>NW_018165189.1:326500-403680 GCF_001263595.1 Phalaenopsis equestris | reverse complement strand
ATTTGATTTCCCATATTCAACATCACTTCTTCCATCGTCAACTTCTTTTCCTTAACTTGTGAGTTAGGATTGGAGTTAAATCCTGGAGGATAATAAGGTCAAAAATTAGGATTTCCTTGATTATTCAGATTTGCAGATGAATTCACCGAATTATTATAAATATTGCAACTAAAATTAGGGTGATTTTTCCATCCAGGGTTAAAATAGTTAGAATAGGGATTATTATTTTGATTATTTATAGTGTTTAAGGTTTCCTAAGATGGTTGAGTATTAATAATCTGTCTTAGTGAATTTTTCTCTAATACTGGGGGTATTTGAGAATAATTCACTCCCATTTGATCAATCTTTTTAGAAATAACAACAATTTGAGATACCAAAATTGAAATTGCATCAGAATCATGAATACTGGCTAATCTCTTTGGATTTTCCCTTTTTTCCCTTTTAAGAGGGCAATTGAAAATTATTAGTAGCCACTTCTTCAATTAAAAAATATGTTTCAACAAAAGGTTTTGACATTAATGATCCGCCCGCAGCAACATCTATAATAGATCTTAATGATTCTACTAATCTAATGTAAAATGTTTGAATTATTAACCAATCTGGCAAAGATGGTGTGGACATTTTCTAAAAATATTCTTAAATCATTCACAGGCTTCATATATTGATTCCCCTTCAAACTAACAAAAAGATGTAATATCATTTCTAAGCTTAGCAGTTTTCGAGGGTGGAAAATTTCAGCAGTTTTCGAGGGTGGAAAATATTTAACCAAGAATTTTTGTGATAGTTCTCCCCAAGTTCTAATAGATCCAGGCACTAATAAATTTAAGTAAGTCTTGGCTTTATCCCTTAATGAAAAAAGAAAAAGTCTAAGCCTAACAACATCATTAGACACTCCGTCATATTTAAATGTAGCACAAATTTCAAGAAAACTAGCAAAATATAAGTTAGGATCTTCAGTGGATGATCCTTCAAACTGATTATTTTATACCATTTGGATAATAACAGATTTAAGCTCAAATGAATTAGCAGCAACATCAAGATTTTGAATAGTTAAATGAAGTTCATCTGCTGTCAGATTCACATAATCTTTTAAAGGACTTTGTCGATTCTCATTTATTGGATTTTCTAGATTATTTGCCATTTCTTTCAAATTCTTAATTTCTCTTTGTTGTTTTTGAATTTTTCTAATAGTACATTGTAATTCTGAATCGTAAGGTACTAAACCTTCAGATCCAATATTTCGCATAAAAAAATAAAGTAAGCAAAGTAAAATTCTTTAAAAATAAACTCTTAAATAAATTTCTTTTTTTATATTTTTGTATATATATATTATCTAAATTTTCTAATTTATCAAAACTATTTAATTTAATTAAATTTAAATGTTACCTTCCCAGGCAACGGCGTAAAAAACTTGATCCCGGTTTTTATATGTAAGGATTTATGAAGTTGACACCACTACAACGCCAAAAACTTGATCCTTATATGAAAAGTAAGTTGTGTAAAATATATATAATTATAGGCTATGAATAATGAGATTCTACACAAATATACATATCATTATCAAGTAAAAATGAACTTTCTATTTAAGCCCAAAATATCAATATTTAAGCCCAGGTGTAAGTTAGCAATGATAAATTTTAACAGAAAATTTACAGAAAACCAAACGAAATCACTGTCACTAATTTCAAATGTTGAGATATTAACCAAACTAAATTACTTAATTATTAGCAAAACGAAAATACAAATTTTGAATAATAACTACTAATCTACTAACTATATTTATATAATGAAGATTTCTTATATGAAAAAACATCCTTCCCACTACAAAGAAATTCTGGTGAAATGAGATGAGATAAATGTTTATAATATGCATTGTGCCAAATAGGAAATATGCTTTATAATATGCATTGTGCCAAATAGGAGCAATTTTAATTTTCTACCCTGATATAGTGCATAGAAAATCATTGGTTAATCTTAGGTTTAATCTCTAAATCCGTGGCCAGAGGAGGATACCGGCTCCTACTCTAGAGCTCCCACTTCCCTTCACCTGAAGGCTAGCTCTCGCATCAGTTTTTAAACACTAAGACTGAATTGAAGATTTTGGTCAGTCACCCTAAAGGTTCTCCAGTTCTACACCCAACAAAGAATATTTCCCTATTTATTTGCACTTAATTTCTTGAACGAATTTCTCCTTCATGAAATCAAATGCGACCCTCACTCTGTTGTAGAACTCATACTCCATTTCCACGATCATATATTTCATAACATATTTTAACAAATTAATTGACCAGATTGAAAAGTAAATTAAGTTCGGAGTTGAAAAATCATCACAATTTATTTTATATTTTAATTATGACACATTTATTTTATCTCTTCATTTCACCATATCTCAGAGTAAGGAGAAAGATAAAGGGAACTACTCAGACTTCATGAGAAATATACGACATAACACAAATTTCATATATAAAAGAAAGTTCATACAACACTAAATAAATAAACAAACTTATTTGGAATTCTTTCTCAAAGCAAATCCTTTTTAGTCTTTCCTTATAAATGCAGGAAGAAGAACCCTCTCACTTTTATCCTTCTCCAACACTCTTACAGAAAGTTTCACACTAAATCTCACCATAAAAACTCTAAACTATGAAAGCAAAATCACTAATTGACTCCAATATGGTGGTGGAATGAATATGGATTATGAAAATGTGGCGTGGTGGAATGTTGTGGATAAAAAAATGAACGTAGAGGAGCCCCTTTTTTCTGATGAAATTAGGCCCCAAATAACAAGGTCGGTTCTGCAAGAGGTGCCTCCAAAAACTCTTAAAAAATCGTCCAAATGCATCAAACCTTCTAGAAACGGGGTCTAAACTTCCTTTGGCGCCGTCGGCGCTAGTCTGGTGCCATCAGTACTGAGTAAAAATTTTCTAGCTTTCAGTTGTTCTGCGCCGTCGGCGCTAACCTTAGCGTTGTCGGCGCTAACCTTAGCGTTGTCGGCGCTGAATATTTCCTCAAAAACGTCATTTTGACTCCAAATTTCTTTGTTTTTGCTTTATTTTTGCTTTAAGTCCTAAAAAAACAACAACCTGTAAGAAAAAAATCAAAATACCTTCTATTAAAGTGCAATATCACCAAAAATAAGTATAAAATATGGGCCTAAAAATGCATATATTTTCGGTGTATCAAATATCCTAACAAAGGTTTGGTGGGATTTAAAATTTGATGTAATTTAGATTGAATTGCCATGCCCTTAGTATGTCATTAACAAGTTAAAGCCTATTTAAGCTAGCTTTGAGTGCAACGTTGGTTTAAGGATCTCAAGGAGAATTTTTTATGCTTCTAAGATCACCCATATTCAATTGGAGTTCACTCTTCCAAGTGGATTTAGGGTTTGGTTCGAATTGTGCTTAATGGACTTAAAAAGGGTCATTTGGTCAAATAAGGTTGACAAAATTTTTAAGTGGGATCAGGATAATTAAAACATCTTCTTGGGCTCATAATTTTATTGGACACTAAATGAAGCTTAACTAGATTGATTTGGTAGAAATTTGATTAATTAATACATTAATAGTTCATATGATTAAGTTAGGTTGACCATGTGTTTTTAAAGTTTGGATTGCCTAAAATATGATTCTTGGTGATCCTTGAGCTCGATAGATTTATCAAAAAATAAATTACCGAGGGAAGAAGTGATTTATGTTTTGTGAGTCCCATAGAATCACTAAGGGTTGTCCTGTTCAGATTAACTTAACCAAGTCATATTGGCCCAAGGTAGAGCCAAATTTATCCATTAAAATAAATAATAGAGAAATTTTGCCAATTTCAATTATTATTAGGCATATAATATCATTTTTTCTCTACATCATATTTGAATTTTTTTTTTAAAAATTATCATATTACATTAAAATAATTAAAATCAGCCCAACTCTAAAATGTACATCCCACCTTATCGCGATGCCTACGGGCTCCTGGAAAGCCCGAACCACAGCCCAGCTCTTAGCTATTAGTTTCAGCGTATTCCGCCTATACGGTTTTCCTTGTCACCCCCATAAGCTTCGAATTTGGCTCATCTGCTCTCCGAAACCCCCAATTCTAACCCTGATTCGTTTTGCTTCCCCTAGAGGCGAGATTCCATGGATGAAGAGAACATCGGCCCTTTCCGTCGGACGTCGGCTCGGACGAGGAAAGTCGCTTCCAAGATGGCTGCCGCTCTTGCCAGCACAGATAACAGGACACAGGTTAAGTACGACTAATACATAGAAATTCAAAGATATAATGGTGTTATTGTAATTTTTTTATTTATTGTTTTACTAATAGGCAGCGCTTGCACGTCTGGAGGCTCTTGAAAGTGACAATGCTGGAGTTGAGGCTGTAGAGATCAACGACGACGATGATGCCTCTCTGGATGACGAAGATCAAGGTTTTTAATCATTAATGGTTACTTTCTCTTACATGATTTATGGTACAAATTATAAAACTCTAATAGTAGTTGCGAAATTTGAATATTTGCATTGATTGGTATTTCTCGCTTATAGACTGAAAGGGAAATGGAAGGACAAACATTTATGCGTGTAGTGATTATATGATGCTCGAAAGGAGAATGCGTGTGAAAGGTAGCATCTTCTTCATGCTATCTCCATCAAAACTCAATGAACAAGTTTTTGTTAGGCGTTTGGGTATGGAACTTTAATATTTGTAGGGATCTTATTGTGGATTCTATTTGATAGATTGCACCTTTTACTGATTCACTTCCAAGCAAATGACCATGGTTGATAACAAATAAAGTAGGAGTTTATTATTCCATCATTTTTTTATATGTTTCTCCATCTCAGCTGATCATTTTTATAGAAAATTCTATCGTGGTGCCTCTTTAATGTTGTTATTTCCTTCATCAGTTTAGTCTATGGTCATCTCATGAATTTCATGAAGTTCCTTTTTCCTTATTTGCAACATGAATGATTTTGTTCTTTTGCCATTGGCCTTTGAGCTTTTGGATACTACTTGTTTAACGCCTTGAAATCATTAGTTTAGCTTAATAAATAATATTTGTCTTAACGCCTTTATATGATGTGTTGGAAATATATGATAACTAAAAAAATTTAGATATTTCAAATATGTTTAACTTAAGCAGATCTTTCATCGCCAAGGAATATAATATTTGCATGGAGAAAATTTTTACGAAACAATATTGATAAGCATGGAGGAAAACAAGCTTGAAAAGGTGAAATTAAATCTTTGTGCATAGAACAATGAATGCCTCTTTCATCTGATGGGTTTATCAATACAAGTGCTCCTAAGATCATTTCTAAGGTTTATTTCTTGCATCGAATTTAACACAATAATATAAAAGTTTTTGTAGAATCTACATTCCTTTCCATCTCCATCTAAAATCCAAATTACAAGATTAACAAAAAATTGTTTTTCCAAGAGAGGCTATGTAGCCGACAAAGACTGTTTAAAAAAACATGCATTGCTTTTTCCATTTATAATGTTAATAGCTTGAACAGTTTTTATGAGAAGAGCTTAGGTATAATATAACTAGCTTGAACATTAATAACCAGATTTTAAAGTCCGGAATGGGGAGAAATAGTTGATGTAAGTGGTTTGGATGTTAATCAATTCTGTTATGGGATAAAGACCTGTTCATAAATATTTTAAATTTAATACCTTTTAAAATCTCTTTGTAAATTTCAAAAATAAAAATTGAGCAAGAAAAAAAAAACATTCAAACAATATTGGCTCACTATTATGCATTGTACTACAAGGATTGAGATGCCGTAATCCTACATTTTGTAATGATTTCATTTTCATAAGAACAATGAATGATTTCATAAGAACAATGATAATGATTTCATAAGAACGATGATCGATAGCGAAATAAAATTTTGAACCAAATTCCTTATTGAATCCTTTGTAGATACACATAATTGAAGGAGTGTTGGGATTAATTTTTTCGGTAGCAATTTCATAGCATGCACTTAACCTTGATTCTTACAATAGTTTTTAGGGATTCACTGAAAGTCCATAAGTGGCCTCAAAGTCACTTTCACTTATGGCGAATCTTCAAAGGGTATAAGTGACATCATGAAACTTGCAGGAATTACCACTGGGACTTGTTGAGAGATAAGCTCAACTTAACTGCTAAACCACATAATGCATCACTAAAAGGATGGGATCTGAGTTCACTCTTTACAGATTGTATTCCCTCTTTATTGCACCATTTAATGTTGCTTTTTTCCTTTGAGCATTCTTATCAAAACGCCACGAAGGTAGGGATCCACTATTGGTGGTTTTCATAAACCATTCCATCTTTTTGATGATATAAAGCAACGTGGTCTTTTATAAACCATTTCATCTATCCTTTTTTTTCTGAGCTTCTATCCAAAAGGCAAAGTAGAAAGATGTTGTTTTGAAAGTATGCAAACCTACCATTTTTAAATGCCTTTTCAAAGCATTAATAACCATGCTTGAAAAAATTGAGTTGGTTTTTGAACTTCCCATTCTTTGCAACATACCATCATCCCATTCTTTGCAACATACCGACATGCACATAGCAGAGAAATATCATAATATAGTTATGTCTAACATACCTAACAAAAAAAGGCAAACAACTATATATATGCATAAAATGGTATAAAACATAATCAATAATATGCAATAAAATAATTGTATATTTATTAAATCTCTAGCATATCTATTAATTGTATATTTTTAAATCACAAATTTTCTCAAGTATGTTGCTTATATGATTATTTTATATTTTTAATGCCCACACCAACATATGGTGCATGATTATGACAAATTATTAACTTGAAATATTAAATTTAAATGAGAAAAATGTCAAAATGATCCCTGACTCCTTGTCGAGAGTTATTTTAGTTTTAAATTTTATAAAGTGTGAATTTAGTCCCTAGAATCTCATAAAAGGGGCTAAAATCGTCCCCCATATTGTTAATTCAGTCCATATTAAAAAAAACTTGAGGACTAATTAGACACTTTTATAGACTTTGGGACCCACCCAATGCGAATAGTCAAGGGGCTATTTTTGCACTTTACTCAAATTTAAATATGCTATAATTTGTAAGATAGCTACTATCAACTTTTTTATTTTTAGTTGTGGGTTAAATTTCTGTAATATATTTATGTAGAGTTATCTACTACTGTTTACCTAACCTCTAAAAGTTTGCTACCCGTCACCCTCAACATAATTTATATATGCTATTTGCCACGAACTAATTTCTACAAAATTGATGTTTTGAATTTCTAAGCATTATATAATGGAATAATTGTATGTTGTTTAAAAACATGCCATAAATGCAAGTTAATAGATGGAAGATGGAGAGAGAGGGGAGATGTGAAAGGTGGAAGGGAGGTATTGGTCATTTTGGTTCTATTAAAAAGGGAATCTTGCGACCATTATAGAGAAATCTCTATAATAGAGAAGGGAAGAAAGTAGCAATATCATTGTCAATGTCTTTTTCTCCAATTTTAGCTTTCATCTTCACATTAGATGGTTACATTTCCTATTAGTCATTGACATAGAGACAATAATGTCTATATTCGTACCTTGAACATTATATGAAAGAATCTAAAATATCTATTAAAAAGGGAATCTTTTGACCATTATAGAGAAATCTCTATAATAGAGAAGGGAAGAGTGTAGCAATAGCATTGTCAATGTCTTTTCTCAAATTTTAGCTTTCATTTTCACATTAGATGATTACATATCCTATTAGTCATTGACATAGAGACAATAATATCTATATCTGTACCCTGAACATTATATGAAAGAATCCTTAATTTACCGTCTCTTTGAAACTAAATAGAATTTTTTATTACTATATGATCCATTGTGCACTGAGGCACACATTAATCTCGCAAGTATATATGTTGATTAAATAGTATACGAATTATAAATCTATATAATCAATCTAATGCGGAATGAGTTATTTTTCCAAGAAGTTTAACCACTCTAGTTCACTGATCCTAAGTTCAATCCAAAGTTTTACAAATTTTTTAAGTTTTAAAAGTGTTTAAAATCCTAATTTAAAGTGAAAAAATAAGTGTGAAAGGTTTTTTAATTGGTTTGAGGAATTGTATAATAAAATCTAAATTTCTCAAAGTATTTTTCTATTATAGTTGTGAATCGGTGCCTATTACGTCATACTCTATTTTGAGATATAACAAGCTTTGAAATCCATTTTATAGTTAGGTTCCCCTAACCCTGCAAGATTTCTCAGACACCCACACTTCCCCATAAAGATTGCAAGAATCTGCTGGCAATATGTCTATTCCACCAAACTCTTATGTTTTAACCAATGTCATAGCCATAAGAATTTTAAAGCGAGGGCACAAAATAACATTTTTAAAATTTTTTTTCATGTTTTCATTCGGGCTTAGGACTGGGATTAACTGTTAAACTTTTTTGTAATAATTTAGATCTAAGATTTAATGAATTCATTAAAAACTAGTTTCTCTAGTAAAAATAATTTTTAATGAGTTGGCTCTTAAAATCATAAAAAAGTTATTTGTATCATCTACCATTTGTTGGCAATGTTGCGAGTGTGGGGGTGATGCTATTAAAATGATAAAAAAATTAACAAGGCAAAGACATCAAAAAATAATTGTAAAATTATTAAATATAAATATATCAACATATCAATAAACATCCCAAAAATCAAATGCAAAGTTCTTTTATAAAATTAAGGGGACAGACATATTAAAAATAAAATGTTCAAATCTTCAAATCATCTACTTTATATGAGATCAAATCAGTACATTATAGAATGAAAATTTTAACTGAATAAAAAGATATTGTTTATGCTTTATAAAACATGAATTTTATATTTGAGGAGTTGGTCGAGGCGATGACTTTGATGTCTTTACTCTTCCTTCTCCTGCTTTTTAATATGAAAACTTCGATTTATAGTCCGCTCTGATGTATAAATGAACAAAGAAGGCTTTCAGAAAATTGCTTAACATTAAAAAATATATATATTTGGAAGATATCTCCTTTAAAACTTCTGTTGCCACTTTCTTTATTCAAATAAAAGCACAAAATAATTCAGTTACATTCAAAAAAGAAGAATTAGCCATTGATCAATCTAATTCCATGTTTAATCAGAAAAAGAAGCGGAGAAGCGCAATTTTGTCGCCAGAGGTGAGATTAATCACATTGGCAAAAGAATATTTTAGGATGTTGTACAACACCAACATAATCTCTGGTAGCCGGAGCCCTTGGAAAAATGTATGCAAAAATAATGGAAAATTAAAAAAGTTAATTTCCTTGGCTGGCATTGAGATTAGTATCCTATGAGAACGAAGACATCCTCTACGATTTCCTCCCTTGAAAGCAAGATCACGGAAGGTCGAATAGCAAGAGCTAGAGGGATGCAGATAGAGCGATCTCGGTTGGAGTAGATAATGATAAACTTGGTTTTGGTGGGGGGGGGGGTTGCCCCCTCTGCCCCTTAAATCCACCACTAGTTTTAACCTAGTTGTACATCTATTTTGTTTCGACAGTATTAGAGCACAACTAATTTTAACAATTTAAATGACTAGTTTGAATGTAAATTAAGATTAAAAAGTTAAAACAATAATTTCATCATTCATAAGTTCAAAAATCTTGCTTGAATTTTCCCATATTTTAAAAGGATTCCAGTCCAAGGAAGTTATTGTTTTGACTTTAATTTACATTGAAACTAGTTATTTAAATTGTTAAAATTAGTTGTGATCTAGTATTGTTAGAACAAAATAGAAGTACAAGTAGGTTAAAACTAGTGGTGAATTTAAGCGGGCAACCCACCCCCCCAAAAAAAAAAAAGATTTTTGAACTTATGAATGATGAAGTTATTGTTTTAACTTTAATTTACATTCAAACAAGTCATTTAAATTGTTAAAATTAGTTGTGATCTAGTAATGTCGGAACAAAATAGAAGTACAACTAGATTAAAACTAGTGGTGATTTTTGAACTTATGAATGATGAAGTTATTGTTTTAACTTTAATTTACATTCAAACAAGTCATTTAAATTGTTAAAATTAGTTGTGATCTAGTACTATCGGAACAAAATAGAAGTACAACTTGGTTAAAATTAGTGGTGAATTTATGGTGGCTGAGGAGGAGACCCACCCTCCACACCCCCCCTCACGTCAATTTGCAAGATTTTATTGATTCCACCCCTCCCCCCTTGATAATTTGCAAGATTTTATTGAAATCCTTCATCCGAATCGTCAGCAAACTGCAATATCACCATATGTTAGTGGGGAGCGGCCGAACCGTCAACAAACCGCAATATCACCATATTTTGGTGGGGAGTGGCAGTGCTGAGTTTGAGCGCCACATTTCAGGACTCTGATTCTTCAAATTATGGCTTCGTGCTCGGTGGTGCTACAGCTGTGAGCATTGGGGCACTAGTTTATGACAATGGAGCTCTTGGCCTCTGGTGCCGCAGTGTCTTACTCTTAGGATTTTGTATGAAAGTTTCTATTTTGGGCACTAAGGCTCTCTGGATAGGTGTTGCAGCACTTGCCTTTTCATGCCAGGGCCCTTGCTTTAGGCTTTAGGGCACAAATTTCTTTTTAACTTCATTTCTTCCAAGTGCTACATTTGTTCTTGTATACTGGACCCAAAAAGAACATAAAACCGACACAAAGTATAATAAAAATACTATGCACAATATCATATTTTACATATATCACTATATGACTATGGATATAGGTGAATCTCATGGAGTAGCTTTAACTTATATTTTGCATTTATAATCTATTGCGTGATTGTTCTCTTTTATTTATTTAATTTTTCTCAAAATTTTATCAGTATGATAGTTATTATTATCATAGCAATGGAAGAGAGAAATGTTAAGATAGGCAAATTTCATTGCTATTGGAATATGCAATAGAATGTTAACTTTATAAAATTAAAGTTTTATCAACTATTAAATCAAGCATAGCTTTCTACTATTGTCGAGAATAGTGGAAGTTGATTATGGGAGAACACATGGAGTTATTTTCATTTCCTCGAGTAAGAACATTACTTTTAACATTCTCATTGAATATACAACTATGATGAATGCATTATCTTAAATGCAGAAGAAATTGTCAATTGTCAATTATGTACTTCTTATACACGAGTTTTTAATCTTCGTATGTTTGAAGGACCATCTATTGCTCAACACAATTAATAGTATAATTTGCTTACATGTTAGTTGCTCTTCGCAGACATTAATTTTGTTGATAAAATTCATGCCATAAGTGTGCTTTAACCCTCCATAAATGTTGGAGCGGTGTATTAATAATTATTATCAACTCTTATGTGTTGCTATATTTTCTGGTTGGTTTTATGACTCGATCTTCTCCTTGCGAACACCAATTCGACTGTCTTTCTCTTTTTTTTGCAAGATTCAGTTAATGTTTTAGGGTTTTATTGAAGATGCCTTTGCTGGATTATTTTGGAATGCTTTGAATGCATTGGATCTGTGTTCCAGTGCACTTTCTATTTTTTTTTTTGGTAATATCGCAAGAATGACAGATGAAAAAATCTCTTGAATGCATTGGATTTGTGTTCCACTGCACCTGTTATATTGTTTTGTGAGTATTTCTGTTCGTATGAATTCGGGTATACCCTTATATATGGGCTTCAGTTGGTTGGTGATGGGGTCTTTTGGAAAATTTCTTCTTCCTGTTCCTATGTTAAATTTCATGGTTCAAAATGTTGGAATTGGAAAATTGCAATTTTGGATTGCTTGGGATCTATTTTCTGATTGCAATGCATGTAAATATTTTGAATTCTTGTTATTTGTTGAGAAGAAACAATACTTGTCACTTCATTTCCAATGCAAATACTATTCACTGTTAGCAAAAAATATAATGGAGGATTTACATACATTCCACTCTATAATGGGGCATTTACATACATTCCACTCTTTAGTTAGGGATATATCATGGGGCATTTCTTTGAATGTCGCTCAATTGTATAATGGGGAATTTATTGGCCTTGGAGTCCTATGTATATGGCGTTGTTGTTGAGATGAGTTAAAAAATATATCATGGGGCATTTACATACAAAACCCACAATTCTTTGAATGCTGCTCTTTAGTGCATGAATTCTCTCACTTTCATTTCTGTGTTGATGAATTATTTCTGTTTGGGTTTTAGAACATCGGGTTGGTATATTTTTATGGGGTTTTCCAGCTTCCTTTGATGCTGAGGGTAGAGAGAAAATACAGTGCTTATATTTTAGAGCTATGAGTTGTATTGGTCTTTAGAACTACGGTTTGCATTGGTCTTTTAACATCGTGATTATATTTTTTATAAGAACACTCATTATGGTTATGATGATGACTGTAGATATGCGTATCTCGTTTACTTATCTAAATGATGGAAATGCATATTTGTAGTTGACAATGAAGAAAATTATTGTCACACTTGGCAGTTTTTTCGGGTGGAATTGGATTCCACGACATGTATGAGAAGATGTGTATTGCTTTATTGTCAGACCTGTACTTCAGTTGGACGTCTTTCAATACCAGTCAGTCAGTATATGAAAGATGTCTATTGCTTTATTGTTACACATGTATTTTAGTTGTAGTGTTCTCCCTTGAGAATCATAGCTATGTAATCTTATACAACTGCATAATAAAACATGTTCAATGCCTTACTGTGGATGTAGGTCTTTGACCGAATCATATAATTCCTTTGTCATTATTAATTTTTTTTATGAGCAAATTTGGACACTGTTGTTGGTATAGGTGGTAGAAGAAGTTGCCAAGTTCTTTACTGTTTCTTTTCTAAGCCATGTACAAAGTTCGATGCCTTTCATCTCTTGTTGGTTCATTTAAAAAATTTTCTTATGCATGTTGATTTACAATTTGAATTTCTTTATGCATATTTAGTTCTTCATATAGTTTCATCATGGCTAAGACAAATGAAGGTGGTCCGTCAGCGATGTGGGATAAAGTAGTTACAAATATTTTCTACAACTTCTGTATCACCGAGATTGAGATCGAGATGAATGGTTTAAAAAACTGACTGGAAGGGGTTACGACAGACTGAAGTTTAAAATAAATGAGATCAATTGAAGGAGTGGAAAATTTGGAATGAGCTGAAACGTAGATCCACAGAGTTAGGCCGGGATCCCATCAAACTGACAATTGATGCTCCAGATGAATGGTGAGCTGAGAAATTAGAGGTAAAATTGTCATTACCTTTTTGTTTATTACAAATATTTTCAATTTAAACAATTATCCCCCTAAACCCCCTCCTCAATGTAATGTTATAGGCAATGCCGACAACGAAAGAATACAAGCAGAGAGAATTTGAGCCGGATCTTGAAGATAAACATGACATAATGTTCAAGGGGGTTGTGGCGACGGGAAAACATGCATTCAGCCCTAGTGAGAGGGTTTGCAGGACCTAGTGAGACGGGGTTTACAGGAATACCCGATGATTTTCCACCAGAGCCGGTGGAAGTTGAAGAAGAAATACACAGTGTTAACCAGAGGGAGATGGGGGAGTCAAGCTCACAGATGAAGAGGCCCAGACTAGGAAGAAGGAAGAAAGAAAATGACACTTTTGTGAAAACTTCATTTGATCGACTCATAAATGCTTTTGGAGCTCCACTGCCTGCTCCAGTTCCGAACAGCACTATCTTCGATTTTCTTCGAACTTTGTCTACTATTCCTGAAGTAGTAGCGGATAAACACTTTCATGCAATATGTATGAAAAAACTAGAGGATCCAACACGTAGCCAAATATTCATGACGATGGAACCAGAGTGCGAGTCGAATATTTACGTATTTTTGTGGATGATTGAGTTTTTATATGTTTTCTTTTGTTGTATTATGTACTCTTTAAAGTTATATTCTCAGCTGTTATTTGGAGTTATGTTTTTTTTTAAATGTACTTCTACTTGATTCCTGAATGCCTATTAGTAGAACTCTATACATTTTTATTGTAACTGGCTGAGTGTTATCATTGTTTATTTCTCGCTTGCTCTATTGATTAATAATTGATGAACTAACCGATATCTTTCTTCCTTTAGGATGAATCCACAACCTGAACATCGTAAGAGAATGACATGGGCTGCAGCTATTGCCATATTATTGTTGGAGTATTACCGATTAAGCACTGTTCGTATCCCCCGAATGACCTCCAACTTTGTTGGGATTAAATGGGTAGGTGACATGCTTTCTAGACATCCAATTAGCTAGACATCCAATTAGGTTTTTAGGTTTAGTAACATATTTCAAATGACTGTACCGATATTTATGGATCTCTTGCACGAGTTATCCCTGAATCACGGACTCCAAGGTTCTTCGAGAACGACATGAAGAGATGTATTGGCTATAACGCTAATCAATTAGGGGCGCTATGAAGAGATTTCAACATTCATTGGAGACAATAAACCTTTATTTCTCCAAAGGCATAAAAACACTTGTTAGCTTAGCCGTAAAATCATCAGGCCAGATGATCCATCATTTGCTAATACTCTAGGACAAATCGTAACCGATCTCCGTTACATGTCTTACTTCAAGGTAACTATTATTTTTTTACGTATATACCAAAATATAAATATTTACTAACCCTATAAAACAGAACTGCATAGGTGCAATTGACAGTACTCATATTGATGCCCGACTACCCAGCCAGGACAAGGTGACTTACATTGGTCAAAGTGGTTCAACTACTCAAAATGTCATGACGATATGCGAATTCAAAATGCGTTTCACATATGCTATTGCGGGCTGGGAAGGGAGTGCACATGACAGTCAGATTTTTTCCTATGCTACTAGGAATAGATCGCAGGGTTTTCCTCATCAGCCTTCAGGTATGTTTTGATTTACAAAATTCCTAGTTCTAGGTATTTATTACAAATAACAATGTCTTCTATAACAAGAAAATATTATTTGGTTGATGCTGGATGACCTATGCAGAGAAGCTATCTGAAGCCATATCTAGACACTAGGTACCATATTCCTGATTTTGAGTGAGCAAGTGACACTATTCGTGATAGGAAAGAAATGTTTAACAAACGTCGTTCCTCTTTACGTTGGGTAATTGAAAGAACGTTTGGGGTTTGGAAGAATAAATAAGTCATCCTACGTGATATGCCGTCATATCCATTTCAAAAGCAAGTGCATATTGTGGAGACAACAATGACACTTCATAACTTCATCCGACGACATCCTTCAGGTTCAGATACGGAGTTCAATATGGCTGATAACGATGAGCTGAATGTCTATGAAGAACCATAAAAAATTATGATCGGGCCTTCAGTACCTGAGCATGAGAATGACTTTAATGAATTTGAAGTTCATAACGCGGATGGTGTGGCTGAGATGACTGCTCTGAGGGAGTCTATAACAGTTGTTATATATGACAACTAATTCAACAAGTCTTTCTTTCCTTCGTACATTATAGATTCATTTTGATGTGTATTTTTTTTGGGATAAGATCTAACATTCATTTTTTTTGTTTTTGTTTTCGCAGTTATACGAACATGACTTCTAGAATTTCAGTGATAGACAGAGTTGTTTTGTGTTACTGTGGACTATCGGCTTCATTACACACGTCGCGTCAGCCTCATAGCAGTGGGAGACCGTTCTTCGGTTGTCGCAAGGGTGTTTTAGCTCGTTGCGATTTCTTCCGATGGGCCGACAGTCCCACATGTTATACTGCTAGCAGTGATGGGAATCTGATGTTTTCCCAGGTTGATAGTGCAGCTAAAAACAGACGTAGTCAGAGTTTGAAATTAAATATTTTAATATTTCTCATTGTACTTATACTCGTCTTTATCCTTTTTTTATTTTTTTTGATATTCACGATAGTGTGAGAATTGTTTATCATCTTTTCGAACTGATCTGTGACGATTTTATGTTTCTGCACTATATGCTTCTTTACTATCAATAAACTATTCTGAATAAGCTGTCCCAAACAGTTTTACCAGACAGGGGTATGAAGGTAATTTATACAACCATGACTACCAATAAGCTATTCTGAATAAGCCGCCACAAACAGTAAACCAGCTTATTCTGATAATCTGTAGATTATCAGATTATCAGAATAATCTGCTTATAAATAATCAATAGCTGCCCCAAAGAGATCCTTATTCTCAATATTGATCATCTTATGGAATTATGAATATTAGATTTGGTTGTATTTTTCTATTCTTATCATAGTTAACAAATAACAGATTAATCTACAGGTAATAATGGTAAGCTATTTTTTATTTGATAAGCCCTCGATCTTGGGGGCATTGGTGGCATGGTACTCCAAATCATGAACAAATTCACATGGAGGCTTAGTAAGATTAAACATATTTTTGTCCTAAGAGAAAACCAAATTTCTAGTGGATAAATTATAACGAAATGATGCAATACCGCGTTGAATATTTATATTTGAAAGGTGATTAAATGAGCCCTAATTATTTTTCAGATAATTGTGATTGATGCATGTCAATCAGGAAGGACAGAAGCCAGACAGTTAAATTAGGAGTTTTCTATAATTAGAAGCTTTCTTCTTTCCAATATCTTTATTCTGATTTATTTCCCTTTTAGTTAAATATTTAGATTAGGAATATGTGTTACTAAGTTACCAAAAATAGATTATGCACTTTATTTTGTACCTAAAATAGATTGTAAGAATATTATTTAATGGAATGAAAGCAAAGGGGAAAGAGAATTGAACATATTCAAAATTTAGTCTATTTTTCTCAAAACTTTGATATGGTATCAGAGCCAAATTGCCCTAATCACCGATAATCATTTGGAGGACTATCAAAGACTCCCTTCCCGTTGGCCTTCTTGAGGGACGAGAAGGGAGGAAGGAAGATAGCATACCACATGCTAGATCTCACCCTGATCTCCGCAAAAGACCTGAAAATGTCAACCTCTTCACCCAAGTGAGTCCGCTTCGGCCTCTCAGGCTTCGACACTCTCAGGCTTTAGCCTTTTGGGCTTCGACACTCTTAGACTTCAGCCTCTCGTGCTTCGGCACTCTCAGGCTTCAACACTCTCAGGCTTCGGCCTCTCGGGCTTTAGCACTTTGGGGCTTCGACACTTTTGAGCTTCGACACTCTTGGGCTTCGACACTCTTGAGCTTCGACATTTCAGGCTTCGGCACTCTGAGGCTTCGACACTCTCAAGCTTCTACATTTTTAGGCTTCGACAAAACTTTTTTCTTCGACACTCTTGGGCTTCGACACTCTGAGGTTTCGACACTCTGAGGCTTGGGGATTTTATTTTTTGTCCCGATTGTCCCGATAGTGTTATCAGTTTCTTGTTGGCAAATTGATGCTTCCTGATCAGCCAGCATCAATTTGAGAGGGGATGTCAATTAAGAAGGACGGAAATCGGACAGCTAAATTAGGAGTTTTTATTAGTTAGAAATTTTCTTATTTCCAATATCTTTATTTTGATTTATTTCTTTTTAGCTGAATATTTAGATTAGGAATATGCATTATTAAGTTACCAAAAATAGATTATGCACTTTATTTTGTATCTAAATAGATTGTAAGAGTATTATTTGATGGAATGAATACTAAGGGGAAAGGGAATTGAGCCTATTCAGAATTCAGTCTATTTTTCTCAAAACTTTGACAATGCAGTCTACACCCCCATAGGATACGATAGTGGAAGTTCCAACACATTTTGAGTACAAAGAAGGATATTTCAACCAGAAGATTGGGCCATAGGAGTGACAAGGGCATAAAAATTATTCGTACCCTAAAGTTAAATTCTCATATTTGAGATCTATTTTATCTAAATCTCGTTAAGATTGCATTCTAGGACAGCAACGAAAGATTGAATGTATTTAGTCGTAAACCTAGAGCTAAGAGGTTTGGATTAGTTCAAACAAATGAGTATGAGCCATCTTTCATCACATGCCTCGGGCCCAATTTACTATGTCTCCTTTATAAACATATGCGTCAAAAAGACGAGTTATTTATTTTAGACAAGTGAAGTGTTGCTTCCATTGTAAGATGGAAAAGCTTAGTTAAAAATAAGATTGGTATAAATTTTTTAAGAAAAAGTATGATTCTACATAATTAGAGAGTATGTGACATTGATCTAAAAAATAACTACTAGTGATGGAATTCATATGGAGACAATAATTTTAGAAACTGTCCAATATAATCAAATTGCTAAAAGAATGAGCATTAGTTTGAATGAGAAAGGTAGGCATTCGAGATTTCATGAGGATTATTAAAAATATTTTGGGCAGATGTGATAAGCACAACATCGTATCTTATCAGTTCAAGTACCTACAATAGCTGTTGCTTTTGAGCTTTATGGAAAAGCTTAGAAAAAAGAGGAGCTATGCCTATCATATTTGAAATATCTCTGCTGTCTTTCATAGCGTACTTTAGTTATAATAGAAGAGATGAGCTTGATTGTCTTCTTATTGCTAGAGATATGGGCTACCTCGTTTCTCTTTCTGTTGTCTCTGTGTTAGCATTCCTACGAAAGAGGAGCTAAAAATTTTCAATTTCTATATGATAGGAGGGGAAGAAATAAATTACAAAAAAAAAAACCTTCCCTGTACTCTCTAAAATATACTAATCTACAAGTTAGTTAATTTTAATTGGGCCCTGAACTTTTTCCTTTTCTATGTATTTTATTTTTAGTTGTGTTTAACGCTTTACTGTTGTTTCTTGCTGTCCTTTTTTTTTTTCTCTTTATTATTTTCATTAATGATAATACATTTTATTTTACGAAGGATATCCATAACTTCAACTCAGTTTTAAACGTAATGCCTCCAAAAAATTCTTGTTCTGTTCTACATTTAACTCTATATATATACTCTTCCAACCAAACAGCTATTCCAATTTATTCGTACCAATGTCAAAAAAAAATAAAAATAATAAAAATAAAAATAATAAAAATAAATAAAAAAAAAAACAGTGTGCCTTGTATGAGAGGAGTTTTGCCTTGTTACGCAGGCCGGTTAGCGTTTAAGTGGCAGGGATGCTTTGCTCCAATTATTTAATGATGTGGTCCACACTCCATCTTTTCCTATGCCCTCCAAAATTTCTCCCCAACAATTAGAAACCTCAGCAAATCACAGAAGCTTAGCTAAACACTGGCTGGATCTTATCAGCCTAAATTGTTATTTTCTCAAAAAATCTATAAATAATATCCTAATATTCTCATTTTGAAAACTCTGCCGTTTTCTATACAAAGTGACTACAAAATCTAAATTTTGCAAGACAAGCCCTTGCTAATTACTCAACATGAGCAGCATGTACTCGACTAACTAGAAAGGAAGTTCATATTACTGAAAAATCATTGCTGCATTCCAAATTTAATTTGAATTACATGTTATCCTGCCAACTATAACAAAGAATGCACCTAATGTTTTGCTGGTATGATTGTAGTAATTTATGTACAGAAGAAACAGAAGGGTACCAAGAGGAAAACCAGACAGGCAAAAGCACTGGAGAACGCAAGGAGGGCTCCTAGGACATTTTTGGAGATAATACATGAGGTGAGAAAATTTTCACAGGTTAGTCTGTATATACAAACAGCAAGCCTAATGCTTCCTAATGCTTATTCGGATTTGGCTTGCCTGAAAATGTGTTTGTTTGAAATCGACTTGTTTTCAAGATGGTTTGTGAATGACATGTTTGTTTTCAATTTGATTCAATTTCGTTTGTTCTTTTGCGATCGTGCCGTGCTCTTATTTAGCTTTAATGATTTAAAAACAATCAATTATAGAATTTTTTAAATGCAACATAAAAATTAATACATTTGATGCAACATAAAAATTACAGACATTTGCATGCATACCACTTAATTCTTATATATTTACATATCTAACACCAGATCTTTAAATTTTACATTTATGCCAACTAAACCTTTCAAATAACAAAAAATACCAGATTTTAACTTTGAAAAAGTGAAATACACCTGTTCATGCATAGTGAAGGTGCTATGTAAGTAAAAATTGAAGTTATACATAAGAATTCAGTGGTATATATATAAATTTTATTTAATGAATTAGAGCTAAAGCCAAACTATGACAGATCGATCAAAGTTCTGTTTGTGTTCGGCTTCTTTGTAAGTTGAGCTCAAAAAATTATTTATGTGCAGCTCGCTTGCTTAACGAATCACCCGTGTTTTAAAACGTGTTTTCCTTGTAGCCATAACTGACGCTTCTTTTGTTTTTCTCCTCTAAAAGGCGAATCTGGAGTCCTTACCCCCACGTGTTCCGACTTACTGGAGAGCTGCAGTGGGTCCTCCGACCTCCAGCAGTCGTCGTTATTTCTGCTCGGTTTGTGGATTTATAGGAAACTACACTTGCGTGAGGTGTGGAGTCAGATTTTGTTCTTCCCGTTGTCAGGTTATACACAATGATACGCGATGTTTGAAATTTGTTGCTTGACAACTGCTAGAATACTTTTCAGCTTTCTTCTCTAATATTTTTTAATTCACTTGGATTGATTCTAGTCATTTATGATGAATTCGTTGTGGCCTTATCAGTTTTTTCTTTTTTAGAAGGCTAGATTTACATTGGATATAAACCAATAGAGCAACTGCGTTCTAATTGTTCTTGCCGAAGAATTCAATATTTGTTCAAGTGGGTTCTCTTATTTTTAGTGACCATCGAGTTTATGATTGCTTTATTATTGCTAGACTATATTATTATTTTGGATAGGAAGTAATAAGCTGAGATATGTTGTGTAGATATGAGGTATTATATATTAAATATATATTATAATGGGTGGTTTTCGAGCTAATATTAGAAATTCGATATGTAGTGGGTGTTTAATAGATCCCTTACGGGTGTTTGAATTACATGAATACCCTCTTTAGGGAGAATCTGTGTATATATATAAATAAATTAGTGTTATGTGTGTACACGTGTACGTGTGTCTCCTCTTTCTTGGAGAGATCATTATGTCTGTCGTTTAGTCCCGACCTCCGCTGTATCACGGCCATCCCTTGGCATCCGGATTCGTCTGTTTACGATAGCAAACAATATGGGCTGTTGAGTGGGCAGCAGGGGATGCGGTGGTAGTGGGCTGTTGGCTAACCGGTGGGATGCAGTGGTAGTTCTAGCGAATTCGAAATATAACAATGTTGAATTGCATGATGAATTCTAAATGCACTAATATTTTAGAGCACATTCTGCTTTTATTCCAAATAAATACCAAAAATTTTCATTTCATTTAAAATAAATCACTAATTAGGAAAACCAACAACTCCTAAATATTTTTTTATCTCCGAGGCCGGGCAATTTAAGCTGAAGTAAAGGTTAACAATTTAATGTCTACATATATAAGTTTTAAATCATTTGTAATGGAATTAGACCATAATTATCTTGTGCCTGTGAATATTTTTGCCTTATTCTACTTTGCCATTATAACACACTAACATTTAGTTGTTATTTGTTATAGCAAAGATGGATTATTTACTGAGTACTTCAAATAAGCCAAACACCCTATCTAACAATGAATATTGTTGTCACTCTTCTAAAACAATAATCTTAATGGAGAAAAAAAGTAAGTGTTCTGATTAAAATCAAGGGCATTTACATACTTACCACTTAATTCTTATTGTTGAATTTTGTTTGTCCACGAATCACATCCAAGAAATAGTGTAGGACGGGAGAGAGAGTAAGATCACACACTAGAGTGATCCCCTATTTATGGAGAAGGGGGGTACACTATATGAATTTTATTTATGACATTATTTTAGTTGGGGGCTGCACAAGTTATTCTTGGTACTTTATGTATGTGAGCCCAGAACTTGGTTGTCCTCTGGCTTGGCTGATTGGACTACCAGAGACTTGGTAAGTACTGTCAGTTGGCTAGACTTGGTAGATGTTGCTAGTTGACTAGGCTAATAAGGTTATGATAGACTTGATAAGTCAGCTAGGTTTGATAGACGTTGTTGGTTGATTGATCTCTTAAGGACAAGGGGTTGACAAGATTGAACCGGTCGATTAAATTTTATCGATTAGTTGGTTGGGTAAGACCGTCAACCCTCAATCCCTGATGAGGAACTTCTATCGAAAAGGTGAAACTACGATATCGAACCGAGGTTGAATCATCTTAATTTGATAGTTAATAACCCTTAAATGAAGAGATCCTGAGGGATGTCTAAGATTTGTTGTCCTATCGATTCTTGATGATATTAAGGGATATTGTTGGAAGTCTCTGGTATAACTACGGAACTCAAGAGGTTAGCTCCATTAGATTGGTTTCATCATGGTGAACAATTTTGATTCTCATGGGCCTTACTTCTTGTCGAATCGCTGGGCTTCGAGTCATTCAGTTGCCTAGTTGGCCTTGGACTAGATACATCCAGTGGACCTTCCTTTGATATGCATTTTCCCATCTAGATTTTTAGATCTCCTTAAGATTTATGCTGTCACTTTTTTGTTTACATATTTAGTATCTCAATTCTCTTACTTCTTGAACGTCACGTTGCGATAAGAACAAGAGAATTCAATGTAAAAATTAAATCTCATTTATGACTATTCAATGATTTAATAATTGAACTTCCTGAATTTTTGTGCCCTTTGTTCCTATAAATATGGAGTGAAGGACCACTTCTCATCATCTTTTTTTCATCTTCTCCTTGTCTAGATTGATTGAATTCCATGAGCCACCATGATGAACAAACCAACTTTAGGGTCGAATCTCTTAGACAAGGCAGCGTATCATAAAGCTTTTTGGGAGATGAAAGCTCGGTCTTATCCAGAGGGTGAGAAGAGGAGGAAGAAGGTCATTGCAAAGAAGAAAACATGCTTGATCTTAAGGATAATGTAGAATTGCTCGACTCGCTTCACGACCGTTAACAAAAAATCACTCGAGCGGATGTTGTAGTCTGATCGGGTGATCTACCTATTGATATATCAGTTCTACCTTGTATTGAGACTCAAATTCTGTCGACCTATTAAATCGCAGAGGAAGCTGTTGGTGCTCGTGGCGTAAGGAAATGTTGGTGCTATGCGGTCGTCTGGGGCACAAGAAAAAAGTTGGTAATGGTGAGGTTTCATTTACAAAATCTAAGTGGGAATAAATCCTTGGTATGAGGAGTTTTCAGGCTTGTTTATCTGATTTATATTTTTCAATGAAGTTCTTCTTCTTTATATTGCCCCTTGGTGCAACCCACATGGTTACGAAGATTACGGCCGTCGATTCGTTTTCGACATACATTAATGCAGATCTGATTGCGATGTCAACAAGTTTGTATTAAGGACCAGTTGGAGACAGTCAACACCCAAGTGAAATGGGTGGGGATCACCACCCACGAGGAAGTAATTGATGAACGCCAGAGGTCCCTTAGGTTGTTGGCACAATGTTTGCATGCAATGGAGGACTCCTTCGCCTGGGTGACTAAGATCACTTATGGTGAGGAGATGAGCAATCTATTAGCTTGTCTTGAGAAGGTGGATAGGAGGGAAGGAGAGATGGCCACTCTCCATTACGAGGAAACGGTTGCACTTCTCATGAAGTTGCTAGCCGTTTGGAAGAATTCTTCTATGGCTCGACTTCAAGTAGAGATTGATCGGGTAGACTAATCTAAGTTAGAGGGAGATGAATTGTATAAAAGGCTGCTTTAGCAATGGTATGTCTCGGCAGAAGTGACAAGTGACACTCTTGTAAAGTATTTCATCTCGGAGTTACTTCCAAGCAACACTTGTAATTTTTAAAATTCAGAATAAAATTTAATTTTCTGTCTCAAATTGTGTGTTGATGTGACTTTTCTATCAGTGCAGTTTTGAAATTGTTATGCTCTTGCCCCTGAGATGATTCAACTTCTACCTTCACCCTATGAGTAAGAGTGAGGGGTTTTTTCCTTGTGTGAAGATTCCTTCTTATTTTCCTTGACCTCCTTTTGCTCTTCTAAGTTTCTTCTTTCAAATGGCTCCAAAGTTTTCTTTGCAGCTCTTTAGGTCAATACCGGCGAGTGAGAGATCCACCATGACTTCATAATAGATGGACCTTCTTCAAGAAATTTGTGTTTAAGATATGGTCATGCAACTCCAATGATAGAGGGGTATGACTGAGCGAGAAACAGGTTTGAGGATGATCTCGTATTCTATCGGGACCAATTCAAGTATGTTTTGCAGCTGCCCCTATGCCAAGAACTTCTGAAATTTTCAATCGCTAAGGGGTGATTTCTGCTCAAGTCCTGCCAAACGCCATAATGACCAATGTGATCTCTTGTTACTAGAAGGAGATCCCATGGTCGACATACTTCTTCACTCACATTTTCATATTCCAGGTTGGTAGGAATGGTTATGTCCAACTTTTGTACAGCTACAGGTTCCAACTTTTGGGGTTGGCAAACAAAGTTAAGGATTGGAAATGCGCTTCCTTGTCAGCTCATCTTATGGTGGCTAGGGAATCCAAGCTCTCTCAATGGGAGGTGTATTTAAGAAGGTAAAGTTTCTGCATGGTCATCTCAAGGCATATGAGCAAGAATTTAGGGTCATGAGCAGTCGACCTTCAAGTATGTTGAACCGTGGATTCTTAATTGGGTATTGCGGTCGGAGAAGTTTGGGTTGATGAAAGAGGAGCTCTGGGCGGTCTCATATGCCTAGGAAGTTGTACAAGAAAAGGCTATTACTTCTTGGGTCACTGAAAAGAGACCAAAAATAAAGGCTACCAGCCTTAATGCCATAGTGGTTACATGTCAACCAATATCCAGGATTATTCTCACCGGGGCTAATATGAAAGGTGTGAAAATTGTTATTTCTGTATCCCAAACTACTCATATTGTTCAAAAAATTTCCACCGTGAAATCATCATTGTTGATATAAAAGCTAAACATTCTTTACCAAGTTGACATCGTAATGAATTTGCCAGAACGTAGAGCATGCTGTCATTGAGCAGTGTCAAGGGGGACTCTTCAGTGCAAAGAGTAGAGATGGGGCTAGCTATCCCTTGTTAGAACTATCCATCCTTAATTGGTTTACAAATAAAAGAGTGAGGCTATTCTATTGCCTCATATCACTTTGATTGAGAATGGGTCTAAGTCTAACCACGAACTTGGGTCAGCATCTCACAAAGAGGAGGTACCTCACCGAAGAAGAAGCGGAAGGATTCCCCGCTCAATTGTGTTACTACATAAGATGAAGAGCTAAAGATGTGGACCAACTTCAACAATTGGTATGCCATGATCAATACAAAGAGGAAGTGTTATCCCAACACTTTTGCAGTTACGGGCTATCCTTCGGTCATCACCGAGGTTATATGGTCTAGCATTTACAAGAAGGTACTCAGAGCACTTGACCGTCAGGTTCTCTACCAGATGGCCAATCACTGCTACTTAATTTTCTTGGAGGCCTCCCATTTCCATACGAGCAAAGGAGAAGTGGGATGCTATCTACGGAATACAGAAGCTTAGAATGCTCTAGTGAAGGCGGTAGAGAAGCAAGTGATAATAGCTAAAAAGTGGGCGACAATGTCCAAGTAGTGTTTGGAGATGGTTGAAGTTGATAGTCGATAATTCTAAATTTTTGTCGGCTCTTTATAAAGAAAATAAAATCTTAAAGGATACGAGGACAATAATGATTACTGAAGAAGAATTCGTAGATGGGCTTGCTTAGCTGATCCAAGTCGATACTTCTATACTGATTAGACAATTAGTGAAGAAACAAGTCATTGACCCGAAGTGGTCTGACTTGAAAGAACTTGTAATGCTCCTTTCCAATTTGGAAGAAGGAGAAGAAGAAGAATAAGACACTAGGGAAGAAGGCAAAGAGAAAGAAGATGTTGGGGAAGAAGGTGAAGAGGAAGAAACTGTCGAGGATTATAGAGGGTCTGCAAATACCTAATTTCCTCATTTTTCCTATACTTAAAGTTCATTAAATATTTTGTAAGCTTAGAAATTTTATGTAAAAGGATTTTTGTAACCTTTTATTTATGAAATGAAATGAAGTTTTTTGGTTGGTTTATACCTTTATCCTTTTGCCTTCTACCTTTAGCATATTTTTTTTACTTATGATAATTGCTTGTGATGAATGTCTTTGACGGTCGATTACTCGCCTCTTAGGAAAGGCTTTTGGTTGATTTTGATTTGTGTACTTCCCGACTCATGTATTACACTTCCCATGCACCATTTGCTCGGTCAGGTTGTCGCCTCAGATAGGGGGCACATTTTTTGTTAGGAATATTAAGCAATTATTGTCACTGCCTTCCCAATGGGTAATTGCTGAGACTTGATATTGGGGTGATTTTTGTGCTACTCTTCATGAATCTTATTGATAATGAGTAGAAACCACCTCCAAAGCTTGACTTGTGTTGATTTAAGAAACAGATGTTTTATTGATGCTTGAAATTTTAGAGTCGATTTTGTGTCCAATGTTGATTTGTTGCCTGGTGTTGTTGCCAGTCATTTTGAGCTTTCTTTAATAATCAGGCGACATGCATCGTTTTTGGTTTTGGAGGGTTTCTACTGATTAGTTGTCTTGTGTCATTATCAGTTTTAGAGGGTTTTTTATCGATCAATCATCTTATGTTATTATCGATTTCACTACTCAGATTCAAGTTCCTCAAGTATTGTCTTGACATTGATGCTCGTAAATTTCTGAAGTTCTCTGAGTGTCATTATAATTTGGGATTACACACATAGTTAGTCGATCATGTTTTCAACATTTTGTGCAGAAGTACAAGTTTTTGAACAAAAAAACCTTTTTTATTTCTTACTCTTGATGATACAAAAAATTTCTGAGGGAAAAATTTATTGAGGTCATTTTTGCTCAATGTTCAAGGGACTCCTTTCTGATTGCAGGTCTTCAATTTGTACGCTCCAGGGGTTACACTTTGGTCGATGATGAATAAACAAGTTCAAGTTTAGTCTAGCTTACCAACTGCTTTTCCACGCATAATTGTGTTAACCTTCTTCAACACGAGGTTCCAAAAAATAGAGGCCTTCTCATAAATGTGTTTTTTATAATATCAAGCTATCCGCCCTAGTTATTATCAAAATTTATATAAGTCCTAGTAAAGGTGCCAGAAACTCGATCTACTCTCTAACAAATTGATTGAGTTCTTTTGATTGAGTTCTTAAAATTAATTGAGTTCTTAAAATTAAGTATTATTACTCATTGGGGTTTCTCATGCAAGTATACGTATCATTTAAATAATATAGGGCTCTATTGAGTTTGGAATGTTGATCCCGCAAAAAAGGGGAGGTAAATAATTCCTAACGCAAAGTTCTAGTCTATTACTTTCAAGTCTTAGTTTGGAATATCATTAAGGATGGTTTTTCTAATAACTAATCCTAAGTTACGTTTCTATACCTAAGTTAAACTTGCCTAGATCAATTAGTTAGATGAAATTCAAGATTGATAAGAGTACTTTTCTCTTGTGAATTATTAGGTAGGTTGTAGTTATTACTACTAGGAATTGTGATGTTATAGTGACAAAAGGAGCATACGACTCATTTACGCTCTTTCAAGTGCATAAATAAGCATGGTTAAAATTTTGGCTCTCGTTTCCGGCTGTCACACTAGAAAATCCTCATTCAAATCCTATCAAAACACATCTCTCTAAATTGCATTGACTTCTGACTACTTCATCATAGCCATTTGAGCAATGTGAATATTCTATGTTGTTTTGTCATTGCTCTCTTGCGCCCTAATGGGTCAGAATTGATTTTAACAAGTTGTATGGCCAGTACGAAATAAAAATTAAGCTTAGAAGAACACTCATCAAATTAAGTAGTAAAAACCAATTCTATAGCATTAATGATCCTACAAATCTAACCTAACTATCACAAGAGAAAAGTATAATAAAGCTACTCACTACATATGTTGAACACAATAGAAAACTTCATTTAATCCAAGAAATTTCACCAAATGTGTGTTTACAATAGAAATCAAACAATATTAAACTTGATACTTAGCTTTTGCTCTCTAAAAGGAGAAGAAAATTCTAAGGACAAAGTCTTCCACAATGCTGCACATGCTGCTAAAGTAAATACCTTACAAATTCTCTCGAATTTCTCTCTCAAACCTCTCTAGAAAAAGTGAAATAATCAAAATCCTACTGCTATCTACAACCTTTCAGCATTCCTAGAGAATTCCAGAACTTAGAAATGAAAAAAACGTGCCTCTTTAACCATCCAGATTCGTCAAATAACTCATGGGTCGTATTGAAACTGCAAAGGATAGTTTTGGCACATAGTCGCTAGTCTGTGGTGCCTAGACGCCACCTTCTCGGGTTTCCTAAGATTTTCTGGTGCCTAGGAGCCAGGCATTGGCGCCATGGTGTCAGGGGGTGTGGCGAAGGCCCCAGTTTGCTGATTTACCCTTTTCTCCATTTTGCCTCTGCTTCGCTCTGTTTCAACTCTAATTTGCTCCATGTTTCCTACTTGGTATAATTGTAAGAAAAACATGAAAATAACCTTATTTAAAGTGCAATTTCATCTAAAAATCAGTTTTAAATGTAAAATAAATTAAGCATGCTAAAATACATCAACATCCTCAAACTTAAACGTTACTTGTCCTCAAGTAACACTATAACTTTAAAAACTAAATTTGTTAATTGAGGTAGTGGGTTTCTTCAGGATCTCCTACAATTTTGCCTCAAGAATATCATAGTGAAATCTAAAAAAAATTCTAGTGAATCGGGCTAGGACTAGGGTATAAGAATATCTTGTATTTAACTTAGGAATTCTAATTTTCTATCTATTTCACAATTAATTGCAATTTGTCAAACTTGGGATTCTTAGAAAGTATATAAGATAGAATTTGAAACTCTATTAGCAAAGATCTAACAAATACTTTTATGAAATAAGAACAAGCTTAGGATTTTATCTAAGTCTTCTTCATTAAGAAACTTCAAGTGAAACAAATTTTTGATTAGACTTCTTCTCAAGCTTCTCCTTACTATTCATTTCTTTTACTTTTATTTTACCTTTTTTTTAGGATGATTGCTCAATTATTTCTACTTTTATGTGAGGATTATTATTTCAAGATCTGCCTTTAATTGTTTAGAATTTCATTATCCTCCTAAAATTAAAAACTGGTCACTTTCCTTCACTTGATAATTATGAGTATTAATTTGAAAATAGGTTTAAATAGAGACTCAATTCTTATAAAGTGTAAATCTAAGAATTATAGTTTTTCAAAAATACAATTTTATTTTTATCATAAATAATAAATTCATTTTTCTTTATATTTCCTACTAAATATCTCAACTCTAGAATAGTCCTATTTTCCAAAAATCTCAGCTGAGTTTTCTATAACATCCCTAAAATCAAAATTATAGTACATAAATGCAACACCACATATCACAAGTCATTTTAAAGTGATATAAATTTAATATGTAGACTACTGAGGACAAATAAGGTTAAGCTTTTAAAAAAAAATTTTCCCTCAAACTTGATTTTTAACATGTATAGCATTCAATATAGAAAATATAAGCAAGAAGAAAAGTCATAGCTCAGAAAAACAATCTATCTCATATGTCTATTTGAAATCTATTCAAGCATTTATCTGGACTGAGCAATATGCAACATAAAGTAAATCTAACCTACACATGCTGGAATGAAAATTGAATCAAATAAATTCTAAATAAAAATGCAGATATAAGCATAGAAATATAAAAAAAAGCCAACTACATTTGTCCAAAACTATTAGAGGTTTAATGTAGTGACAAATTTAAAGTTTCAGTACAAAAAATATTAAGGAGATACATCAGCATAGTAGCTGTAGCAACAGTTAAACTGCAATTACTGAATATATCCACCAAAAAACATCAAAATAATACAATCCACACAAACAACTAACACAACACACCACAAATAGTTACAACTCAAAAGCAAACAAACAAATATTTACCTTGGATTTCCTCCCAAGAAGCGCTTGGTTTATTGTCATTAGCCCGATTCCTCTAGGATCAAAATTCTAATTTAGTAGTCCCTCATGAATCACCTAATCTTTTGTTGATCTTGGAATTTTATTAAATCCTCAAAGTTCAGTTTTTCTTGCTACTTTTCCTTCTCAGCTCTATAACAATCATCTTTATGGCATGTAGAGGATCGATTTAGATTATTGTTCCTAATGGTTATTTCTAAATATAATATTCTCCTAATGATTTTCCCTATTTGCATATTAATCTCTCCCTTACAAGTTATAAGAAATGGATCCCTATAAGATAATTCAAGGTCTCCTAAATTTGGGGTTAGATTCTCCCTAGACCATTCAGATTCTGGATCAAATTCTACTAAGTTACTTTCCTTTCTGGATTGTTCTTCCAATTATACCCCTTGGAGCCCTACTATGGGAGATATTATATGCTCAACTATCTCCCTCATAATGAAAGTTGGTGCATGATCCTGAAACTTCCTCTTTTCATTAAGAATTTCCTTCATAAACTGCACATAACTGGGCATTTGCTCTAATGCATCGGCAAAAGGAATTTTTATAGTTAATTTCTTGAATACTTCTATAAATCTTGAGAATTGTTAGTATAATTTTAGTATTTAGAGTCTTTGAGGAATAATGGAGGTGGTCTTTCAATATCTATTTGGTTGAAGAAATAGTTTTTTAAATTCCTGAAAAATTTCTTCCATTGGTCTTTCGGTCACCTTTTTCTCTTTTCGCAACTCAATGTTATTTTAAACCTTATCCTCTGATTATTTTTCACTTCTTAATTAGATATCTTTAACTTGCTCACGATTATTCTCCTTAGGGTTTATCTTGGTGCCACTAGGTAGAATCTCTTAAGTACGATTGTTAAGTGAGTTAGTAATCTTCCCCAACTAGTTTTCTATATTCCTTGTTGTAGCCCATTGGCTTTGCAACAGACTCCCCATTTGAATAACAACCTCTTCTAATGATAACATCTTCTCCTCAAACTGTGGGTTGGAGTTAAATCCAAGAGAAAAAGAAGGTTTGACATTAGAGTTACCCTGACTATTCAAATTACATATAGGATTAACTTGATTATCTCCCCACAATAGGTTTCCTCTTCCAAAATTATTATTCCAGTTAAAGTTGAAATGATTCTCTCAGCCTGGATTGTAATAATTGAAATATGGGTTATTTGACCGATTGTTTATCTCAAGAATAGTTTCAAAAAAGCTAGTATCAACCAACTATCCAAATGAATTTTCCTCAATAACTAGAGGTCCTTAAGAATAACTCACTCCATATTGGTTTAATTTCTCACAATTGCAACTACCTGATAAGTTAAAATAGTCAGCACATCTGCTTCATGAATATTTGCTTCCCTCTGGGGGTCTACTCTCTCTTAGGGCCATTTAAAGTTGTTTGTGACCATCTCCTCTATAAGAGAATAAGCTTATTCATATGTTATTGACATAAGCAAATCTCCAGCGGTAGTACCGATGATTGCTCTTAGAGATCCAACTAATCTGTTATAAAAGGTTTTAATAATAAGCCAATCGGGTAATTCAAGATGTGAATACTTTCTAAAAAATTCTTTAAATCATTCCCAAGCCTCATAAAATGATTCATCTTCATGTTGATAGAATGACTTAATATAATTCAACAACTTCGCTGCTTTAGATAGTGGAAAATACTTAACTAGAAATTTCTAAGCTAAATCACCCCATGTTCTAATTGAACCCGGTGCTAATGAGTTAAGAAATATTTTTCTTTTATCCCTCAGGGAAAAGAGAAAAAAGTTTAAGTCTAACAACATCATTAGAGACACCATTATACATGTATGTGGTGCAGAGTTCTAATAAACTTGCTAAATGTAAGTTAGGGTCTTCAGACGGGGAACCTCAAAATTAATTATTTTGCACCATTTAAGGAATTGCTAGCTTGAGTTCAAAATCATTAGTCTCTACAGTGGGGGTTTGTATACTTAAGTGAACTTCATCCACCGTAAGGTTTGCAAAATCCTTCAAAGGTATACTAGCATTATGATCCAAGAATGAATCTTCATTAACTTATTGATCCACCATTTCTACAATAGATTCTTGAATTTTTTTTTGATTTCTAATCCTCCTAGAAGTTCTCTATAACTCTGAGTCGTAATGTTCAAGGTCTGTAGCTTCTAAACTACACATTCAATTCTAAAGACTTAACTAATAGGAAAGATATCCACCACTTCAAACACTCTAAAAATATTTTCATATTTTTGTATGTTCTTTTAAATTGACATAAACTAACTAAACTCACCAGATAATCACATTACAATTTCTAAATTTAAGTCTTACAAATTCAACTAAAATTCTCCTTAAGCTTTCCTTGCTGTCACTCACTTCTTCGGCAATGATGCCAAAAACTTGATCTGCCCTAGATATTATCACAATTTATATAAGTCCTGATAAAGGCACCAGAAACTTGATATGCACCTTAGCAAATTGATTGAGTTCTTAAAATTAGACTAATTACTTATTGGGGTTTCTCATGCAAATATTCGTAATGTTTCAATAATATAGAGCTCTATTGAGTCTGGAATGTTGATCCCATAAGGAAGGGTGGGGGGGGGGGGGGGGGGTGGTAGATACTTCGTAAGGCAATGTTTTAGTTTACTAGTTTCAGGTCTTAGTTTGAAATATAGTTAAGGGTGGTTTTTCTAATTACTAATCCTAAGTTATCTTTCTATACCTAAGTTAAATTTGCCTAAATCAATTAGTTATGTTAAATTCAAGATTGATATGATTACTTTTCTCTTGTGATATACTAGGTAGGTTGTATGTATTACTACTAGGTATTGTGACATTATAGTGCCAATAGGAGCATAAGACTCATTTATCCTCTTTTGAGTGCATAAAAAAGTATGGTTCAAATTTTGGATCTTATTTTTGGCTGTCACCCTAGAAACTCCTCATTCAACTATATCAAAACACATTTCCATAAATTGCATTGCCTCTTGACTACTTCACTATAACCATTTGAACAATGTGAATATTCTATGTTGTTTCTCCATTGCTCTCTCGAGTCATAATTGGTCACAACTAATTTTAACAAGTTTTATGGACAGCACAAAAGGTAAGTTAAGCCTAGAAGAATACTCATCACATTAAGCAATAAAAACCAATTCCGTAACATTAATGATCCTACAGATCTAACTTAATAATCATAAGAGAAAAGTATAAGAAATCTACTCACTACACATGTTGAACACAATAAAAAACTTCATTTAATCCAAGAAATTTCACCAAATATGTGTTGAACACAGAAATCAAACAATATTAAACTCGACACTTAGCTTTTGCTCTCTGAAATGAGAAGCAAATTGTAAGGACAAAGTTATCCACAATGCTGCACACGATGATAAAGTAAAGCCCTTACAAAATCTCTTGAATTCCCCTATCAAATCTCTTCAAAACAAGTGAAATAATCTAAATCCTACTCCTATCTATGATATATTCCTGGAAAATTTCTAGACTTATAAATGCTAAAAATTTCCTCTCAAACCATCTAGATTTGTCAAATAGCTTCTGGGGTCGTACTGAGACCACACAGGTTAGTTATGGTGCCTAGGCACAAATCTGTGGTGCCTTGGCACCACCCTCTCGGATTTCTTAGGATTTTCATATGCCTAGGCACCAGGGGGTGGCGCCTAAGTTCCAGTTTGTTGGTTTACACTTTTCTCCATTTTGCCTTTGCTTCACTCCATTTCAATTCTAATTCACTCCATGTTTCCTACCTATTATACCTGTAAGAGAAAGATGAAATTATTGTTCTTTACAGTGCAATTTCATTCAAATATTGGTGCTAAATGTAATGGAAATTAAGCATGCTAAAATAAATATGAAAAGCCATACTCCTTTTAACTTTCTCCTGTCAAAGACCTAAAAAGACCCACCTTTTTTTTGTAAGATCGAGTATGAACATTATACCTTCATCATTTGCCTTTTTCCACCTTGTCAAATTTTCTTTTCATCAAATGATAAGGTTATCATGACCCTCTAATTGTGGTGATTATATTTTACTAATAACATTTCTTCCATTTCATGTGACAATATGAATGGAGTCTTTCTAGTAGCTGTTGATGGTGTTGTTTGTATCACTTTTTGACTAATTGAAGGAAATCAACCAAGTTTTCTTTTTCTCATTCAAATTTCTTCCTTAGCAAGTTAAAAATTATTTATTGGTGGCTTTAGCTTTTCCATTAGTCTGAGGATGATGTAGAAATGTGGAATTCAACCAGATCCCCTAAATTTGATAGAAATCTTTTACCTCTTGATCGGTGAACATTATCTCGTTGTCAGTGATAATGATCAATGATATCCCATAGTGAAATATAAAGTATGTCTAGATGAAGTTCTGGACAACCTCCATGGTGATACGGGTGAGTGCCTTGGCTTCAATCCATTTGAAGAAATAGTCCACTGGTGCTAGAAAGAAGTTGTGTTGGCCTTTAGACAAAGGAAAGGGTTGTTGGCATCAATTTTTGATGTCACATGCATGGGATGTCTACTTGAATGATACAAGACCTTGCTCAATTTTTTGTAGTATAAGACATTCGATAGGACCTCCTAGTACGTTTCTAAAGCCCAAAATCAAGATTGGTACTAATTTATTCATATCCGAGAGAGTTCACTTTGAAGTGATGGTAATTATGACAACGAGACACAATTTCAATTTTGAAGTAAAGATACCTGAGCACATCTATTCAGAGCATCTAGTGGTCAAGGGTAGTCATTAAACTCTTCCACGCACGTTTTTAGAAAACTCGATGTCAGACCAACCCATCTGCACAAAAGTCCAGGATGAATATTTTCCCTTAAATCAAAAATTAAGAATTCCAAAATGTTCATTCTTAAGTTATGAGATCATATTTTAGCAATAGATGGTTTCCCATAGCTTCCAGATCAGTGAAAACCTTCTTACAGACATCCGGGTGTAAATTTGAGTTCCTGACCGTTCAGGCTATACCCGACCACGGGTTGTAATTTTCATATGATAGGCCTAATCTAGTGTCCACCTGGATGTAGATAAGTTTAATTTTGTCCCTACATATCCTCCAAAGGTTCGGGAATCCATAAAAACCTCTCGCATACGTGTTTGGGAAAATCATGGTTTAGGGCGTCGCACCCGTGCAATAGTCTAAGGCGCCCGCTGACATTGATTTCTCACACAAAAAATCTATTAATGATCATTTTGTATGTTATGTAATCATATTTCAATGATACATAGTCTCCCATAACTTACAGGTAAAAAAGTCCTTTGTTAGACAATTTTTGTGAAAATTGGTTATTCGGGCTAGACCGACGGTTAGGCGCCAGCACCCTGACATAGCAACTCCCAGGCTCTCAAAATTAAGAAACTAGAATGTATACGCAAACCCTTGCTTTTAGGTTCCAGAATCGATGCCTAAGCACAAGTACATGGAAAGTAGGCACCCAAAACAACTCCGGGAGTCATGAAACTGAGTAGATGGAAAGTAGGCGCTTAAAGGCGGTGCCTCGTCGCCAAGCCAAGTGCCTAGGCGCTCAGACCTAGAGCCTAGGCACCTAGAACCAACAAGGGTTATTTTGACCATTTTGACCCTCTAATGAAAAAAATTGAGATTAAGAAAGGGGAAAAAGGTGTTATGACAAGCACTAAGCCACCTACTAAAATTATGGGCCAACCACAAGCTTCATGGAAAATTTATTTTGGGTGAGGCTTGGGTCAAAAAGCTTAAAATCTTTGAAAGGATTTTCCCTCCCTTTCAATTACATCCAATCAACCAATTGAATTGGCGGAGAAGTCTCACTTGCTAGGGGAGCTGGAAAAGAGCACAAAATAAGAGTTCTTGGAGAGGAGATGAGCTTGGTTGAGAGATATGGAGCAAGAGAGACCTTCACCTTCTTATTTACTTTTTCTTCTTCAAAATTTCCTCTAGATATTCTTCTTTTGTTTCCTCACCAATCCTTAGAGGAGAGTGTGAGGGAAATCTTGAAGAAGCTTGTTCAATACAATGCTTCATCTCTTTGTGTAGAAGGAGAGCTTCATCCTATTTTGAGAAGAAAAATGGCTTCAAATCTCCTTCGGAAGAGGAGAGCTTCATCCAAGCAAGGTATGAGCAAAGAGAAAACAAAGAGAATGTATCTGCAACCACCATGAATTTGAAAATTTGAAAACTCTCACATTTTTTCATTCTTAGAGCCCCTTAGGTTGGATGTCAGAGATTTAAGGACCCTAGGTTTTTTGTTAGGAAAAAATCCCTTTGGTAAAAGTCGTTCCTAGGTTTTGTATTAGAGGAAAAACCCCTCAGGTTAATGGAGTTTTGTTAAATTCTACATTTTTTGGAGTGATTTTTCCAACCCTAGCATTAGATCCAAAAATCTCAAGACGAGGTTGTACTAATCTTACCATTTATCTTGATGGCTTGATATGTCCTGTAGCATGCTCAATTTCTTTTACATTTAACACTTATTTTTCATGAAATTGTACTTTTAAAAAAGGAATTTTTGTGTTTTTATTATAGGTATAACAGATAGGATGACTGGAGCTGGGATGGAGTTAAACAGAGGCAAAATAGAGAACTTGAGGAACATTATGGCTTTAACAAAGTGGCGTCTAATTGCCAGACTTGGGCGCCAAGGCGCTCCACCCCGGGGCCTTGGTACCTAGGCATCAGACTTCACTTAGCAAACAGAGCTAGTGGTGCCTAGGAACCAGAACTGTCTGGGACAGTTTTTACAGTTATTTTAGAACAAATTAGGTAGTTAAGACGGGTCAGAGGTAGTTCAAGAAATCTACCGCCCCCCACACCCGATCATTGTGAAAGAGTTTAGAGTTAGGTTTTACTTTTTCTTCATTTTCTTAGAGAAATTGGAGAGGAATTTGGGAGAATTCTATAAGGGAATACTTTTAGAAGTGCATGGAGCATTTGTAGATCAATTGAGGAGGAGCTTTCACCTCTTTTCTCGGGAAGAAAGTTGTGTTGCAATCTATATTGTCTTGTACTATTTTTAAACTCTTTTTTAATGGATTTGTTTTATTATAAGATGATGAATTATAGTGTTTTATTCATGCATTGTCAGTAGTTCCTTTATACCTTTCTCTTGTGATGAATTATTTGGATGTATAGGATATTAGGATGCTTATAGAATATGTATTTATTCATTAAAGTGATGGTTTTCTTTTGTGCTTAGTTTACCTATCATTCTGGCCAAATGATATCTTAAACTTCATTGTGAACCCATAAAGACTCGAGAGATCTAAGACATGATCAACTAGGAAGAACACATTGCATTAGTGGGTGAAGAAAAAGTAGTCCATAGGGCAACGAAAATAGATAGAGAAATACACTTTAATGGGTTCAAATTGGGTGTTCTAGTGTGACAGGCAGAAACACTAACTAAGTTGAACCAAACTTCTTTATGCACTAGGGAGAGGGTAAAGAAGAGGGTTTCTCTCATTTGTCATTAGCTACAATTTCTGTTCTAGGTGTTCCATTCCTACACACTACTTATGTCATTACAAGGGAAGGGTAGTTTTTATATCTTGATTTTCTCTCTTTATTTAGATTTAGCAGAATTATCTTAAGAGTAAATCAATAGGATTGACAATAATTTAGTAGGACTAGTAAACAAAACTTAAATCAACTTTACTTGCAGGCTAAGACTCCTTGTAGTAGGCTGGAACTTTTCTTAAGCTCAATTACCACATTCTCTATGGGATCTATAATCTAGACTTAATAATATGATATTACTGGTATGACACATATGCTTGCGTGAAACATTATTGTGTAAATTTCCCCTAAACTAGGAACGGTATCAAGAATTTGGTATGTTTCCAGGGACAAAGATGTAGATGTCACATTGCTGTACAAATCAAGTTTTAGAATTCATAGCACCCATTTAAGATTATAAGCAAGTACATCCATAGTCACATCAGGAGTTTTTGGAGCCATTGCCGGAGAATGCAGTGGTATATTTGACTCAAAAAAATTTTAGTTGAATTAATTAGGCTTAGATTTGAAAAATCATATTGTAGTTTCTTTGTGTAAGCATTTATTTTTTTTTTTTAAGAAAAAGAAAAAGAAAGAAAAAGTTTTTTTTTTGAGTGATTATGCTAAACTTAATAGTTGAACCTCTAGTTGTGTATGCGTAGTTCATGACCTTGGCAACTTGTACCATACAATTAAGAACTACATAGCACAATTAGAAGGATTAGAAAACATAAAAGACTTCAAGAACTTGTAGAAGAAATGGTGAATATTCATTAGAATAATTTAGATAACCAAATGCCAATTAATGAATAACTTAATGCACATAGACTATTAGGGATTATACAAATCCTACATCAGATGAAATTCACTCGTAAGTATTCAAAGTCCTGTCGTAGAAGCTAACACATTTGAACTGAAACCTAGTATTATCAAAATGGTGCAAAATAACCAGTTTTGGGGGACTCCATCTGAGGATCCAAATTTACATTTATGGGGCAGTTCCAACTCTGTAGATGACCCCTCCTCTTTTCATTCCAGTGACATTTTGTCTTTTAATTGGTGAGTATAAGTCCCACCTCTTCAGCTTTAACTTGATGGGTTCATAGGACTTAAGCTTCCTTCTTTTGACCATAGAGATGTTGTGATCTCCTTGGACGACACAATTCGTAGATTGCTGACAAGAGATCTTTGGTAGGGTTGGGTCGACTACATTCATGATTATGTAGACTTAGAGACTCCATAGCTTGTGATGATGGATCCATGATAACTTGACCCTCATACCTCTACCAACTTAGGGATTTCTCCCCTTCCTATTGATATCTCATTTGAGCCCTGTCAAATAGTTGACGTCATCTCATGGGCCCTGCATGCCTAGGTATTGCTATAATTAAGTATTTAGCCATCATGTCACCCCTAACTTCATACTCTCCATTTACTTGGTTTATGAATAACTGTGAATTATAATTCACTTGGAGATATATGGCGCCTATCTCTTAATCAAAGTGTAACCCAACAATTAGAGCATCATAGCCGACTTTGTTGTTAGTAACTTTGAACTCAACTTCAATTGAGTGATACAAGTGTTCTACAGTCAAACTAGTCAAAGTGAGACCGAGTCTTGCCCTTGCCTAGCTTGAGACTCATTGATGTGCAACACCCAAGTCTATCTATCAGCAGTTGTTCCTTCACGCGACTGACCTTGCTCATAAAAATTCGTTAGGAAGTCCACTATCGCTTGTGCTTTGATATTGTCTAGGGCACATAGGTGATTTCAAACTCACCGAGTTCCACCACCCACTTGAAGAGCCAACCAGAATATTCCTATAGGGTAAGAACAAACTTGAGAGGGTGGTTGGTTATGACCAAGTCTACATGATTTTGAAATAATGGTCGAAGCCTGTGAGAGGAAACGAAAAGAACAAAATTTAGCTTATTCATAATGGGGTAATTGATCTCGATGACTTGAAGGTTGACATAGTAGATTGAGAATTACTTCCTCAATTATTTTGTAATAAAGCTAGTTGAATGCTTTAGTCCTAACCCTCAAGTAGAGAGAGAACTCCTTGTTCGACTTTGGACTCTAAAGAAGTGGTGGTGATGTTAAGGAATCCTTCAACTTCATGAATGTCTACTACCATTCATCTGACCACTCAAAGTTTTTCACTTTCCTTAGAGTTTTGAAGAATGTTGCACATTTGTCCCCAGATTTGGACATAAATTGACTCAAGTCTGTGATCTAACAGGTCAGCTTTTGTACATGCTGTGCTCCAAGGGGAAGGCATGCCCGATGACACGCCTAAAAATTACCTACTTTTATATATATATTTTATGCTCAATTTTAGTGATTTTTAATGATATTACACTTTAAAGGAAGATATTTTGTATATAATTGGTTTTAGGTATAAGAAATGTAATTTTGGAGAAAATGAAACAAAAATGGTGCAATTTGGAGTAAAAACAAGCACGAAAGAATATTCTGACTTGACACATTTTGATATGTCTTTCTATGCTTAATCTACTTTACATTTCTCACATGTTTTTGAATGAAATTACACTTTAAAGAAAGGTGTTTTTCATGCTTATTTTATAGGTATATCTGCTAGGAGCGAAATACAACTGAAGCAAGGCGAAGCTGAGCTGAAAGGGAGCATAACGGAGCAAAATGGTGGAGCTGCTTGAGAGTGGTGCATGATGTGTCAAAATGGCACAAGAGGCACCAAAATTTAGAGAACTGGCACTGGAGGTGCCAGAACTGGCGCAAAAAGTGTCAGAGACGATATAAGATAGATTAAGACAGTTCGAGATGAATTTTGAGTAGATTTTGAAGACTCCAAATGATTCAAAAGCCCCATGGAGTGATTCAATGCATCTAGAAACTTTGGAAGGCTCTTTAATGAAGGGATATGTCTCTTGAATCAATGGACATGTCTTTTGGTATTCAAGAGGTTTGACTTTTGGAGAGAATTCTGGAGGGAATTTTGAATTCTTTTGGAGGGAGGAAGCCTCTAGTAAAAGAGAGGGAAGTCTAGGGAAAAAAAAGAGAGTGTGCGTGTGTGTGTGTGTGTGTGTGTGTGTGTGTGTGTGACGTGAGAGTGAGAGGAAGGCTTTGGAGAAGAAAGGATTTTCTTCTAGGGTTGTAAGAGGAGAGGGAAGGTAAGAGATTTCTTCTTCATTACATTTCTAGGAGAGAATTGAGTGTGATTGTAAAGAGAGAAAGTGCCTAAAGGGAACTTTTAGGGAATTTCTTAGGAAGTAGTATAAGATAAGTTGTGTTCTTTTCTTTCTTTATTTTGTAAACTTTTTTTTATATATGAAATTCGTGTTTTGTCGAATCATTCTCATGAATTCTTAGTAATCTTATTTTCCTTTTCCCTACTTCGAAATTTAGTCTTGTGAAGAATTGATTTTGTTTTATACAGTTTTAAATGTCAATGAACTGTGATGATTCAAACTCTAATCTTTATTTATTTTTTGATCTGGCAAATTGAAATGTTAAAATATGTTGAGAATCATATGATCTGAAGGGGCTATGATTTCTACAACATGATGAGAGTCACATTTGATTTCATGGGAGAGGATATCATCCATGGGGTTGAGTGCAAATAAATCGGAAAATATACTTTATTGGATGCAGAATTGGAGATTTTAAGGTGACATATTAAAATCTCAAATTTGGTTCAGTTGATTGGAAACTAATGTAAGATTGTTAGTCTTTAGGAGAGTGATTAGTGGGAGTTCTGGAGTTGCAGTCGGTATCCTCCAAGCCTAACCACGAAATTAGGACCAAAATCTGGATTAGTCAATGTTCTTTATGCACTTGAAAGAGGGTAAAGAATAAGATTGCTCTTATTTGGCACAAAATAATTTTTATTTATTTTTAATTGATTTCAATTTCTTCACAATCCATATACTCATTGTAATGGGGAAGGATGCTTTCTTAAATTTGAACTCTTCGTCACAAAACTTTGTTTATTCTTAGTAAATAAAACTTTAAATTTTAGAAATTAGTTTATTAAACTTAGTTCTTTTAGTTACATTTCTGTTAGCATTCATTAAACCCATTTTAACTTGTCTTTCTTACTATAATTTTTTATAGTTTGAATATTGTGATTTATGTTATTATCATAAAAAATTTGATCTTCCAAACTAAGACTTGATAGTAGTAGACTAGAATTTGCCTAAGGGATTTCTTACTACGCTTCTCTATGGGATTGATACTAGAGTTTTTAAAGAAAGCCCTATATTACTTGAAGTGATACGTGCACTTGCGTAGAACCACTAGTGTGTGAACTATTGTATATTTATAATAGCATTTTGATTTTAACCGCTAAATATATTGGGTCAACTTTTTTGCCATATTTTGGAAGCTAAATTACTGTATAATTTTAGGACGGGTCAAGTTTTTGGCACTATTACTGAGGATTTAAATTGGCATAAAACACACAGAAAAACAACACATACTAGGGGAGCATCAAGTTTTTGGCGCTGTTCCCTTAGTTGATCTTTAGCTAAACATGTAAGACTTAAATTTGGAATTTATAGTATTTTTATATAGTGTGTTTAATTATTATGTGTTTATTTTAAAGAAAATCCAAAATACCAAAAATATATTTGATATTTGTCCTATTAGTTAAGTCTTTAGATTTGTATGCGTAGTTCAGGAGTTGCAGACCATGAATTTACAAGTCAGATATAGATAGAGCTTTTGGGAGAGATTTGAAAAGACTCAATGAATTTAATGTAGAAATGAAAAATCAATGATATAATGAATATTCTGATTTGGATTATAATGCTAGTAGCTTTGAAAGACTAAACTTCAAGAGAGTGAAGTAAAACTCAAGAGAGTGACAATTTTTCAAGAAACAATTTTAATTTCTCAGTTTGCATATATTGAGAGGAAGTTAGATCAATACATAAAAATATATCCTCAAGGAACCCCAATTATCGAGGAAAATTCATTTGGACAATGGATTGAAACTGGCCATGAGATACATAATTCTTATTCTGATTATTACAACCTAGATTGGAAAAATGATTTGAATTTTAACAGGAATAACAATTTTGCAGAACAAGACCAATTTTGGGAATATAAGCAATTTAGTCGAACATGTAGTTGGAATAATCATGGCTATTGTAACGATGAACTCTCTTTTCCTCATAATGTTAACTTCAGAATGAGGAGAAGGATTTATTAGAAGAGATTGTTATTCAAATGGAGAGTGAGCTGGAGTGTCCAGGGACAACAATAAGGGATATGGAAAACCAAGTAGGGCAAATTATTAACTCAATTAATAATCCTCCTCAATTTAACTCCAACACATAGGATGAGGAGAAGGAATTAATTTTTCAAGAGGTTGTGATTCAAATAAAGAGTGAGCTAGAAAATCAAGAGGTCGCAATACAAAATATAGAAAACCAACTGGGGTAGATTATTAATGCAATTAACAGTTACCCCCAGAGATTTTACCTAGTGACCCTAAGATAAACCTTAAGGAGATGAATGATGAGAAATTTAAAGTTATTGAACTAATATTTATAAGAGAATTTGAGGATATGTTTCAAAAGAACTTTTAGTTGAGAAATGAGGATAAGGAGATTGAAAGATCAATGGAAAAAAATCATAAAAAATTAGAAAAACCTATTTCCTCAACTAAAATAAATATAAAAAGACCTCCTTTACCATTTACTTAGTACCAAAAGAAAGAATTGAAACACAAACCTGAACAAAAGAGTAGCCTAGAAGAATTTCATCCAGAATTTTTGCCTTAGAAGGATTTGATCTAGAATTTGAATTATCTAGAGAGAATCCGATCCAAAATTTGGGAGATCTTAAAGTATCTTATAAGGATCCATTTATTGTAAAATTTAAGGATGATATTAATATGAAAATTGAGAAAATCACTAAAACAATATTGGATCTAGAAAGAAATATGAGGAACAAGCATATGTATCAATCTAAAAAAGAAAAGATGAAAGAAAAATTTAAATTCGAGGACTTTCTAGGAATCCCTGGATTTGGAAAAGAATGAGTGATTGATCAAGAATTACATAAATAGAATTTTGATCCAGGTGGGATCATTTGTCGGGCTGACGACGTTAAACAAAGGTTTTATGGGAGGCAACCCATAATTATCAGTGTGGTTTGATTAGTGTGATTATTAGTGTTGTATTGTGTTTGCTTTAGTGTGGATTAATTAGTTTGATTGATGATTGATTGATGAAATTAGTTTGATTGATGATTGGTGGATTTTTGGATTGTTATGATTTGATTTTTGTGTGTCAATGTCAAGAGGGAGGTGATTCCTTAACATCTTATTATGGCTAGACTTGTATATTCTCTTGTAGTAGTTGGATTGACGAGTCCACTATGACTCGGGTCTGACCTGGGCTTAAGTTTGACGAGAGACTTCATTAATTTTAACAGCAACAATTCCATTGCAATTTTGTTACTTCTTTTCTCTGACTTTATTTTCATTTGATAGGAGTAGCTAACCTATTTGATGAGTAACTTGTGGATGAATTTACACAATCTTTATAGCTGCTAGAGGTGCTTAATTAATGGGATATGGTGACACCTGAGGTTGGTGTTTGCAACCCAATATATCAAGAATAATCTTATCTTTGGGATAAAAATCTATAAAATCATTTATAAGTACCCAATATATCTGTTTAGTGATTCTGTTAGAAATTGAAAGTAAGTTAGTTAGATGCAAGAGTTAAAGGAAGAATTGACCTTATTTAACATGTGTGTTTGTGTGTGTTATAATAATATAAAGATTTGGAGAACACATAAATTTATGTATTCTTATGTCGATACCTATTATGCTTGTTAGACCTTTCTTTTCATTTTATCGAGCATATTTTAGTTTAAACTTACTTGTTATTGCATATTATTCTATCCTGTTGAATACTTGTAGATGTTTGTGATAGATGAAATTTTTGAACTTTTTTTTTCTGCTTATATTTTATGTATTAAATGTTATACATGTTTAAAATCAAGTTTGGGGGTAGGAAGAAAAATAAATTTTAAAGTTAGTATACTTCCTTTTAGTTTAATATTATTGCAAACATATTTTAGGCAGATTTACTTTCTTTTGCAGTCATTCTATCCTGATTATACACGTATATGAATTTGATAGGATGTTGTAGTAGTTAGTTAATTAAATTTTACTTTTTCTTCTTGCTACATTTTATGAAATTATGTGTAAAATATTTATAAATTCAAGTTTGGGGGAAAGAAAAATTTCTTTTAAAAAGAAGTAAACTAAATTTTATTTATCCTTAATTAACTAAATTTTTAAAATTAATTTAACATAACCTTGGATATTGGAGTTTAACTTTAAATGATTATATTTATGTTTGTAATTATTATGGCAAATTTAGGTAAAAGTTTTTAATAACGAAGGTCAATTTAAAACTTAAAGATGTTCGGTATGAAAGGATAAGACAATGTTTTTTTATTAAAGTAAATGAAAGTGTAAGAGTTTAACTTTAAATGATTATATTTATGTTTGTAATTATTATGGCAAATTTAGGTAAAAGTTTTTAATAACGAAGGTCAATTTAAAACTTAAAGATGTTCGGTATGAAAGGATAAGACAATGTTTTTTTATTAAAGTAAATGAAAGTGTAATTTTGAAGTATTAAGAAACTTAGAGTTTCATGTAAGATGAAAAGAATGAGACTTTATGAAAATTCATCAAAACTAATATGAATTTGTTAAGTAAAGAAAGGTAAAAATTTTTAGTTTTAAGAAGAAGATAGTGAAGTTCAAAATTATTAAAGGCTCTGCAGATATAGTAATTCTCACTTGAAAAAGAAAAGAAAAGAAAGGATTGAAACAATCCTGAATGAAAAAAAAATAGTAAAATAAAGAAAAAGAAAAGAAAAAAAAAAGGGAATGTGAGGAGTAGCTTGAGGAGTTGCCTAATCAAAAAATTGCTTCACTTGAATCAACTTGAGGAAAAAAGCTTTATTACATTTTCTAAACTTGTATTTGAGTATTAGCACCCTTAATAGTAAAGTTTTCATGAAATTCTTTTTCATATGGATATTCTAAGTATCCTTGATATAGCAAATTATAGTTCTTCAAATGAATGGAGATTTAGAAATCTTAGATTTGATTATTAAGTATTCTTATACTTATAGTTTTAATCTAAGTCATTAAAAGTTTTTTTATTAAATTATACTATTTTATTTTTTAAAATAAAGTAAAGAAGTTTATAAGTTAATCTCTATCATAAGTTATACTTTTATGTAGTAAAAGAGTCACTTGAGGATAAATAACATTTAAGTTTGGGGGATTTTGACACCCCTAAAATTTACCTACTTTTTCATATATATTTTATGCTCAATTTTAATAAATTTTAATGATATTACACTTTAAAGGAATGTATTTTGCATATTTTTGATTTCAAGTACAAGAAATGGACTTTTGGAGAAAATGAAGAAAAAATGGTGCGATTTGAAGTAAAAACTAGCAAGAAAGAAAATTCTGACTTGATTCTTTTGGATATGTCTTTCTATGCTTAATCTACTTTACATTTATCACATGTTTTTTATTGAAATTACACTTTAAAGAAAGGATGTTTTCAAATTTATTTTGTAGGTATATCTGTTAGGAGCGAAACACAACTGAAACAGGGCGAAACAGAGTTCAAATGGAGCCAAACTAAGCAAAATGGTGGAGCTACTGCAGAGTAGCGCTTGATGCGCCAAACTGGCGCCAAAGGCTCCAAAATCCAGAGAACTAGTGTTGCAGGCGCCAGAATTGGCGTCGTAAGCACCAGAGATGATAGAAGACGGGTTAAGGCGGTTCAAGAAGAATTTTGAGCAGATTTTTAAGGCTCCAAATGATTCAAACTCCCCATGAAGTGAATCAATGCATCTAAACACTTTGAAAGGCTCTTTAATGAAGGGACATATCTCTTGAATCAATGGACATGACTTTTGGAATTCAAAAAGTTTGACTTTTGGAGAGAATTTTGAAAGTAAATTTGAATTCTTTTTGGAGGGAGGCAGCCTCTAAGAAAAGAGAGGGAAGTCTAGGGCAAAAGAGAGAGAGTGTACGTGTGGTGTGAGAGTGAGAGAAAGGCTTTGAAGAAGAAATGATTTGGTTGTAAGAGGAGAGGGAAGGGGAGAGATTTCTTCTTTATTATATTTCTAGGAGAGAATTGAGTGTGATTGTAAAGAGAGAAAATGCTTAAAGGGAACTTCTAGGGATTTGCTTGGGAAGGAGTGTGAGATAAGTTGTGTTCTTTTCTTTCTTTATTTTGTAAAATTATTTTACATTTGAAATCCATGTTTTATCGTATCTTTCTCATGAATGCTGAGTTGTCTTCTTTATTCTTCTCCCTGCTTTGAGATTTGTTTTTGTGAAGAATTGATTTTATTTTATACGATTTTAAATGTCAATAAATTGTGATGATTCAAACTTCAATCTTTATTTACTCTTTGATTTGACCAATTAAAATGCTAAAATGTGTTGAGAAACATATGATCTAAAAGGGATATAATTTCTAAAACATGGTGAGAGTCAAGATATCATCCAATTTGATTTCAACATTTGATTTCATGGGAGAGGATGTCATCCATGAGGTTGAGTGCAAATAAATAGGAAAATATACTTTGTTGGATACATAATTAGAAATTATAAGGTGACAGATAAAATCTCCAATTTGGTTCAGTTGACTGGAAACTAATGCGAGATTGTTAGCCCTCATGTTAGAGATTAGTGGGAGCTTTGGAGCGGCAACTGATATCCTCCCAACCTAACCATAGAATTAGGGACTAAACTCTGGATTAGTCAATGTTCTTTATGCACTTGGAAGAGGGTAAAGAGGAAGAGGGTAAAGAATAAAAAGAGGGTAAAGAATAAAATTGCTCCTATTTGGTACAAAATAATTTTTATATATTTTTAAATAATTTTAAGTTTTTTACAATCCATATACTTATTGTAAAGGGGAATGTTGCTTTCTTAAATTTGAACTCTTCGTCACAAAACTTTGTTTAGTCTTATTGTTTAGTCTTAGTAAATTAAAACCTTATTTAGTCTTAATAAATTTAACTTTGAAGTTTAAACTTAGTTCTTTTAGTATTAGTTCTTTTAGTAACATTTCTGTTAGCATTCATTAAACCCATTTTAACTTGTCTTTCTTACTTTAATTTTTAAAGTTTGAATATTATGATCTATGTTATTATCATAAGAATTTCCATCTTCCAAACTAAGATTTGATAGTGGTAGATTAAATTATCATAAGAGATTTCTTATTGCACTTCTCTGTGGGATCGGTACTGGGGTTTTTATAGAGGGGTTTTTAATAGTGGGGTTTTTAAAGAAAGTACTATATTACTTAAAGCGATACGTGCACTTGCGTAGAACCACTAGTGTGTGAACTATTTTATATATATTATAACATTTTGTTTTTAACAGCTAAATATAAATTGGGTCAACTTTTCGGCCATATTTTAGAAGCTAAATTACTGCATAATTTTAGGACAGGTCAAGTTTTTGGCACTGTTACTAGGGATTTAAATTGAAATAAAACACAGAAAAATAACACAAACTAGGGGTGCATCACCCGACAATGCTTGTACTTTGTGCACTGGCCTTTATTCTCTCTGGGATTAAAAGGTAGCATAGGAATTTTCCTGTTGACGCCTTGAAGGTATCTTTATGTGGATTTAACCTCATGTTATATTTTTTAATTATTTCAAACACTTATTTTAAATATTTTATGTGTTGTTTAACTATTTTAATTTTAACTAACACATCATCTACGCACAATTCAACATTTTTACCCTTTTCTTTTGAAAATATTATATCCATGAGTCTCTGAAATGTAACAACAATGCTCTTAACCCTAAAGTACATTACATTACAACAGAACATTCCTTCACTCGTTATAAATGTTTTTTTCTTTTTCTTTGGATGGATGCATCTTGATCTGATGATATTAGAAGAAGGCATCTAGACAAAGTGGCTGACCGTTGGGTCCACCTGAGTGTCAATCTTTGATAATGGTTAGCTATCCTTCAGATAAGCAGAGTTCAGATTGGTGAAGTCCACACACATCATCCACTTGCCACTCACTTTTTTCACCATCACCACATTTGATACCAAGGTATAGTATTACACAACTCGGTTATAGCCAGTTCTTATAAACCTGCACCTTCTCTTAGATTGGTTAAACAAGAGTAAATGCCGAAGAACTTGTCTCCTACTTCATGGGCTAAACCGATGGATTCGTGTTTAGTAGGTGGTAAGGAAAATTGATCATAATTCTTAACATCTGGACTGTTGACCATGCCAAAACATTTTGGTAGTCATTGAGGTTTGAATTTAAAAATTCTCTTGACCATGCATCAAGAACTTCACTTATCATAAAAAATTTACCAAGCTCTCCGTCAGCCGTAAGGACTGGAGGGCGGTCTCGCTAGTCTCGAGGCCCCCTTCGTGTTGGTTCGTAAGGTCAAGTTGTTTATGTTCAACACTGTCTATTGCTGGAGGTAGCAGATTCTCAATTTCTCTAAGTTGCCTCGGACAGTTCTCACCTCTTTGTCGCACAAAAATTTTAATGCTACATGGTATATCAAAGTCACGACTTTGAAGCCATTGTGTAGCGGTTGGCCAAAGATGACATTTTAGGTTGGCGGTGAGTCAAACTACATAAATTCGTTCATGTAAGTGAACTGTTTTTCACCTTCTAATCAAGTGATTACCACTGCCATTATTCTAAAGGCTTCCTTTCTTTCACCAGAGAAACCATAAAGGGGTTTGAAAGGTGTATCTAGTCGGCCATGTTTGAATTTTATCTTGTCAAATGTTGACTTAAACAAAATGTTCACTAAGCTTCTAATGTCAACTAAGATACTGCCAGCTTGGCAGTTACTTATTAAGGTAGTAAATATAATATCATCATTATAAGAATTTTCTTGGGGGAAAATCTATGTTGGTGAATGTGATGGATAGATGAGTGATATGCTTTTGAGTCAAAGTGGTTGCACACAATTCTCACAACCGAAGCCTCTTTAGACTAGTCCATCGGGATGAATTTTCATCTCCTCCAGATATTGTCGGTATCACTCCAACAATGTGAAAAGCATTTGCTCAAATCAATTCGCCTAAAATTTCTTCCCTTGCCTTTGGCTCGTTTCTCTGGGTTCCAAAATCTCCTTGAATTTTCTAGCTCTGATCAGCTCTTTGGCAAGGCTTTGTAGGTGTCGACATTCCTCATTATCGTGGCCATGGTTTCTATGGTACACACAATATTTCTTAGTATCTCAGAGAAAAGCTACAGTCCTCATTAGTAGCCCCTCAAAGAACTCCTCCTTCTAGATGGTCTCCACTAGCTCTACCATTAAGACTCTTAGTAGAGACACCTTTGGTGCTTTGTGACAATGCAACAAATGCTCATTATAATGAGCTCACCTCTGGTAAAGGTACCAAGCCTAACCTCCTCAGTTGTAACTTTGGTTGGCACTCTGTTGACTTGAGGTGCCTAACTGTCTTCATACCATGAATGAGTTGAAAGATACGAGTTTTCCCTTGGCCTCCACCTATCGCTTTGGGGTGCCCTCTTGTGTGGGCGACTGATGACTGTAGGATGGAGCTGTACTCCTTAACCAAGATTTGTATCTTGGACAACTTAAATAGCTCGGCTAAGAAATTTGGTCATTGTAAGGTTCGAGCATATCTGAGTGGTCCTTATTCATTTGCTTGAGCTCAGGCAACATGCGCTACAGTGTGTTCCAAATCCTGCATCTTTAGCTGATGTTCAGGAATTGAGTGATAAAAGAGCAGAGGCTTTGGTTTTGTCCTTCCTGACTTTTGATAGGGTATATTAACTCTCATGAGGCTTCTAAGTGCTTGTAAACTATGCCACAAACATTTACTTGAACTTTGTAGAAGATGCAATTACTTCTGTCGGCAATCAATTGAACCAACTGAGGGTCGACTTCCTTTTTATGTTGAAGAAGAGATAATATTTCAGTTAGTAATCTTTAAGAGGCACATTGTTGACTCAAAGGAAGCAATGTGGTCGACAGGATCAGTCTTTCCCTTACAGGATTCCTACGCCGGTATCTTGAACCCTTTTGAGAGCTCAACATAAATGATCAATCGAGAGAAGGCATTCTCAGTCTATCAAGATGCTTTAATACCCCCAAATTTATGTCTATCTATCAGTGCTAACCCAACACTATCTAAGTGTTTGGGGTCTCCTTGTCTTTCCAGGGCTTGAGGAGCCCTTCGACTGTTGTGTGTTGGCCCTTCCACATTGGGATTTGACTCCCTTCCTCGAGCCAATGCCACTCGAAGGGCTTCAATCATATGTTATTTCAACTCTTAAAATAGTTGCTGCACAAACTCCCTTGTGCACTCTATGTTAGTGGTGTCTTTGTTGTGAGTTTCTTCCCTGTATGCTACCCCTCTTGTTGTTGGCATGATCCATGCTGATCGCATCTTTTAGGATGATGAATCCTGATTTGTCTATGAATCACACCCAAAGAATATAGTATAGGATGAGAGAGAGAGAGAGAGAGAGAGAGAAATGCACAAGGAATGAATAAGAATTTATAGTAAGTGTAACCATTTATTCTTAGAATGATCCCCTATTTATAGAGAATGTGCACAATATGTGCCTTTATTTTTATGCTCTGCTTTAGTTTGGAGCTATATAGGTTATTCTAGGCACTTTACGTATGTTGGCTTAGAGCTTAGTTGTTCTTTGGCTTGACTGGCTGGACTGGCGAGGCTTTGATAGGTACTGTCAGTCGACTAGGCTTAGTAGATGCTGCCCGTTGGCTAGGTTAACGAGTCCTTAGTAGGTGTCGCCGGCCAGCTAGGTTTGGTAGATGCTACCAGTTGACTAATCTCTTACAGGAGAAAAATTGATCCAATCAAAAATGTTTTGTCAATCGGTTGGTCAGGTCCAGCCATCGACCCAAGATCCCATATGAGAAAATCTCGTTGTTAGTGTTAAGCTAGGCTATCGGGCAAAAGAGTGAATCACAGTAATTTGATAGTAACTGCTCTTAGAGGAAGAGATCCTGAGGGATGGCTAAGAGTTGTTGTTCTATTGATTCTTGATGATATTTATAGAGATTGCTAGATGTCTTCGGTATAGATGAGGTGCTCGAGGGGTTATCTCCTCCCTTCGGTTAGTGTCATCACAGTGAATGACTCAAATTATCCTGTGCCTCGCTTCTGGTCGAATTGCGCAGATTCAAGTTGTTCGGTTGTCTTAGTTGACCTTGGCCTTGATACGACAAGTCAGATAACTGGTTCATCTGGCCTTTTGCCGATGGACCCTCCTTTGATATGCCTTCCCGTTTGGATAGTCAGATTTCCTCAAGATTCATGCTGACAATTTTTCTGTGTACACCTATATATTATTTAAGTATCTAACATATGAATTTTACTTTTTTATTTTTATACCACACATTCTTTCATATCACAACAAAATTATCATCATTTAAACATTTAAGAAGTGGACTACATATATAAACGAAAGATGACATGTTATGTAAAAACTAATGTTTAGATGTTAGTTATGCAAATACAAAGAAATTAAGTAGTATATATATATATATCTTTCATTATAATATATAATCAATCAATCAAATTCTACATGACAAGTAATTTAAAATAAATTCAAGTGTTATAAAAGATCAAATTTGGAAGTGTATATCCTCTCTCTCCTCCCCCATTTTCCAGTCCCATCTTTATTGCTCAACCCAACATGCGAAATCGGCAACATTTAAAAACCAGAGACAGTTCCATCAAATCGAAACAGTAAATCATCAGTCCTCCCTGAAGCTAAGATCCCCTCTCCCCCCTCTCCGCAGTCAGCACAACGGCAGATCCACCGGCGGCGGCTCCAACGCCTCCAGCTCCCCAAGCCCATCCTCCACCACGAAAGCCATCGCCAATCCCCAAGTAATATGAACATCCAAATGGCAATGCAGAAGCCAAACCCCCGGATTATCCGCCTCAAATCTTATCACAGCCCATCCCTTCACCGGCACCCCGACCGTATTCCTCAGCGGCGGATCAAACAAGTTGAATTTCTCCCTATCTTTAACCGGATCGAAGTTCCCATATCCCTCCGCAAGTATGTAGAAATTATACCCATGGAGATGAATCGGATGGTTCTCAGCAGCGACAATGTTAGTCCCCTGCAACACTAACTCCACCACAGAACCAAACTTCAATTTGTACACCTTGGTCGCCGGCTCCGGCTGCCACAGCTCCCTTCCGATGTTTTTACCAGTGTAGTCGAACTCCACCGGTGGCTTAGCCGGGAAATCGGGAGTGAAAATCCCGGGCACGCCCAGCTGATGCGCCTGAAGGATGGATAAGCTCGATGGAAGAACGAACGAGTAGTTATTAATGCTAGAGGTGAGCCGGGTTTGGTTTGGCCCTCCGCAGATCTGACCGGGCAGGCAGTCGAATAAACCTAGGCCGACGGTGAAGAAGAGATGCTCGTCGACGGGGCCTGGCAGCTTGACGAACGTGGGACTCCTGAAGGCAGCGGAGAAAGAGGCGACGGTGAGAGTGTCGTTGAATGCAGGGAGGATGGGCAGGGCAGGGGGTGGTTGGTTCGGTTCGGGGAGGCAGTTGCAGTCGTAGTCGAGAATGGCGGTGGCTGTGGTGTTATCGAAGGGGAGGGATTCGGCGGAGGAATATGCACGGGCAGCGATGTAGTAGCGGGTAGCGGGTTGGTTGGCGGTGATGAGGACGTCGGTGGTTTGGCCGGGAGCGAGCATGATGACGGACGTGGAGAAGGGTTTAATGTAGGAGGCGTCGGCGGCGACGACGACCATTGGGTGGCCGGCAATGGAGACAAAGAGCTCGGTGTTGAGGGCGGCGTTGATGACGCGGAGGAGAACGGTCTCGCCGGGATTGACAGGGAAGGTGTTGATCTCTGAGATGAAAATGGAGATGTTGTTAGAGGAGAGAAGTGGTGAAAGGAGATTCTTTTGATGGAAGATACATACCTTTGGAGGAGCAATTGTAGAGATCGCCGGGCTGGCCGTTAATGGTGAAGGCGTCGGAGATGGTGGGGGAGGACCCGGTGCGGATTGCTTCGTGGATAACGTCGATGGGATTCTGGTCCCACCACTCGCCTGCTCATCAGAGTAAAATTCGATGAATATGTAATATTTGATAAATAGTAATGAATTTCATTTGTTCTCTAAATAGCAGTTAAATCTTAGTTACTCAAAATATATATAAAGTATATGTAGCTATGGCACGTTAAAAATTAAAAGAAATGTAATTGTAATTACCAAGAAGGATTGGGTATTCCCTTTTGGGTTGTAGAAAGGGAAAGCTATTCTCCTCCTTAGGATGGATGATAAGAGCACCATACACTGTAGCCCTTAGCCAAGAGCTATGAGCATGCCACCAAAGTGTTCCTTCCTGATCTTTGATGGTGAACCTATATGTGAAGGTGCCTCCGGGTTTAACCGGACACTGAGTCACGAACTCGGGTCCATCAGACCAAGCAGTTCTTATTTGCCGTATTCCATGCCTAAAAATTTCATATTTGTCATTCAATATAATTCTCGACTTTCTAAGAGCTATTATAATTTCATTTTTAGCTACAATTATTTAACATTCTTAAAATTAACTATATATCCTAAAATTTTTTAAAAATAGCAAAAACATAATAATAAATGTGAAACAAAATAATTTAAAAAGTGTCTCAAACAGATACTTAATCTATATTTAGGCTTGTATAGATTGATTAACAAGCTTGTAGGTGCCTGAAATAGAATTTGGTCGACCAACATCAAAGCACATACAACCTTGATCAACCGAAACATCAATGGCTATAGTCTAACCAAGAGCTAGCTTTGAACAATTAGTGCTCATATAAATTATATGTACCAGTGCACTGTAACATTATATTGAACACGGTTGACAACAGTGACGATCAAGGTGTCGCCGTCCCTGACTACAATAGTTGGGCCTGGGAACTGGCCATTCACCGTAATGATGTTGTGAGACTTACATAGCCTTTTCACTGGAGTCTCCTGGATCTAAATAAATCAACAAAATCATAAATATAAGCCATGCACCATATGAAAATATAATAAATATTTATGATCAGGAAATTTAAAATAGGAGACGTACAATAAAGTCATGGTGGTGAACTTCTGCCTTTGAGTTGGAAGAGTGAACGAGGAAGGCGAGGAAGAAGCAGCTGGAGAGCAAACGGGCAATGGAGCTTCTTCTGTCAGTCTCCATTGTTGATCACTCTTCTTCCTGCTGGTAGTTGATGGAGCTCCAGGTTGGTAGTAGTGGAATTTGGAAGTGAGAGGGGAGGGGTTGTTTTATAAATATGTGAGGGGTTTGGGGTTGTTTGGGTTTGGCAGTTTAGGTTTGATTTGTGTAATATTAGCTTCATTTTTCCTTCTTCAGATATGGAAAGGCAGTGCATGAGGTTTCTCAGCACTTGTTCTCATATTTATTTATTTACTTATTCTTAACACTGAAGGAAGTTGTTGCACCCACTGGCCTCTCCATTCTTATTTAAAAGTAGATTCAACAGTAATTGTTTGACATTTTTCGGGTGGCGATGAGTGTATTTGTAAGGACAAATACATCATTGTACCCTTTAATCAAGAGAAATTGTAAAGGTGCTCTTGCCATATTTTTTTTCTTAATGAAGAAAGGAGATTATTCTAGATTATGGAAAGGTCAAATTTAGAAGGCAAAGCTTAAATCGGAAGCTTACAAAATGAAAGAAAAAAAAAAGACAGGCAAATTCACAGACGCAGCACAAAATATATTTTCATATCTCACTCCTAAGCTCTCATATTTACATACATAACACTAAGGTTGTTAAAGTTATTTTACATTTATTGAATTTAAGGTTGGCTTGAAATTTTTAAGAGTTTATTAAAATTTTATTAAAATTCATTGAAGTTCATTAGGATTTATTAAAGTTTTTTTAGATTGATTAAGTTTGTTAAAGTAAAAATTTTTTAGAGTAACTAATGAAGAAGGTAGAGTTATTTTAGATTTTGCTTTAACATATGATTTTGTTATTTGATTTTGTTATTACTAATACAGAGATGAGCATCTTATTACTTATAAAAGTGGATCTAATAAAACACAAATTGATTATTTTCTTATGAGAAGAAGAGATCGTCGAGATTGTAAAAATTGTAAGGTCATTCCAAGTGAAAATTTAAGTACCCAACATCATTTATTAGTTTTAGATTTTAAAATTAAGAGTTGTAAAATAAAAAATACTAGGACTCATTATCGTAGAATTAAATGGAGAAACTTAAAAGACACAAATAAAATTATTTTTATGAGTCAAACTCAAGATTTCAAAATTTGGGGTATTCATGAAGAAGCAAATGTTATGTGGGATAAAGTAGCAAAAAATGTGCTTGGAGAATCAAAAGAAAACGTTTTTATAAATAAAAATAGTTGGTGGTGGAATAATAATGTGTAAGAAAACATAAAATATAAGAAGTTATGTTATAAAAATTGGTTTAAATGTAAAAGCTTAGAGAACTGGAAAAAATATCAAAATATCAAACGGCTCTTTGCTGTATCTAGTTAAGTGCATCTCCTTATAAAAACATTGTTGTGCTAAAAATTTCGCTTTTAGTGATCTTTATAATAGATTAGATACTAAGGATGGTGAAAAAAAATATATAAACTAGCCAAGCAAAAAGCAAAGAAAAGTAAAGATTTAATTCAAGTAAAGTATATTAAAGATGAAAATAAAAAAGTACTTTTCTTAGAAAAAAGATATTCAACATAGGTGGGTGAGTTACTTTGATAAACTTTTTAATGAAGTTTCTGAAAATACGATCGACCTTAGTGATCTTAATCTCGTGAATAATAATAAAACGTTTCAGTTTTACCGTCGCATTAGTAAAAAAAAAGTTGAGGCGGCTTTAAAGAAAACAAAGAGTGGAAAGTCTGTAGGACCTGATGATATCCCTATTGAACTGTGGAAATATTTGGGAGATTTAGGAGTTTCTTGGCTTACTAAACTCTTTAATATTATTTTAAAAACTAAAAAGATGCCTGAGGAGTGGAGGAAGAGTATTTTGATATCTATTTTTAAGAATAAAAGGGATGAACAAGAGTGTGCAAATTATAGAGGAATTAAGTTGATGTGTCATACTTTAAAATTATGGGAGAGGGTAATTGAACATAGGTTAAGACGCATCACAAAAATTTCTCATAATCAATTTGGATTGGGCAGGTCTACTATGGAAGCTAAATATTTATTGGGAGGGTTTAAGGAGGAGTTTAGAGATAATAAGGAGAATCTACATTTGATTTTTATTGATTTAGAAAAAGCTTACGATAAGGTTCCAAGAGATATCCTTTGGAGAGTTCTCGAGAAGAAAGGTGTTGATATGAATTATATTCAAGTCATTAAAGATATGTATACTAGAGTTGTTACTGGTGTTCAAACTGAAGGAGGATTGACAAAATATTTTCATATTTCTGTTGGATTACATCTGGGATCGGCTTTAAGCCCATATATTTTTGCTTTAGTTATGGATGGTCTTATGGACATCTACAAGAGGATGTACCTTGGTGTATACTTTTTTTTGATGATATCATTCTCGTGGATAAAACGAGAGAAAAAGCCCAGGAAAAAAATTGAATTATGGATATGGATAAAAAAAATTGAATTATGGATATCTACATTGGAGTCTAAAGGCCTTTGTTTAAGTAGAACTAAAACTGAATACATGGAATATAATTTTAGTAGCAATTGTTCTAGTGATAGAAGTGTGACTTTGAGTGATCAAATTATTAAAAGGTGTGGAACGATTTAGATCTATTGAGTCTGTTATTCAAAGCAATGGTGATATAGATGGGGATGTTAATAGTAGAATTCAAGTTGGTTGGTTGAAGTGGAGGAATGCTTTGGGCCTTTTGTGTGATAGAAAAGTACCGCTTAGACTGAAAGGAAAATTTTATAAGACGGTGGTGAGACCTGCAATGCTCTATGGCGCTGAATGTTGGCCTTCAAAAGAGAAGCATAATAATAAGTTAAGTGTTGTCGAGATGAGAATGATTAGGTGGATGAGTGGCTTTACACTTCGAGACAAAATGCGAAATAAATATATTAGTGATAGGGTTGGTGTAGCTCCTGTGACGAACAAAATTATAGAAGGTCATCTTAAATGGTTTGGTCACATTAAACGTCGACCATCTGATGATCCGGTTAGTAGAGTAGATGTTTTAGATTTGACTTGTGTTAAGAAAGGTAGAGGTAGACCTAGGAAGACTTGGGCTTATTGTATTATAAATGATCTTAATTTACTAGAACTAAATGAAAATATGACACTAAATAGGGCGCAATGGAGAAAAAAGGATTCATGTAGCCGACCCCACGTAGTGGGATTAAGTCTTTGTTGTTGTTGTTGTTGTTATTGTTGTATCAAGTTTGTTAAAGTTTATTAAGATTGAAGTTTTATTTAAGTTTGATTTATTAAAGTTTATTCAAGTTCATTAAAATTTATTAAAGTTTAACAAATTTATTATGACTTTTTTCTTAGTTATATTTGAAGTTGATTAGGCTCAACAATTGAGAGTCAAAGCGTAGAGCTTGAATTTGGAATTTAGGTTTGAGGTTGTAGATTTGAGCTGAATTGAAAGTGAAGTTGAATTAGACTTGATTTGAATGAGTTTGGAATCGACTTGGTTTTGATTTGAATTAGATTGGAATTGATTTTTGAAATTGACTTCGATTGGTGGAGTTTGAGTTTGATGTTGATTTAATTTAAATAGAAACTGAGTTTGAACAAATTCTAGAATAAAGGGTGGAAAAAGGGTAGAGGATTTCTAGAAAAAAGATGAAGCCCTAACCTAATGGTAGGAGGCAATAGGTGGACTAACCAAAATTTTGGAAATAAAACACCCAGTCAAGATGCCCATGACTTTCTATCATCCTGAGTACATTAATATCCTTAGATTATGAACTATTAAAAAAATAAGTGGTATCCCTTATCCTCAAAACAATGACCCAAGGTAGACCGTCCTATTATTAAATGGTTTTGGAGTATCTACGAGAGTAATCATGGGTACTTTCATTCTAGTATACTCTTATAGTTCTATGGGGTAAGTCATTTCTTAGGTGCAATATCAAACATTGAACAAGTTGCCTATTGAACAAATAAGTTCTTTTCAGAAAAATAAAATTATCTCGGAATCCATGTCATTCCTCGAGATTCATGCTGAATGATAGAAATTTGTTGATGGCATATCAGATCTCACCAAGCCGAGTTCAGGATGTTCTTGCCAGTTGAGTTGACTCAAAGAGACTTGCTGGATAGATTCACATAAGACTTACTTGTCATGCTCCAGGTAAATTTGCTAAGGAAGAATTCGCCCATACCAACATTGATTTCCAGATCGACTCACCCTAGGCATTCACCCAAGCTCAGAAAGCTATTCAACAAACTCCTTTTGAGAACAAACAATTTTTTTCAATTCTAACAACACTGCTAGCCCAAATCTAATTTCTCCTCTAGGCTATACATCTCTTATATTTTGTACTTTCTTATATATGTAACGCATTTTGCAGTCATTCCTATAACTTATTTTTCAAATATAAACTAGTTACATTTTCAATTTGTTATTTCAATTGCTGTTTTTTTTATTTCAATTACAAGTTTGTTTTTCCATTGAAGTCTTTTACGCGCACATCCATGATCTGACACGTAAATAATAGAGTAACAACCTAACGAGGGCAGAAGCTTGGATGCGCACTCGAGAGCGACGGAGAAGTACGAGTGGAAAAGGCAGACCGAAGAGACTGCGGCACGAACGAGCTCTGCGCGCCAGCGAAGGCTGTTCAAAAGGGTTCGAGCATCGCAGGACGTGTCCGATAAGTGGATCTCCGCCAACGACAAACAAAAGGCAAAATCACTAATAGGAGAGGACACCTGGTTAAAATGTCGAAGGAGTGAAGCAAGGAAGCGAGAGCGAAGCAGGAAACGTCGTGCCAAACGAACTTCTTTTACGACCTCCCGCCGCACCACAAAGGAAAAGCCGTGACAAAGGGAGCCTAAGAGGAAAAACCAGGGTTGCACAATTGTATCCACGTTGTCTTACATTGAAGCCCAAAATTTCTATTTCACTGAGCCAATATCGATTATAGTTTTATTATTTTGTATTTTTGATGAGCGGAATATGTGTTGTGACATCAGTAAGTACATAAACTTGTAAAATAATGTAATTTAAGAGTATCATGAGCAACGCCCATTTAATAATTATTACTTTTTTATTATTTTTATTTATTTACTTCGTTGACGTTTGCATGAGCTCCACATAAAATAGGTCCCATGGGAATCATACTTAATTAAATACTTTCTTCCACAAAATCAAACCTTCGTCAAAAATCCATTGTTTTTAATTTGCCCTTTTTTGGGTGGAGCCAAAAACACCACTTTCCATGCATAAGTTTCTTGGAGAGAACAAAGTTGGTTTAAGTTTTGGTTGAGTTGTTGGAGAAGAAGCTCCGATTTTTCTAAACGAAAAATCACCATCTGTTCATCTGCACACCTAAGTTTCTTTATTGAACCTTTACATTCGCATCCTTTTCACATCTCGTCGTCTCTTATGCTTTAACATGAGCATTGGAGTCATAAATTGACTCGTGCTTCTTCTCTTGGAATTCATTTTATTCTATGGAACTAAAAAAAAATATATTCTAAAAATTAAATAAGTTCATTATCTAAGTTCTTATTCAAATATAAAAAATTGTCTTTTTTATCAAATTCTAAAGAGATTGATCGTGGCGAGTGTAAGAGCATCCTTTTGATAGTTCAAAAAACGTCTCTTCGATTCTAGTTTTGTAAATAGCAATGATTCTAGTGACATGTAAGTAATTTTCCCAATTCATTTTGTAATTGGATGTAGTTACATAAATATCGATTTCAAAATTTAAAAGCCTCTTAAAAACTCTCTTTATTAAAATTAATAAATTTATTTTCTAATGATATTCATACCACCCATTTATTATGCATTATTGATATATCTAGCATCTAAACTTTACTTTTACATTTATATCACCTAAATCATTCATATCACATCAAAAATATCAATATTTTGACTTTTAAAAAGTGAAATACAATTTTTCATGCATTTGATAAGAGGATATATATGTTTTGAAATTGAACTGTAGGTGTTATATATGCAAAAATATAAGAATTAAATGGTATGTATGTAGATCTTCCTTTTTAAAAAAGATTTTCTAATTGCAAGAAAATGAATCATTGATTAAAGTTCTCAAAATTTTAACCAATTCAGTAACCCTCAAGTTCTTATCCAAATTTTCCTCCCACTTCTATCATTGTGGGCTCATTCCAAACTAAGCAATGTCAAAATTGAAGTGTTTTAGTAGGGCATGTTTGATTGTCCATTTAAATAACTTTTTAAAGGACCAGCCAATCAAAAAGCTTAGTGCTCGGAAAAGATTCAAAGTTTAATTTTGCGTAGGAACTAAGAATATGTGTCACTTATAAATTAACTAGTTATATGTTAATTGTCCAGTATGCATTAATTAAGTTAATGGTAGATTCTATTATTGAATTTCTCTAAACAATTAATGACCAACATAAATATATTAAAAGGTAGATTGTTGAGGATTAGTGCATGGTACACAAACAATGATGATTGTTATGCAAAAATGGAAAATTAGAAATTTGTTAGACTAACTAATTATTAGTTACTGAATTGGTACTATCAAGTGCGGCGAAAAAATGATTAATTAACAAGTTTTTCATAAAAAGTTAATTAGTGTTTATAATTTGGTTAATTGATAGTTAATTAGTGTTTATATTTATGTAGTAATATTATGGATTTTAGATCATTAATCAGTAAGTTAAAAAGTGCATACTTATGAAGTATTTAATTATTAAAAATTTTGATTTTAACATTCACATCCTCAAACAATATTTAGACTCATGTACCATAATGACACTAGGCCTTTGGCTGTATATAAATGGAATAGTTTGTGAAGTGGAATCTAATAATATCTACTACATCATCCTCGTTAACATTTTATTCTATAGTTTTCTTAATAAGAAAAGATTAACTAACATGCATAAACCTTTTACTTGTGAAGAAATAGAAGAAGAAAAAATAAATTTGCTAACTATAACACTCAAGAAAAAAAGGTCGTAACTATAGCAAATGGTGAAAGAGTATAAAGAACTTTATTTGAAGACGATAAAATTAGCTTCTCTCAAAACTCAACTTTGCACAGCATGAGGATATTAAAACTTGGTAGTGGAGAGTCTAAGTTGCTTGAATGAGGAGATTTTTTATCGTGATGGTGCTAAAAAAATTATTATGGTTAGTAGATAAGTATAAATTGTCGAGAATTGAATATAATCATTAAGAAGAATTGACTTCTACTTCCTAATGCAAGCACACTAAAAGGTTTGCGAAGTCAGAATGTATGTATGTATGTATCCAGATGAATGTATGTGCGTTGTGTGTGTGTGTGTGTGTATATATATATATATATATATATATATATATATATATATATGGAACGATAGATTTATATGTTTATTAGATAAAACTTACAGACATGAAATTAAAAAGAAGTTCTAATGAAAGGGAGGTTTAATATATCACCTCTTAACAAAACTGCCAACTCAAAATCAAAGGGCTTACCAATCCTTCATAATCCAAGCTTTGCCACCCGACAAGCCATCAAATTTGTAAGACATTTTGCGTCTCTGTATGTGTGACTCCATATGAGATTAAAAAGAGGTGCGAGCATCTGAATTTTCCTCCAAAGAGGAACATACGGCTAGGGTCAAGCCACATTTCCAACGCAATAATGATAAGTAGCTAAAGAATATACTTCCACCACCAAATTTTAGATTTTGAGTTCCTTGAAGTTCATTAAGCAGTTAAGAGCAACAACCATTTCAGAGAATGAAGCATTGATAAGACAACATGGAGTTGCAAAATAGACAAAACTATTGCCTAAATGATCCTTGTAAACACCCCATGTACCAATAGTTGACTCATTGTAGGTTCCAACTATGTTGGCTTTAATGAATGGTAGCTCTCGATCACACTAGTTTAATAATTTAGACTTTCTAAATACAGTAAGAAAAACATTGAATTTCTGCAATTTACCCACCAATCCGGTCAACACTTTGTTGGACTTGTTGGACTTGTTGGACTTGTTGTACTAGATGACCTTAGCTAGGAAAGACTTGATGTTAATTAACACAACATTCATTGTGTGCTCGCCTTCAAGATTTATTCTATGATTTAATTCCATCCAAACAAACCAGCAACAAACATAGAGGATAAAATTCAACAATTGTTTTGGAGAGTTATCATTTTTTTTCAATTCAATAAGCATTGTTCCAAAGATTTATATCTACCATTTTGTAAATGTTTGTTGAAATCAGAACAAAGTCTTTTCCAAATCTTCAAAATATCTTCACAATTAAAAAACAGGTGAGTAAGAGTTTCCTTAGCATGCTTACACATTAAACTTATCGAAGATGTCCTTAAACCTATTAATTTAAAAATATCATCAATGGGAAGTAACCTAAAACTTAGTCTCCACACAAAAAAGTATTGTGATGGCTTTAAATTATAATTCCAAAGTTAACTCCCACTATCCGTAGCAGGAAAATGTTAAAGCTTAAATTCAATATTCTTGGCAAGAGAGCAATTAGCCTTCTACTTAATCCTGAAAATATCCTTCCTAGTTGAGTCAATAGAGATGTCATAGATATTCCTCACAATAATAGCATCTAAACCCTTCTTCTATTTCTACACATTCCATTTTCAATCAAACCATAGGTCAACTACTTTTAATTGTAAATTAATTTCCACTAGTTCATAATCTTTCAGTGGTCCCAACAAAGTCAAATCATCCTCTCTGAAGCTTATGTTGCCTTCACCATGGTCCCACACTGTAAGGTCTTCAACCATGCTTCAAACTTTTAGTAATTCTTTCTAGATTAATGAATCTCCAAGTTTAGGACTGTAAGAGGTGGCGTCAGACTTATCCAGATACCTCTTATACCTTAAATTAGCCCATAATCCATTTTTGCTCTAATTTTTTACCATAACATACATAAGTTGATCTCCCTAGACTACTTAAGAGATCTAAACTCAAGGCCAAATTGAGTTCTTAGTTTTCATAAATTGTCCCATGTTGACCAATGGATGACATTGCCATGCCCAACCCAAAGGAATTTAATGAAGGTTCTCTCAAATTTCAATTGCATGTTGTTGTTCATTGTTGGCATCATTTTTTATTGTCGCGTTTGTGGGATGACTTCTTGAGCGCATCGGAGTCATGCTTCATGTATATGCTGTTTCCCATAGCTCGAGAAATCCGTTTGAGAGCCTCAGACACGTGTTGCGAGGTCTGCAACCAGGGTCATTCTGCTATACTTTTACTTTCGCTTAGGCGAAGGCTGGTTGACATTTTGCATGTCAAATGACTTCGGTTGGGTCGACATAACTCATTTTTCATGCTGTGTGAAATTAGCTTGAATTAGCCTATTCACCAGCAAATTTGTAACGATAACCTCAGATGACAAAATTAACCGTGCGGGCGCGTCTGTAACGTCGATTTTACCCTGGAAGAACGCCTATTTTGCTATGACTTCGCGTATGGGTAAAATGCACAAATTGGGGGGCAGGGGGTGTGGGGGTGGGCTTTTCAATATTAAAAATTATAAAATAAACATAAAGAAAAAAAGCCTTAAAAAAAAAACTCACGCACGCTACCCGACTCTCTTTCCTGAACTCTTCTGTGTGCCCTAGCCGACGCATGCCCCTAGCGAAAATCCGGTGCACGGTGCCTCCTCGACGCTTACATTCTTTTGGTACCACAATACTTAGATTGAGCATCGAAATGCCTAAAAGTGACTTGGAAACTATTTTCTCCAAAAATTCCTCATTTCTAACTTATAACCTATAACTTGCAAAAAATGCAAAAATATCATGGAAAAGCATAAAAATGATACAAATAATAGAAAATTACAATAAATAACACCGCACATTTTCTACACATCAACAAGATTATATAATATCCACTAAGGATGCTAGATCTATCGTAGGTTATTTGTTATAGCATTTTCTCAATGACTTTAACCTTTGAGGAAGAGGTCGAATTTAATCCATTAAGAACTTTTGACAGACCTTAGATTATTATTCAGAGCATTTGTTTGATGGCTTTAAATTGTGTGGCAGAGGTCGAATCGACTCCCCTTGGGATCGATTAGGCCCAAAAGAAGGTGTCAATAATATTCTGTGTTTTTGTGTTTGAAGTATTGGTTGAGATGGACCATACTCTTTCATAGAAATATGAATCTTAAGAAAAGGATTTGATAACTTTTTGTTGTTACTTGAGTTTGTTGCCTCGTTGTGATTATTTATTATAAAACGAACTTCAATTTCTTGTTTTAACTTATTGACATTTATCTAGTGGGATGATCATGACTTTAGTAGAAGTTATAGTGCAAGTTGATTTGCAGGCCAATGAGAGAAATGAGCGTGTTGAACTGACAGTATTCAAGAGCTCAACTTCTTGACCTGGCTAAGGAGGAATCTTGGTAAGAGGAGGGGCGTTGGAAGAGTGTTCTCTTATTATGCATGTCTAGCAAGTGGTTGAACTTGTGGTAAGTAAACCCTATAAGTTGACACTAATGTTGGTTGTAGAGCCTTTTATAAGAGGTGAAGAATCTCTTTTTAGATTCAACAATTAAAAGCAAATGGTCTTCCAGAGGTAAAGAAGAGGTTATTTCACATGTACAGTAATGTCCGTCCAACGAAATAAAAGAAGTTGACTGATGTCTCAGCTTCAAGATTATTTACTAAAATGGTGGATGTTGGAGGAAGCGGTTACTTTATGTTCTAAGAATTTCATGCATCAAGTTAAATGGCAGGTCATGCATTTATTGATAAGACAGCTTATTTGATCCAAAATTTCTTAGAAATATATGTTTATTTCTATACCAAATTTTATGCTAGCCATCCTATTCATCCAAAATTCCCAATTTCTATCAGGCTTGATGCCACTAAGAAAATTAAATTAAATTAATTTCTTGACTTATTAAGACTCCAGGTCATTGACTTCACAATATTTTTTGAACCCTAGAGGGAGCTTCGGTTTTTGTCAGCTTTAATCACCCATATTTTTAGTTCTTTCAGATTTCTTTCTCCCATTGGTCACCTGTAATAAGAAAAAAGAGAGATATTTTAAAAATAATTAAGCAACCAAAATTTCACGCATATACATGAGATTCTCTATTTATAAGAGGTAATTCTTATATGAGGACGTAGTTTCCAAAGTCACTTGTTTTCATAATGAGTAAAGTCTTATCCCCTCCAACTTATTTTTCAATCTCTCATTCAAATATCACCATTCATCATAAAACTTGATGTACCATCAACAATACTCTCAGGACGATCTTTTGAGCAAGAAATGTTAAAACTTTAATTAGAAGTCATCTGGAACTCTGACTTCAGTAAACTTATCTGCTTGACGAGACAAACCCAATGGTGTCAAAATTAGTCCAATAACCAAATCAAGCCATTAAACCACTTTTTGAAACATTTCGAGTATATTTGGAAGGTCAAAAAGATGTTAAATCTGCTGAGCTTATTGTCGAATCGAGCGTCCCGGCAAGATGAATCCAATGAACTCAAGATCACTCAATTCCAAGATTATTAATGCTCTCAAGTGTTCATCAAACGACATCCCCTCTTGGTCATCATATCATAGTGGTTCAAATTCTTTCATAAATTGCAAACGGAACTCCATAAATAGAGCCCTACACCTCTCTTGAGAGAGGATTTGTAGCATGTTATTTGGAGAGAGCTTCATGCTTGGAGAAGGAGTTGAAGTTGCCTCCTACTCCTGTAGCCGCCGACCATCACTCACCGGCCACCACCGATCGCATTGGTCACCGTCCACTCCTTTTAACAAAGCACCATGCAAAGCAATAACTGACATTGTCGAGTCACGAAGCAACCTACGAAGCGACACATCATCCTGGATATCTGGCTGATCCCAAAGATAGTGTAACAACGCATCTCACATTTGCTTGTGTAGCTTCTGACTCTAGAAGAACGTCATTACTGCTCACCACTACTGCCCACATTAACAACTATGACCTACGTGAATCGCATCTCGTGTAGCTCCTGACTCCGACCCCCACTACCTACGAACGTCATTGCTACTCAATTCTACAACCTACGTGATAAAATTATGGCCTACGTCGTCCACAGCTCCCGCAACTCCCTACTACGACCTCTATGGCCAACCGATACTTTTTAAGCGACCATCTACACCCTACGTGGTTATCAGTTATATCTTCTATGACAAGTTAGTGTTATATCTACCGTTTATAACACTCATAACGGACTACTACCTCCGTGACAATCAACTAATGCCTTTGCAGCCCGCTATCGCCAAAACTACAGTCATATTATGAATTTACAGCATTGTACTTCCATCTTCTCAAATTTAAGAGAAGGGTGGACTTGTGTACTCACCATTCGTAGTGGATTATTTCAACTGGGCTAGACCCTCATGGTTTTATTCCTTTCAAAGGTTTTTTATATAAAAAGTTGAAGTGTCTCATCCTGCTTACTTCTCATTAATTACCTAAGTGTGTGTTGGTTATTCATGCAATGCTATGACAATAAATAATCATTACTCTAAACAACGAATCTTCTAGTACACGTCAAAACCCAAACTCATATTTTTCAGTTTTGTCAAACCCTCATTGGTTTGATCATGATATGCGTAAATACAATTTGGTAGTTCAACAATATCACGTGAGTACTAGATATTGTAAATAATAATGGTTCGGATACTATGTATGTAATTATCCCAAAAAGTTAAGCATGTTGATTTGTTGTGTTCTAATATGTCTTTTATATGGTGTTAAATGTTTTGGTGGGGAAAATATTACTTTCCTTACGATATTTACATATTATTGATTGTGCTGAAAATGTGTCAACTTGACTGGTGAAAGGTGTCTTTTTCTTGCCATAAAAAAAAAAAAGGCATATGAGTGTTTATAAACTGCAATTGTCATGACTCATATTTTCCATCTCAATTGTCATCATGGGGCTGGCTTGTAATATCATGTGCCGGTTCATTTATATCAAGCTCATATTAGAATTTCTGGCTTTAATTTTAAATTTACAAAAAAACTAAAAATCCTAGTGTTTTCTTACACTTATGATTTCTTTAGAACCCTTTAGTTTGGCATTCATCATTTGTGTTCAAAATTTTGATATTTTATGAGTTAGCATTTGCTCCACTCAAATTTGTTGAATCAAACTCTACCTTTATCAATTGAGCAAGTTCAAGGAGAACATCAGGCTGATTGGAACTGTACTCAATTCCAACTATTGCGCCTAGTTAATAGCAGGAAAACAAATAAAATACGAAGAAGAACACAAGGAGTCTAGCCATAAGAGCCATATGTCTTCTTTTAAAAACAAAATGCATATTTGTAGAAATGGATAAAAAAGTATCTATTTACTGCTGTATTTTTATTAACATCCTTTTTAACTCCTTTTATTTTTGCATCTAGTCTTAATATATTGATCATACAACCCAAATCTGGCATGCACCTGTTGATTTTAGTCTAGCCAATTTATCATGTCATTTACTACAAAATTATTCCAACGAAACACAAACACATATATTATAAAAAGCAAAAGAATAATCTGTAATTATATATTTTAAGGAAATGATCAAATAACAAACTAATGATAGACCAACAATAAGATTAATTCACAACCACACAAAAAACTAATTATTCATCCATTTTGATACCTTCAAATGAATACAATTAGTTTATTTTGCTCAAAGTAATTTATTTTATGAAGCATTCTCTCTTTTGAAGGAATTAGGCCCCAAGTTTCTCATCTGAGACCTCCCAGAATCCTGGGTTGGGAATCAAGCTGTCAGGTCCATCATCGAGCCCCGGTATTGATGGGACATATGCAGGGCCCCAAGCCAACAATGGTGCAGGCGCTGGAGCCAGCTCAAGCTCTTCATCGATAACCTCATCGACAAGAGGTCGTGTAGCAAACGTAACAGTGAAGAGGAGGAGGATGGCGAAGACAAAGCTTGCTAACTTAGCCATGGCTAGCTGAAGATGGCCGACGATGAACTCAAGTGTTACTGTTTATTAGCTTTGTGGTGTTGTGTTTGCTTGTGTTTTGGATGGGAAAGGGGGTTGCTTTATATAATGGGACTGGAATCACATAAGAGATTCTGTAATTGAAAAAGATTTAAGTTACAATAGGCGTATATGTGCATGGAATTGAGCAGCTGATGCAAAAGAATTGCGTGTAACTGCCTGTGTTTGAATGGCATTAAGTTTTTTGTTATAAATTGAAGGCTGTTTGTATCTGGTGATTGTAAATGCTACTATAAAGTAGATACCATAATGGTTATGTGAAGGGTATTAAAATTAAATTAAACTGAAAAAAAATTGCTGATTCAATGCTGACATTAAATTATAATTAATTAAAATTTTAAACTGTAATTCGAATATTATGTAAGCATGACTCCTCGTCTAAATGAAGTTTCCAATTGTAGCTGAAGGTGCACTTTGAGAATAATACCTATTTGATAAACTGTTAAAAGTCCTGCTTTGCCGTTTCAAAATATGAGTAGATACAGCCATATTATAAAATTGGATAGGAAAGAAAAATCAATGTCTAAGAAGTTACAACCGAATGTTTAGATTTCCTTTTACCATCTCAATATATGAATAAATACTATGACATTCTAATTAATGGCAGTAATGAAAAGTAAAATATTAAGAAAATCTTCATATAAACTTTCAGATTCAACATTTGTTGTTTTAATAAAATAAAACTAGTAATCATAGTCTAATTAATGCTACTAAAGTCTAATTAAAGGTAGAGAAGGGTAACTATTTTTTATATTAATCTTGCATTTGGAACTTATTTCATTTTTTCCCATTTCAATTGAGAGAATCACATAAAAAACACAATTACATTTGACCTTTTTGGGGGAGATAATTTTGGGATGTCCAATAGCAACATCTAATGCAATTTTATAAAAGGAGCATTTGCATGCCTACTGCTCGGTTCCTATGTATTTATATATCTAGCAGCTAAACATTACATTTTACATTTATACCGCCTAAGCCATTCGTATTACATATAGAATATCACTATTTAATATTTCAAAAGTGCATTTACACCAAAGATGTGTCAGCACAAATCGTAAAGACATCTCGTGGAGGATGAAAAAGGTGGTAAGATGAAGTTGGGCTCAACAAGAGCCGTCAGTGGCAGGCACACAACTAATCAGTTGCTCATACCGCGGAAGATGCGCACCTCAGAGACATAATTCTCCTCCCACAGAAGAATTCTATTGGTTGAATTCAGTCTAATAAATTTGTGATTCTCCGATCAAAAGAATCTGCAAAAAGAAAGGAGCCCCTCTACCGCCAAGGTAGCTAATGTAACATCCGACCCTGCGATCCCCTGATCATTTGGCCGCTTTGTTCGATTATTGTTGGTCTGATGGTCGCCTGACCAAATGGCAGCTCAGTTTGGTGGCCTTTTCACCAAATGAGGCCCAGCTTGAACATAGATAGACCTATAGGAAGCCCATCCTGATGATCAAATAGACCATTTTTTGGGACCTACAAGCAACATTTAGATATGACAAAAAATACCCAGCCATATCTATATATCATGGGGGTACAATATGTAATTGTAACATAGCCCCATCATCTCATTAATAAAAAGAAGGCAATTTTGCTGTTTAATATAGTGCTCTCTCTCTCTCTCACTAGAATTCAAGCACTATATTCCTTAGGTGTGCCCGGAACATATTGGGATTCAACATTCTAAAAAGTGCGGTGAGTGTGGAGTTATGACATCAATAAGAAGAGGAGCATAGAGATCCCAAAGAGAAGGGAGCACCCGAAGAGCAGCAGCCAATATGGATCCCCGACGAGATGGCATCAAAGAGATAGTCATGGTTGAGAAGTTAATGAAACATGTGATTCTGGGACACTTTGGACAGAGGCATGAGAAAATGACAGCATTAGAAATCACACCCAAAACCTTCTAAATGAATTAAGAGGAACAAATGTCCCTCGATGAAGCTGCCAGAAAGGGGCCATAATGGGTGAGTTGTGCAACTTCACATTTGTGCGTAGAAAGGAAGGGTTCCCCCTGTTACATTCACGGATAATGATATTCCCCAACGGGGAAAAACGTATGATGAAACCACAGTCTTCATGGGGATAATCTGTAACCTCTAAGTCAGAAGTATTCTTATCTAACTGGAGCCTATGTGAATATTTTGTTCAAGTGAGTTTTCAACAAGCTTAACCTTTGGGTCGATCAGTTGGAAGTGACGCCTGGCCTGCTCTTTAGTTTTTACTGGTGAAAGAAAGGAGACGTTGGGCATAACTCCATTAACAGTTACATGGCGTGAGGAAGACTAAGCAATTCACAGAAATAAAAGATTTCATAATATTAGACTCGTCTCCAACTTACAATGTCATTTTTAGTTGATAGTTGCTAAACAACTTTTGAGTTGTGGTGTCCACCTACCACAGTTTTGTAAAATTCTTAGGTGAAGGAGAGGTGATATAAGTCAAAGGAGATCTAAAGTAGTGGAGCGTTTGTTACCTTCGAGCAGTCGGGAGCATGGAATAGGAATCGTCTATTTGCAAAACTGAAAAGAAGGAAAGCTTGAGAACACTGAAGCCACCCGAGAGATTTCAGTCAGAGAAAATGAGCCCGGTAAGTCTTTCCTAATAAGCGACGGATGCAGAGCAATGGGATCTATTGATTCAAACGCTTCAGTGTAGTTCACCATTAAGATGCCTGAAATACCAATAGATGTTACATGCCACAAATTGAATGTGAGCGCAACGGTTCGACAAATCAGGTAAAAGGTGAGAAGCTTGGTGACAACACTACTCAGACTCGTCAAGGAGGAGCATTGAAGCTATGAGAGGTAGGGTATTGACATGCCTAAAATATCATACTTTTATTTGCACATTTAATGTTTATTTTTAAAGATATTGTGCTTTAATGAAATATATTTTTGATATTTTTGGTGTTAGATACACTATATGGAGCAAATGAAATGAAAATAGAGCAAATTGGAGTAAAATGAAGAAAAAAGGCCAATGTTGATATGGCGCCTAGGAGCCAGACAACAAAGAGCCTGACGCTTAGGCATCTGAGACGGTTATCTAGAAGATCCATTGAATATGAACAAATTTTGAAGAGGTTTTAAGAAAATCTTTGGGATTTTGAGAGCTCTATTTAAAAAGACTTGTGGAGATTCAAAAGAGAGACTTTTAGAGGAAGAAAAATGAGTCTTTTGTAGAGAAGTGGAGAAAGTCTTTGAGGTTATCTTGGATTTGAAGGAGAAGAGAAGAAGTGAGAGATATCTTCTTCACTACTGATTTTAAGTAAGTTTTGAGTGGAGTTGTAAGGAGAGTGAGTGATTCAAAGGAACTAAAAAGGATTGTTTGGGAAGGAGTTTAAGATAACATGTGTACATTATTTATTTTACTTTATTGTCTTGTAAACTTTTATTTTTCTATAAATCCATGTAATGTTGCTTCTTCCCCATGAGATCTGAGTAGTTTCCTTTGTCTTTCTCCCTTCAATGAGGAATAATTATGTGTAGGAATATAGTTTAGTAGAAGTGCTTTTAAAATTCCATAAATTGTACTGATTCAAACTCTATGCTTAATTTACTTGTCAATCTAACCAATTAATTTGTTAAAATCTATTGTAAAACGAGTGACCCAAAATGGGCTATATTCCAACATCGTATGAATCACATTTAGCCTTATGGATGATAATGTAGTTTCTGAGATTAAGAGCAAATAAATTGGGGAATAAGTTTTGATGGGCGTAGAATTGGAGATTTTAGGGTGACAGACTAAAATCCATAATTTGGCCAAGATATTTAGAAACTAAAGCAAGAAGTTAGCCCTCATGTGAGGGGAAGTGGGAACTCTAGAGTTAGAACAAGTATCTTCCTAGCCTAACCACGGGTTTAGGGAGCAAACTCTAGATTATCCAACGTTTTTTATGCACTTGACAGAGGGTAAATGATATAATTTCTCCTATTTGGCACAATACCTTAGTTATATTTAAAATTATTTTCCTACAATAACTCATTGCAGGGAGAATGATGTTTTATATAAATTTGAACTCTTCATTTATTGTTAGTTTAGAGTAGTGGTAACTTTACATTTTACAACCATTTCAGATTGTGTTGCATTTACATTTTGTATTTTCTTAGATACTTAACATTTCTTTAATTATATAGGATTAGATATTACACAAAAACTTGCAATTATTTTCTATATAAGCTTTATACAATTTAAAAATGGGTTTTATTAAAGTCAATTTTATAAGAGTTTTGGCTAACTCCGTGGGATCGATATTGGGGTTTTTAACAAAAATCCTATATTCTTTAATACGATATGTATACTTGTATAGTACCCATAGTGTATAAACCATTTTTATCATCTTTATATATTCTTTTATTTTGCACACTAACCGCTGAAAATAAATTGGGTCAAGCTTTTGGGCATATTTCTGAACTTAAAATAATTGTGTAATTACGGGTCGGGTCAAGTTTTTGGTGTCATTTCCGGGGATAGCAATGAAACCCTTTTTACGTAGAAAAATATTTATTTTTAATTGTAGAAATAATATAAAAAAAGCTATATTTAGTGTTTAGTTAGTGTGTTTTGCTTCTTTAACTATTTTCTTTAAAAAGTGTTTGTCTAGTGTAGAATCTAAAGGTTTAGTACCTTACGATTCTGAGTTAGAGCGAACCATTAGAAAAATTAGAAAACAAAAACAAATTCACATTTTCCAAGAAATTGCAAATACTTTACATAGTAATTTAGAAAATCAAATTGATGAGAATGTACTAAAACTGTTAAGAGATTTTGCTAACTCTAAAGCTAATCTTATGACACATGAAATTCATCGAAGTATACAAACTCCTACCGTAGAAGCTAACATATTTGAATTAAAACTTGCTATCATTCAGATGGTACAAAATAACCAATTTGGGGGAACTTCATCTAATGATCCTAACTTACATCTTGCAAGTTTCTTAGAACATTGTGCCACATTTCAATATAATGGCGTCTCTAATGATGTTGTTAGACTTAGGCTTTTCTCGTTTCCTTAAGGGATAAAGCTAAAATGTGGTTAAGCTAATTAGAACCTAGAGTGGCCTGTCACAAAAATTCATGGCTAAGTATTTTCCACCATTAAAGACTATTAAGCTTAGAAATGATATTACATTTTTTTTTTCAGTTTGAAGGGGAATCAATATACGAGGCTTTGTAGCACTTTAAAGAACTTCTTAGGAAGTGTCCACATCATTCTGCTGTTGAAGAAACCTAATAAAACTCTTGATTAAGATCAAGGGTTTTGTCTTGAAGAATTTAAAGTTGATTTTTAATGATTGTTTTTTCAAAAAGTCAAGTGAGAAGGGCTCAAATAGAAATAATCATTTTTGGAATCCAAAGGAGCGAATTATAAGGGATGTCACAGATTCTGAGGAGAATCTCAATGACTTCCCGAACTATCATATGGTTTGGCTTTATGTTTTGAAAGTGATCTCATTTATTATTTTATTCCTCTAATTTATTTAAACTTTAGGGCTTGCACTTGCATAATATATGATCATGCAAATAACCTAGGAAGATAGGAAGATTTACATCGTATCAAACAAACAATCTCGGAGTCCTGAAACAAGTTAGGGCTTATATCACAAAACAACAATCGTGTAAAAGCCTAAATGATGGAGTGAAAACTTACATCATACTAGACAAAAAAACTTGATATCCTAAGGATTTAAGTTTATTGAAGACTAATGAAAATTTTGTTGTGGGTCATCCTTAGCTCCATGTTTTATCATGATCTTCATATGAACGTTTTTGTCACGTGCTTGCATTGTCATTGCTTGTCTTACGAATGGCTCCTTTCGGGATCTTTGTTGTAGTGTTTTGGTTTTATCAAGTGTACTTGAGTCGAATCGATTGTTATTATTGTTGTTTTTTGTTTTTATTATTATAATCCTTGATTGGTGGCCTGTTGTTCTCTATCCTAAGTACATGTAGTAGCAGAAGAGTAATGTTCATGCATAAGCAAGAAAAAAATGTAGTAAAAGTGAAAGTGTCAGTGCGTGCTTGCCGCCTTTGATGAAATTATAATTGTCACAAGCATCAAATATTTTTAAATGTAAATACAAGATATGAAAATATGTATATTTGTATAAAATTAAGTGGCTGACATATATGAAAGATCAGAATTGGATTTAATTATTTTGAGCTAGGAATGGGCACAGATTTAACATTTTTGAAGGACTTATTAAGCAACCATCGACTGTCTTTGTATTTAATGTACAACATCGACTATAAATTACTGACAAGATGATCGAAGAATGGCAGTTCTTAGCTCAGTCCAGGTAATTGACAAGTGGACATTTAGAAGTTAATGCCAAAAATTCATATTTTTTCATGCATATTAGTAAGGTAGATTTTCAGCTAGCGACGAAAATATTAGTTCCACCAAAAATGAATTTATTTTGTCATTGTATTGTGTATTTTATAAATCTGATTGTCTACAAGTCAATTACAATGTCAGGTCAGAACCACCGATAGACTCAAAAAGTAAGGGTTTTCTCTTGTCAAACCTTAGTGAATAGTAGTGCCAATATTATACCCTCACAAGGTTCTCGAGCCAGAAGATACAATAATATTCCGCCATCCTGAATTTATCACCAAATGCCTTTTTCATCACCACTCATATCGCCAACATGTCTAACTTATATGTTAATCTGGTGGTCCATATAAATTTTCACGCTTCAAATGTCTCCAATTAGCAAGGAGATTTTAGGCATAAAGTTTAAAGCTCAACCCTTGAGCACTGTATGTTACTGTAGGTTAAGTTGTTGCGGGATAATTCTCATTAATATGTGTTAATTTGAAGGGGGCCCAAATCATATCTTAGTGGGTTTTTTTATATTTTGAGGATGATTTTCTTTAACAAATTTAAACTGCCTAAATGACCTATGGAATATCCAAAATCTTATAAAGGTATTAAGAAGGTGCTTTAAGCAACATTAGAATCTCCCAGACTATTTCAAGTTCACTTGGCCCTACTATATTTTTTAGTTGATCAACCCACCTTGAATTATGAGTTATATTATTATACTTTAAATAGTGCTCAATGTAAGCTTGTTAATGTCTTAGTTTTCCCATGAGTAAGAAAAATGTTCAATTTTTAATGTTGTATTTAGAATTATATTGGTAAATGATACACCTAAAATATAAAACATTTATGTACCTATTTTTATACCTATTTTTAAGGATATTGTGCTTTAATAGAACATATTTGTGTGTTATTCTTTCAAGTAGAATCAAATGGATGAGAAATGGTGAAAGGAGTGAAAAATGATCATGTTTGGAGCAAAAATGAAGGTGTGCAAAAGAACTGTGGTGCCGAAGCGCCCAAAACTGATGCTTAAGCACCAAGAAATTCAAGAAGGTGTTGCTTAAGCGCCACATACCTCTCGCTTAACTGTCAGAGGTAGTTACATGATGATTCAATGAATTTGGATGAATTTTTGAAAAGGTGTTTGAAATACCTCTTGGTGAAATGTGGGATACGGTTAATGGACACGAAAATACATTCAATGGGCTTTTGAAAAGAGGAAACTCTTGGAAGATTCATTGAATGTGGACATATTTTGAAGAGACACTGACACACCTAAAAGTTAACTACTTTTTCATATATATTTTATGCTCAATTTTAATGATTTTTAATGATATTACACTTTAAAAGAAGATATTTTATATATTTTTGGTTTCTGGTACAAGAAATGAACTTTTGGAGAAACTGAAGAAAAAATGGTGCAAATTGGAGTAAAAATGAGCAAGAAAGAAAATTCTGACTTGACACATTTCAATATGTCTTTCTATGATTTATCTTATTTACATTTCTCAAATATTTTTTAATGAAATTACACTTTAAAGAAAGGTTATTTTCATGCTTATTTTATAGGTATATTTGTTAGGAGTCAAACACAACTGAAACGGGGTGAAATAGAGCCAAACAAAGAAAAATGGTGGAGCTGCTGCAGAGTGGCGCATGATGCGCCAAATCGGCGCATGATGTGCCAAAATCCAGAAAATTGGCGCATGATGCGCTAGAGACGATTTTTGGTGGATTAAGGCGGTTCAGGACAAATTTTACGCGAATTTTTAAAATGACACTTGTCTTAAACACCCATTGGAGTTATTCAATGCATCTAGACACTATGGAAGGTTCTTTTATGAAGGGATATGTCTCATGGGTCAATGAACATGTATTTTGAATTCAAAAGAGTTGACTTTTAGATAAAATTTTGGAGGAAATTTTGAATTCTTTTAGAGAGAGGCAGCCTTTTATAAAAGAGAGGGAAGTCTAAGGCTTGAGGGGGAGTTTTTGTGTGAGGGGTCTGAGTGGCATGAGTGTGTGTGTGTGTGTGGTGAATGGTGTGAGAGTGAGAAGAAGGAAAGGGAGAGAGAGAGAGAGAAAGTCAAGGGCTTAGAGATTTTCTTCAAGGATTGTAAGAGGAGAGGGAAGGTGATAGATTTCTTTTTCATTACATTTATAGGAGAGAATTGATGGTGCTTCTAAAGTGAGAAAAACTTGAGGAGAACTAGGGATTTTCTTGGGAAAGATTGTGAAATAAGTTGTCTTTTATTTCTTTTATTTTGTAAACTTATTTTTATTAATAAACTTATTTTTATTA
>NW_018165189.1:320820-326443 GCF_001263595.1 Phalaenopsis equestris | reverse complement strand
CTGAGTAGTCTTCTTCATTGAGTAGTCTTCTTTATCCTTCTCCTTACTTTGAGATATGATTTTGTAAAGAATTGATTTTATTTTATACGATTTTAAATATCAATAATTTGTGATGATTTAAACACAGATCTTCATTTACTTTTTGATTTGGCCAATTGAAATGTTAAAATGTGTTGCGAAACATATTTTTTGAAAGGGCTATGATTTATAAAAGATGGGGAGAATCAAGTTTGACTTCATCGGAGAGTATTTCATCCATGGAGTTTGGTACAAATAAATATGAAAATATACTTTGTTAGATGCATAATTAGAGATTTTAAGGCAACAGATTAAAATCCCCAATTTGGTATAGTTGATTGGAAATTGATGCGAGATTTTTAGCCCTCAGGGGGGAGTAGTGAGAGCTCTAGAGTGCCAGTCGTTATCCTCTCAGCCTAACCACAGAATTAGAGACCAAACTCTCGATTTGGATGTTTTCTTAAATTTGAACTCTTCGTCACAAAATGTTGTTTAGCCGTACTAAATTTAACTTTGAAGTTTAGAAATTAGTTTAGTAAACTTAGTTCTTTTAGTTACTTTTAAGCCCATTTTAACTTGTCTTTCTTACTTTAATTTTTATAGTTTGAATATTTTGTTTTATGTTATTATCATAAAAAATTCCATCTTCCAAACTAAGACTTGATAGTAGTAGGCCAGGATTAGCCTAAGGGATTTCTTACTGCGCTTTTCTGTGGGATCAATACTTGAGTTTTTAAAGAAAGCTCTATATTACTTGAAGCGATACGTGCACTTGATTAAAACCACTAGTGTGTGAACTATTTTATATATTTTATATAACATTTTAATTTTGCACATTAACTACTTAATATAAATTGAGTCATGTTTTTTGTCATATTTTGAAAGCTAAATTACTACGCAATTTCAGGATGGGTCAAGTTTTTGGCACTGTTAATGGGGATTTAAATTGACACAAAATATGTAGAAAAATAACAAACACTAGGGGCGCATCATACACCAAAGCATCTTTTGGAAAATTATAAAAGAAGACTTTGATTGGATTGCAGAACACTCTCCTACATTTTCCCCAGCGCCCTAAAGAGACTCCTACGCCCTCATAGCCACACCACCAAAGCTTCTCTCATAGATTAATTAGGATATTTTATTGGAGAGAAGAAGAGAGGAGTTGTAGTGTGTGAGTAGAGAGTATTGTAAGAGAAAAGAAGAGAAAAGATTCAAATGAACTTCAACAGTTTGGTGGAGAGGATTTGAGATAAATTTTTATATTTGTGACTACATTTGGTTTTAATTTAGACTTCTTGTTTTTTGTATGATTTCTATTTTTAAACTTAAGTGTCTTTATGTTTTCTCCATGAATTCTAAGTAGTTTTCTTTATCTTTTTCCTTAAAATGCATCTTTTTCCTTAAAATGCTTTTTCCTTAAAATGCTAAGTGATTAAGTATTGGATGGAAGTTGTGTGAAGTATTAATCTTTAATGTTGGAATAAGTTGTGATCATTTTAAACCTTACTTGATTTACTTTTTGATTTTACCAATTAAGATTTTATTTTGTTGTGAGAACATGTAATATCCATGATAGTATTGTCTCAGTCAACTAATGGTAAGAATCACATGAGATAATATGGATGAGAAAGTAATTCATGTGGTTAAGTGTAAATAAATAGGTAAATAAACTTTGAAGGGTGTAGAATTAGAGAACTTTAGAGTGTTAGAGTGACAGGCTAAAAACAGGCTAAAACCCCCAATTTGGGTTATAGTTTTAGGTTTTGATACGAGATGTTAGCTCCAGGTGGAGGGAGAGGAGGGATCTCTAGAGTGAGAGCTAGTATCCTCTCTACCTAGCCCATCTTCAAGACTATTCAAACTTTAAATTAACTAATATTCTTTATAGCATCTCTAGTAAGGGTAAAGAATACTATTGCTCCTATTTGACACAACACAATTTGAATACTTTTACAACAGAGTTCCTATACTTTTTACTGATTCATGATAAGAAAAAAAATATATTTTATTTATATTGCCTTCATCTAACTAATATCTAGTTAAATTTAGTTAGTTATTTACTTTATTTTTAATTATAAAAAATTACCAAAAAGAATCAAACTTTTATTACTATTATAGCATTTACAGTTTGAGTAAGAGCATTTTGCAAAGTAGAATTTGTTATCTAATTCTTTCTAACTTATTTAAAGATAGAAATTCTCCCTGTGGGTTTGATATTTAGAGCTTACTTTACTAAAAAAATTCTATATTACTTGATAATGATACATATACTTGTATGGTATCTCATTTTTAAATATAATAATTGCATTCTTATTTGCTTCGAAGTCAAGCTTTTGGTGTCGTTGCAAAGTAAGAAAAATAAGTAAGAAAAAATTAAGATTATAATTGCATACATCGTACTGTCATAAAAAATTGAGATTAAGTTTTTGACATCATTACCGAGGAGAATAAAAATTTTTGAACAAATTTTTAGAAAGCAAATTTCTATTTTTATAAAGCCTTTTTTAAACTTTCAGATTTATTTTAGGAATATCATAGTGCTGTTTTTAAATAAGTTCTTGTTTGTGTGATTTTATTTTTTGTTGTTTTGTAGTAATGTATGCATAGTTTAGCTTCTAAAGAAGTAGTGCCCTACGATTCTGAATTAGAAAGAACTATTAAAAAAATTAAAAATACAGAAAAAGATAAAAATTCAAAAAATGGCAAACTAAAATAATCAAAATGCTGAAATTATAATCAAAATGCTGATAATCAAAATGCTGAAATTAATCAAGAATTTAAATCTTTAAGAGATTATGCAAACCCTATAGTAGATGAACTTCATTGTACTATTCAAAAAACTGCTGTAGTTCCTAATTCATTTGAACTTTATCATGTTATTATCCAAATGGTATCAAATAATCCATTTGGGGGAGCACCAACTGAAGATCCAAATTTATATCTTGCCAATTTTCTAGAATTGTGTGCTCATGTAATCATTATGGTGTTTTAGATGATTCCATAAGACTTAGACTTTGTAGGACATGATGAATTTGAGTTTAAAATTGAAATTTGGGAGATTTGAGATCAATTGGGGGCAAATTGGGGTGATTTGGGGACTTTTAGGCACTTAGGGGCATAATTGGGATTTTAGTCAAAATGGGCCAATTTGGTCAAATTAAACCCAATGGATGGTAAAAAATTAGTTTTAAGGGTGTTTGAAATGATTTTGGAGGATTTAAGAATTTTGGGGCCACCAAGGGCATTTTGGTAATTATGGGAAAGTTTAGGGCTAAAAGGATAAATTTGGGTAATTAGGTAAGGTTAATGTTTGATGCAGATGTTGATCATCGAATTATCCCCATGGTGCCATGAGACCAAAGAAACCCCACTTTGGATTCTCCATGTGCTGGTCTTATCCACCCTAGCCAAGGACTAAGGGATTGGGGGACCACCCACATGGGTCTCCAAAGAGGCAAGGGAACCAAACTAGACATGTGTAGGCTAGGATTCAAGGTTGGAAGTGGAAGTGTGAAGTGCAAATGCATGTACTAGACCAATCCACATCACCCAGGGTCAATCCAAAGGTTATATTGGCTCTACCTACTAAGTGCTAGAGGTTAGAAGTGCTAGAGGTTAGAACCACAGAACCACCATGTGGAACTTCAATATGAGTAAAGAAGAGTTTAGAGTTTCTATTAATGAGGGTAGCATCACTACTCCTCTAGGAATAGTCAAGAGGAAAGTCCTATGGATAGATCCTAGGCTCCTAAGGAAGAAAGACTTGACCTTAATAAAAAATGAGGTCAACATGGACTTAAGTTAGGAAGATAATAATTCACTCATTTGAAGCCCCTAATTGGTGATTAGATGATAGCATGATATTTTGATGAGAATTAAATTCACTTAAATTAAAATTTTCATAATTTCAAACTTACTCATGAAATTGTTAAAGGCTTAGGTTTGATATTTGAACTTGTTTATTGAGGTTTAGAAAAGAAAAACATGATTGATTAACTCCTCTAAACACTACAAGCTCAGTTTTAATGGTGGTATAAGATCTTTAATGACTTAAGCTTGTCTTAGGGGCATCCACTTACATAAATTTTAAGTAAAATATCAAGTGAATATTTGAAGTACTGACCACGACTTTATATATGATTAAAAATATAAGATAAATATGGACGTAATAAATATTCAATAATTGTAAAGTCACACTTATCAACTTAAGTATACATATCGCTCAAGTAATATAGGGCTCTCATGGAGTCCTAGATATCAATCCCACAGAGAGTAAGTTTAGAACTACGAACTAAGATTTTAGAAAAAGCAATACTTTAATCACAACAACGAAGTTCAATTTGCTTATCTTTCACTAATAGACAGTTGCAATAAATATGTAATTTTAATAACTATTAAATAGCGAATGATTCTAATGAATGTTTAAATTTGATATTCAATATATAAGAAAGCATCCTTCTCCTTGTCAAGAAATTATAGTGAATGGATAAAGTGAATTAGTTCAGATTATATTGTGCCAAATAGGAGCATACATATTCTTTACCATTTGGTATAGGCATAAATAACATTGACAAACTAATCCTACGCTTATTTACTGAATCTGCAGCTAGGCTGGAGGATACCAGCTCTCACTTCGGAAATCCCACGTTCCTCTCGCATGAGTGCTAACATCTACACTTCAGCACCCAAACGATAGGACCGAATTGGGGATTTTAGTCTGTCACCCTAAAATCTCCAATTCTACGCCCGATAACATTATTTCCCTATTTATTTGCACCCAACTTCCAAGGACTTTGACCTCCCTGAATCTTGGATGTAATCCTCACTTTAGCAAAACTCAACATATTTTAACAAATCAATTGGCCAGATTGAAAGAAAATAAAGATCAAAGTGAAAAGATCATCACAATTTCTTAAACATTTTTATTGGCTTCACTAATTCAAATCACCATTTCACAAATCTCAAGATAAGAAGAAAGACAGAGAAAACTACTCAGATCTCATGAAGAAAACACAACAAAACATAGAATTCATATATGAAATCAAAGTCATACAAACTACAACAAGTAAATAACTTATCTCTAATTTCTCCCCAAGAACACTTCTCAAAGTTCCTCAGAATCTCTTCCTTTCTTTACAGCACACAAAATTCCTCTTCGAAGCAGCAATGAGGAAGAAATCTCTCACTTTCCCTCCACTCTTACAATCTCTCGAAGAATTCCTCACAATTTTTACACACTATTGAAACCTTTCTAACCTCCAGGAACTCTCTCTAGCACTTCCTCTTCTTTAATTTTAGGCCAAAATACCCAAGAACACTCCTTGAAGTTCCTATGAATCTCTTTCTTTCTTCACAGCACACAAAATTCCTCTTCGAAGCAGCAATGAGGAAGAAATCTCTCACTTTCCCTCCACTCTTACAATCTCTCGAAGAATTCCTCACAATTTTTACACACTATTGAAACCTTTCTAACCTCCAGGAACTCTCTCTAGTACTTCCTCTCTCTTCAATTTTCGGCCAAAACATTCTTTTAAAGTTGTGGATGAGCTTTCCCAAGAGTTGCCTAAGCATCCTTTCAAAATTTGGCCTTATCCAAAGCCTG
>NW_018165189.1:318491-319493 GCF_001263595.1 Phalaenopsis equestris | reverse complement strand
TTTTTCTTCCCTCCCCCAAACTTAAATTCTTCAATATGAAATAATACAGGTGGAAAGAAAAACTCTAAATATAAATCATACCTTAATATTTTAGGCATTTTTATCATTTTGAAATTTTTGCAGACCTTCTCAACATTTCTGCTTCATTTGGTCTGTAATATTAGGAGCTTTCTACACATATAAATCATTAGAGGAATTTCTAGGTAATGAAATTTTGAAATAAGTATAAAACTAAAACATTAAACAAGCACAACATTTCCTAACACAACCACAATACTAAACAAAATAATTACAATTAAAATGCAAAAATAAAAATCAAAATACTACTCAACATCTTAAATACTACTCAACATCTTTTAAACTACACATGTACATTTAACTATAACACTAACTTTATAACAAAAATTCAAATTCATCCAAGTACAACGTAATACTAAAAATGAAAGTCCGAATACACAAACATCCATTTCTATTACAAACAAAATCACAGAAATAAAAGTACAAATATAAGTACATCAACTACATTAAAATATCAAAATCTCAAGCTATATTTTCATCGCCTTGATTAGCAGGTGGATCGGGTTGATACTGAGTATACTAGGGGCACTCAGGAAAAGTAACATCAGGCTCACCTCTGTAGTGTTGGGCCCGAGCTTCATAATAAGCTATGAGCTACAAAATAAGCTACTCACTATCATAGTCGTGTCGACATTTTAAACCTCCAATCCTTTCATTTATCAATGCTATACTTTTCCGCTGCAAGGTCAACTCATTCATCAAATCAGAGAGGGTAGGAGAACTAGAAGGTGGAATGTCATAACTTGTAGAGGGAACATCTCTACTAGTAGAAGGTTCTTGACTTCTACTCTCAGTTCTCCATTTCTCATGGGATTCATAAGTCTTCAAATTAGCTTTACTAATGGGTTTCATAGGGTAAACCCATTCTTCATCTCCAAATTCTACTCCAAAAAGTTTGCAAATTGCATAAATAAGTCCAGGATG
>NW_018165189.1:312363-312612 GCF_001263595.1 Phalaenopsis equestris | reverse complement strand
AATGTTAAAAGTTACCTCTTGATCGTTAACTCTCATAGTTAATTCTCCTTTTTGAACATCTATCATAGCCTTTGCAATAGCTAGAAATGGTCTCCCAAAAATAATAGGTATTTATTTATCTTCCTCCATATCTAAAACAATGAAATCCACAGGAAAAATAAATTTATCCACTTTTATTAATACATCTTCTATAACTCCCTTAGGATATGTAACTGAACGATCCGCTAACTGGAGAGTTACAGAAGTAGG
>NW_018165189.1:311719-312135 GCF_001263595.1 Phalaenopsis equestris | reverse complement strand
AGAATATCTTTCATAAATTTCACATAATTGGGCATTTGCTCTAAAGCTTGTACGAAGGGAATGTTTACCATTAACTTCTTAAGAATTTTTAAGAATTTGTAGAATTGTTTATTCTGTTTGTGTTGCTTCAACCTTTGAGGAAATGGTGGTGGAGGTTTCTCCACAGTAATCTTCATTGGTGTAAATGGATATTCTAAATCTGGGTACTCATGATCCTTTTATTTTTCAATATCCACTTTCTCTTTTTCAGTTTCTGTTTCTTTTTGTACTCTTGTCTCCAATTCTTTTCCACTTCAAAGTTGTATCGTTTTGATTTTTTCTTTTCCTTGATCTTTAGGATTTGGTTCCACAGTACTAGGAAAAGTTCCTAATGTTCGGTTACTAAGCGCAGTAGCGATATGCCCTAATTGGTTTTC
>NW_018165189.1:309951-311425 GCF_001263595.1 Phalaenopsis equestris | reverse complement strand
TGGAGGATAAGAAGGTTTATAATTAACATTTCCTTGGTTGGATGAATTTCCTAATGGGTTCACTGGGTTGTTTGCCCATTGTTGATTTATAGAAGAATTGTTATTCTAATTAAAATTTGGATGATTCTTCCAACATGGGTTATAATAGTTCGAATAAGGGTTGTTGGGTCTATTAATAGCATTTAAAGTCTCATATGAATGTTGAACATCCACAAATTGCCCCAATGAATTCTCTTCCATCATAGGAGGTGTTGGAGAATAATTCATTCCATAATGATCTAATTTCTTTGATATTACAGCAATCTATGAAGCCAACATAGATATCGCATTAGAATCATGGATACTAGCTACTCTTTTAGGATTTACCCGTTCAGAGGGCCATTGAAAATTGTTGGTAGTCATCCCTTCTATTAACGAATAAGCCTCATCAAAAGGTTTTGACATTAACGAACCACCAACAACAACATCTATAATCGACTTAAGAGATCCCACAAATTCATTATAAAAAGTTTGAATTATAAAAAGTTCAAGGACACTTCCTAAGAAGATCTTTAAATCTTTCCCAAGCTTCATATATTGACTCTCCATCAATCTGAAAGAACGACGTTATGTCATTTCTAACTTTAGCAGTTTTGGATGGAGGGAAAGATTTGGATAGAAATTTCTGTGAAAGTTCTCCCCAATTTCTAATAGATCTTGGAGCTAACGAATTTAACCACATCTTAGCCTTATCCCTCAGTGAAAAAGGAAAAAGTCTAAGTCTAACAACATCGTTTGAAACTCTGTCATATTTAAAAGTAGCACAGAGTTCTAAAAAACTAGTGAGGTATAAGTTAGGATCTTCATTTGGTGTACCTCCGAATTGATTGTTTTGTACCATTTGGATAATAGTAGGTTTAAGCTCAAATCAATTAGCAGCTACATCAAGATTTTAGATGTTTTGGATAGATAAGTGAATTTCATCTGCTGTAGGATTTGCATAATCTCGTAGGGGTCTAGGTTGGTGTTCATTCTCTATTCCTTGATTATTCATGTTGTTTCCATTGTATCAGAATTTCTAAGTTCTCTTCTCAATATTTTAATCTTTCTAACAGTGCGTTCTAATTCCGAATCGTAGGGTATAAGATTTTCAGGTCTAAATTTACTCATACAATTTGAAATTAGTACACAGTAATATAATTAACTAAATATGAAAATAAGTTGCAATTCAAGTAAAAATTTTCTAATAATCCTAACATGTTCATTACTCTAATTGTGATTTTTGTTTACTTACTCCCCGACAACGACGCCAAAAACTTGACCGCGACTTTATATATGCTTAAAAATATAAGATAAATATGAACATAATAAATATTCAATAATTTTAAAGTCACACTTATCAACGCAAGTATACGTATCGCTCAAGTAATATAGGGCTCTAATAGAGTCCAAGATATCGATCCCACAGGGAGTAATATTAGAACTACGAACTAAG
>NW_018165189.1:297535-309616 GCF_001263595.1 Phalaenopsis equestris | reverse complement strand
TGAATCTTGGATGTAATCTTCACTTTAGTTGTAAAATGAAACATATTTTAACAAATCAATTGGCCAGATTGAAAGTAAATTAAGATCGAAGTGAAAAGATCATCACAATTTCTTAAACATTTTCATGACTTCACCAATTCAAATCACCTTTTCACAAATCTCAAGACAAGGAGAAAGACAAAGAAAACTACTTAGATCTCATGGGGAAAACACAACAAAACTCGGAATTCATATATAAAATCAAAGTCAAACAAACTACAACAAGTAAATAACTTATCTCTAATTTCTCCCCAAGAACACTCCTCAAAGTTCCTCTGAATCTCTTCCTTTCTTTACATCAAACAGAATTCCTCTTCGAAGCAGCAAGGAGGAAGAAATCTCTCACTTTCCCTCCACTCTTACAATCTCTCAAAGAATTCCTCATAATTTTTACACTATTGAAACCTTTCTAACCTCCAGGAACTCTCTCTAGAACTTCCTCTTCTTTAATTGTTGGCTAAAACATTCTTTTAAAGTTGTGGATGAGCTTTCCTAAGAGTTGCCTAAGCATCCCTTCAAAATTTGGCCTTATCCAAAGCCTGATTGGGCATAACCGTTGAGCTCGCCATCGGCGGCCTCGAGGGCGCCGTCGGTGGACCTTCTTAATGAATTAATTCTGGAGTCTCAAGAAAATCTCGCTGTCGGTGGGGTCGATGTCGCTGTCAGTGGGGTCGATGTCGTCGTCGACGCCCTAGTTCAATTCTTCACATTTTTGTCCTTTTCGCTCCAAAATTGATCATTTTTGCATCTTTTTGCTCCAATGACCCTAATTCATCATTCCTGCAACAGAACATCAAAAATACCTTTCTTTAAAGTGTAATATCATAAAAAATATTATAAAATAGGTATGAAAATCTCAACATATTTTCCTCTGGTCAAGTACCACCACTCTCAGATTAGTTGAAACATTAAATTCTCTGAGCATAAGATGTATTAATTCATTGAAATAAGATATAAAGTCTAGGATGATTGAACAATATAATGGGTTGAAATGAACTCAAAACGTTTCAAATTCTAAAATTTGTTAGGGATTGTTCCCCAAACACTTTTATGACCTTTTGGATATTTTGGAGGACAATTGAACTTATCATTCTTTGCACAAGAAAATTATTTATTAAAACCTTTAAGGTCTCACCAATTTATGATTTGGGGCTCGATAACTACACCTTCAACTGGTCCTTTTGTTTTATTTTCTTGCAATTTATTTAAATATCTTGCAAAATTATATATGTTGCAAGTTCTAACATTTCAGCAAGAGCAATGTGAAGAAGACATATACGCCTTTAATGTTTTATTTATTTTCTGTCATTTCATTTAGTGCAAATTACTACTGTTTCTACATACCATGCATGCTTGGTTGATAAAATGAAAACTTTTAAAAATTAAAATAATTTTTAAAATTAAATTAAACTCATTCAAAGATAACCATAAATCCATTGAAATATAACTTCATAATATGTCCTTTTGAATTTACTAGAGTCTTTCAGATGAGATAATATATGGTTGCTAACGAGATCTACCCAGTTTAAATGAGTTTAATGACTCATTTAAACTAAGTAAATTCAAAAGAATATAGTGGTACCGAAGCGAGGGAACCGTGAGATCCTAACCGGTGTCGCTCTATTTAACTTTAACTCCCCCCCAATGATGATTGAACTGAACTTGTCATTTAAACCTTTGAACTTTTAGACCTTAGGGCTGCAACTTCATCAAAGAGCTTGGAGCTAGTACCGAGGGCAGCCTGCTACAACAGGAAGTGGATCTACAATAGCAAATTCCCTTAAAGTTAAACAACAAGTCACAGGACTTCGAGATTGTCAGCCTAGTGCGACAAAAATTCTCAACTCATCTTTAGGCCTTCGCATGATCATGTCGAGCAATATAAGCCCTAACTTGTTTTAGGATTCCAAGATTATCGTTCGTTGTGACATAAACCCTCCTATCTTTCAGGCTATTTGTATGATTAAGTCATGCAAATGTAAGCTCTAAGTAGCTAAATTTGCAAGATGAAACATTAAATAATTCTCTTCTCGAAATTGAAGCCAAAACCATATAATAGCTTAGGAGGCCATTGAGGTTATCCTCAAGATCTATGACACCCCCCAGTTTTCTTCCTTTAGATTCCCTAATAATGTTCCAAATTTGAGCCTTGCCCATTTGATACCTCTTTGTCTGATCTTTGAAAAGTCTTTATCTTTTAGAATTCTTGGAGACTATTTTATGATCTAAATCGGGAGTTTTCTGAAGCGACCTCAGTCATTTGAGATGTAATTAACTGTAGGGGCTTGCCTCGATGGGGAGTTTTAAGAACTCAGGTAATATAAACCCTATCTAATCTTTCATATTAGATAGGAGAATTTCTGGGTTTATATAAAAATGGTTCGCAGACTAGACGGTTGTTATAAATTCTGTAATTTATTTAATTTAGCCTCATAGATAAGTAAAATGTCTATTCCTTGGGATAAACACATCACTTGTAGTGTTGTGCTTGTTTATTTAAACTATTTGTTTGTATGAGATCGGTTTGGTCTTGTATGTTCAAAATTAAAAAAAAAATTACTTTTCAAAATTTAAATACTATTTTTCTAAAAATCAAATTTACATGTATGTTAAATTAAATCGAAGTGAAAAACATTTAGCGGTTGACATAGTGTATAAGCATTTTTGTAATCCAATCAAGAAAAATTTGTTAACTATTTATTTCCATAAGATGTTAACACATGTTGACTATGGTACATTATATAAAAATTGATAGAATATGAGCACCCCATTTTTAAAAATTTCTAATACTTTATAAACATAGGTAAGCTTAAGAATGTAGTTAACCTTTCAATTAAAAAGAATCTAAGAAACTAATTTTTGATAAGGCTTCTCCTCAAGCTTCTCCTCATTTCATCTTTTCTTTTATAATTCTTTTATTTTTCTTTTACTTTAAAATGAACGTTTCAACCCTAAATGTTCTTTAATGAGGATTACTAAATTTGGATAAGCCTTATAATAGTTTTCAATTTCACCATCACCATTTTAAAGTGAATCACACCACCTTCCTTCACCTTTAAAAATTTTCAAAAGCTTATGAAGTATTAGTTGAAAGTTTACTATTGGAGTCTCAACTCTTATTAAGTATATATATCTAAATATACCTAATTTAACTAGTTTATAACTCTTCTAAAAAATATATAGTTAATTCATTTCTCTTTAAGTTGAATTATAAAGTTAACTTAACTCTAGTTTAGTCTAATTTACATAGAGTTTATAAAGTAAATAAACTATGTTTCTCTTTCCTCAACAATTGTGACGTATTAGTAAAATCATCCATGTTTGGTAACTCTCCATCAAAACATAATAATAAATGTGGCATGTTAGTACTCATATTGTAAGATGAAGTCTTGTCTTGCGTTTGATTTATTTGTACTTATGAACAAAATTTAGTATCGAAATCTGAAGTACAAGCACGATCAACCTAATACATGCAATATAATAAAATGAATTCGTAGCTGCAAGAACTTCTAGGTGAGAACAAACATAGAGACCTCTTACATCCTGAGCTCTCTTTAGGTTGCTTAGGCCTTCTTTATGGAGGTTTTTTATAACCTTAAATGATTATTATCTGTACACATAGATACATGATTTTTCTAATTTGTATTATCATATTTAAAAAAAAAAAGTTTTACTTGAATAATTCATATATTGAATTTGTTAGAGTACACTACCTGCAATTATATTAATGCGTGGCATAAAAATGTATGAATTAAAAATCATTAAATGTCCAAATGTATGCTCTAAAATAAAGTTAATTCGTAACTATAAGAATTTTCACATGATGAGAGTGTACAAAGACCTCTTAAATCCCAATACCTCTTTAGCCAATTTTGACATTTTTGATAAACTTCTTTATAGCTTCAAAAGCACTTTATAGAAATCATATATTTATATATATATATATATAAGGAAATTAATATTTAGCAGAGGCTCAAATATCGATTTATCGTGTGTTTTTTGGCTCTATAATGAGAGCCCGTGCTATATGCATAAAATTTCAAAGCCCCTACGCCATTGTGAGATCGAATCCTTCACCTGTGGAAACTTACAGTGACCCCGCCACCAACAAGCCAAGACTTGCGACGCAGAGAGAAAGAGAGATAGAGAGAGAGAGAGAGAGAGAGAGATATGTAATTGCCCTATATAATAATCATGTAAAGAAAAAAAAACTAATATTTTCTTAGAAATAGCACAATCAAATAGTTATGACGGAACAATCTGGAGCAAGGAACAAAAACAGTTTAAATAAGAATATCAACAAAAAATGCGCAAAGGGTCTTTTAGAAGTTGGGAAAAGCTTTATCAAACACCGAGGGACAAGGAGCTATTGATACTTAATCAGAAAACTAAGCGTCAATCCTGTCAACATCATCAAGGATGGCCTTTGTTGGCTTCGAGAGTAGGTCCGTATGTTCCTGGAAAGGTGATTTGGCAAATCGAGTCTCAATCCACATGTCTGGAGTCAAGAATCCATACGTCTTCATAAGACAATCGAATGTTGCCTTCACAAAATTTCCCAGGGTCTCCGTGGATCCTCGGGAAGACGTGAAGACATCCAACCATCACTTTCTTCAGAACTATAGCGGCCACAATACCAGCACTTCGAGAAGCAGGTATCATATGCACTGTGACAGATCCATACTTTTCTGTGACCTTGCACGGCACAGTATGCGGTTTCCGATCTTGTTCCCTCATTATCCCCTCCTCACTGGTACCACTGTAAGTTTCGCAAGAATAATGGCACCGCCGATCGCCATGGCTACTTTTTTGGAGCACTTGACACCTAGATCAACATGGCCGTTTCCATCTTGGACAACCACAAAGGCCTTGAAGTGAGTACGTTGCCCGACTCGGGTTTGCTTTTGGATTGGCATAATCTTCATGACCTTGTCCTTGAGGTGGGGACCGAGTATCGTCTCTACGATTTGGTGTTCTTTGACTAGAAGCGAGTGGAGGTAGATATGCTCAAGACATACAATCTTTCCTTCCTTCACAAGACAGCCTAACTTGGTAACCGGAACCCACTTCTGCTCATCCTCACGGCGACGGCCACCACGACGGCCACCGCCGTGATCACCACGACCTCCACGACCGCCTCGATCACCACGGCCAAACCCACGGCCGAATCCACCAAGATCACCGCCGCGATCCATCGGGTTTCAGAGCAGCGATATATATATAAGCACTGATATACATGCAACCAAAAATGTTAATTCATAGGTACAAGCACTTTCAGGAGTGGAGGAGACTGCAAAGATCTTTTTACAAAATCTTTATAGCTTCAAATTCACTATATTTCAAATACATATATACAAGATTTTTTTTAATTTGTATTATTATATTTATAAATAAGGCATACCTAAATAATTCATATATCAAATTATATTAAATGACTTTGTATTAAGAAAATTTAAATAAAATTACTATCTCGCTAATCAAGAAGTGCAAGACAAGTTCCTAACAACATGCCTGTAAAGGAAGATCACAATGATTAAAAAATATTGTTTTGTAGAATTTCAAGCAAATTTTTATGAGAATTTTGGTAGTACTTAAAGAAGGTGAAGAAGATGAAAGCTTCCAGAAGAAAAAAAATTGATTTTTAATAGGTAAAATATGAGAGTAAATGAGAGAAAAATATAATGTCAAAATTTTATTAAGACTCGTTTAATATACCATAAATAAATAATTATAACTATTTATGCTAAAATATTAAAAATTGTTTAGGATCTATACTTGTAATTGTCATACTAGTCGAAGTACTATTTCAATTATTTTCTGACCAGCATCAATGTGCCATTGAGTTTCTAGACTATATAAAGTTCAGAACTATCATTAAATTATAAAAAAAAAACTATTTTTTAAATTATTATTATTCAATAAAATTTATTACATAAAAAATATATTAATAACATTTTTATTTAACAGAATTAAAATTATTTAAAATTTTTAAAAATAATATTTTAAAACAAAAAAATTTTGGGGGAGAACAAATAATTTAGGAAATTTACATACCGATTACATGTACACTATGTGACAATGCAATGAAGTAGACTGATCATGATTAGAAATGACAACAGAAAATCACACTAATGAAATTTTATTAGAAAAAAATTAGTGAAAAAATTGAGACTAATTAGCAGAAGATCAAGCGACTAATGAGAGCATGTGGGGGAAAGAAGAGAACGAGAGAAGTCTCATACTTTAATTAATTTTAATTGTACAAGTACTGGTATGAATGAAGGAGAGAAAGGAGCTGATAGAAGATAAGGAGAAAAGAGGAGGATGTGTTGGAAGAAGGCTTGGCCTCAGATGAAAATGAGAAGAGAAGGATAGTATGTGTTAGGAAGAGAAGGAAGGAAGGGGCGCAAGAAACGGGTGGAAGGATGGGGGGTTTATACTGGAGAGAAAATATGAGGGAAATGCCTTCGTTGGAGGCATTTAAAGGGAGAAAATTTTACGTAACTCTTGATGTCCGGACAAGGGCTCGGATGCACCGAGAAGGGGCGGAGGTCCGATTTCTCTATTCCTCCGCTGTATCCGGGCCGTTGTCGGGACATCCGGAGTCGAATAGAAATTTTGTTCATTTCAAGAAGGGTGAAACTACCTCACTTGGAGGCATTTCATGAAGAAAAGGACAGCCACCACTTGAAAAACATGGAGAGAGGAAGCGAAGAGAACCCCTCTCTCCTGGAGTGTTTATGCATCTAAAAACTGCACGTTGTCCGTACACAATAAGCGCTCTCTTGGAGCCAATTTATGTAAAACAACTCCATTTGAGGCATTTAATGTAAAACGCCATGTGAAACACCCCCCATGAAGGCGCACATTTTCTGTCTAGACACCAGACGTATCTCTATGTGAGGAAAGAGGTATAAAATTATTTCTAGCTCCTAGGTAACATAAAGTTTTCCAAATTAATTTAACTCATATATTTTCAATAATCCCGAAATAACCCAAAAATAACCCGCGGTCTTTATTTTTTGGTTATTTTTGGGTTATTTCGGGATTATTGAAAATAACCCAGAAATAACCAAAAAATAGCTTAGGAATACCCTGCGACGCACGTAGAGCTAGGTCAGGAATCCGCACAGAAAAATTTTTGCCCATGAAGGCGTTTGTGCTTCTTCCTAAATTTTTTTTCGTTATTCTCTCTCCTAATGGAATCATGTATGAGCTCCTTCAGATAATATGACATTTTTTTATTATTTATCTCGTAAATATTGATTATGTATCATTTTATTATAATATTAATTTAAACTAATAATATTTGCTATGTTTGATAATAAATAAATTGGCAAATGAGCCGGTTCTAATTCGTAAACTTAAGCTTTAGCTTGAGTTCAAAGTTGATTAGTTAATCAAGCTCAGGGTGGACTCAAACTCATTTACACCTCTACGTTTGGCTTCACAAATTCACTTCTTAAGTTTATGTGCAGCAACCATACTTGACAAAATTACACAAAAATGAAATTTTTATTTACGAACATTTACATACATGACACTTAATTTTTATTTATTTATATATCTAGCATTTACATATTAATTTTTACATATACGTCACTTTAACTATCATGAAAAAACACATTTCAATGTTAAAAAAAAAATGGTGATATTTTTTATGTGATATGAAAGATTTGGGTGGTATAAATGTAAAAAGTAAATTTTAGGTGTCATGTATAAATACTCCAAATATATTTTTTGCTTTTACAAAAAATTCATATCAAAAGGAAGCAAAATAAAAAATACAAATATGAAATAAATTAATAGTTAATTTGAAGATGTAAAATTTTTTATGAATATATTCAATTTTTTTCTTAATAAATTTTTATAACAGAGTGAGCTTCATATGAAATTTACAATTTTAATATATATATATATATATATATACATATATATAAGTTGAATTTAATTTTAAAAACCTTCTCAGAACTATTATGGTATCCTCTTTAAGGTAATTAATGAGTCCCATGAGTATTTACAATTGCCAAATACGAACGGTATTTGCATTATCAAAAAAGAAACTGAATGTCATTTAAGCACATGCAAGTAACTCTTTTGCCTGAGTAATTGTTCGACTCCATGCACTTGGACACTTATTGTAACTTAAACCATATTTAATTACACAATCTTTCATGTTCTTCCAGTCCCACTATATAAAGCAATCGCCTTCCTAGATCAAAAAAACAAGCAAACTCAACACCACAAAGCTAATAAATAGTAGCACTTGAGTTTATCTTAGAACATCTTCAACTAGTCATGTCTAAGTTTGCAAGCTTTGTCGTTGCCATCCTCCTCCTCTTCTCAGTTTCCTTAGCTGCACGACCCGTCTTCGATGAAGTTGACTATGACGAGCCAGAGCTGGCTCCAGCGCCTGCACCCTTATTAGTTTGGGGCCCTGTATATGTCCCATCAATTCCTGATCTCGATGATTTGATGCCCAGTGGATTCTCGCTGGATGTAGAGGCCTCATATGAGAAACTTGAGGCCTAATTCCTCTGAAAGAGAGAATGCTTAAGAAAATAAATATAGTTTAAGGAGCAAAATAAGCTTATTGTATTTGCTGGAAGGTATCTAAATGGATCAATAAATAGTTTGTGTGGATGTGAATCAATGTTATTGTGGGTCTATCTTTGGTTTGTCATTTGCTTATTTTCTTCAAATATATAAAATTACATACTATTCTTTCGCCTTTTATAGTATATATGTTTTCGTGTTTCATTGGACTAATTTTGGTAGTAAATGACCAATGACAAATTGGTTGTACTAACATCATTGCCAAATATGAGTTGGATGTTCAATTCATTAAGACTAGATGCCAAAATAAAAGAAGCAAAAAAGAAAAAAAGGAAAAATGATGTTAACAGAAATAAAGCAGTAAATAGATTGTTTTTTTTTTTATCAATTTGTATGAATATGGACTTTGTTTGTATCAGAAGACTGTATGGCTCATATGGTTAGACTCCTTGTGTTCTTGGTATTTTACAGGTTTTCCTCCTTTTAACAAGACACAGATATTGGAATTGTTGTTCTCCTTAAACTTGCTCAATTGATAAAAGGTTGAGTTTGATTCAACAAATTTGATTAGAGCAAGAGCCGGCTCATAAAATACTAAAATTTTGAACCCAAAAAATGAATATAAACTAAAGGGTCTCCAATGAAATCATAGAAATGAGTGAAAGATATTAATAAAAAAGGAAAATACAGAGAATACAGTTCTTAGTGTTTGGTGAATTGAAAATTAAAGCAATAAATTCTAAAATCTGTATAAAATATCCTATTTAGTATTTAAGTGAACCAACACATTGAAGTCCAGATAATACTTTGGATATGACCATACAACCACGTATCATACGGTGGCTCATCTGACAATCGTCCGGACTTACGTTGATGGGTAATTTTTAGTTCTGATTTATTAATATGTTTTTATTATTTTGGAGGGAGGTAAGACTACTCATTATGATAAGAAGTGACATTGGAAACTACGTCCTCATCAGAAAATTGCCTTCTTACCTACAGACGTCACATAAACGTGTCTAAAGTTCAATGATCTTATGTGCGTTGCATTTTGGTCTTTAAATATTTTGACAATCCTTCTCATTTTTCGTGTTAGACGTGGCCAATGGGAGAGAAGTTTTGAATGAACATGTGCACCAGTAAAGTTGGCAAGAAGCGAAGCATCTTGTAGGGTTGAAGTAATATTTTGAAGGCAATGACGTGGAGTCTTAAAGCCTGGTTAAAATTGGGAGTTTTGAATGAATAGAATGGCTAACTTAAATTTTGATATAAAAGTAAAAATAAATTTCTAAAAATTTTAGGATCAAATTAGTTTTCTTATCAATACGAACAAATCCCATGTGCCTCTATACATTACTAAAATATCTAGAGGGCAAATTTTAAAGTTGCGTTTTGTTCTTAATGCACTTACTTATGACTGTATAAATGCATGACCTGTCATTTATCAGGATGCTTCAAATTCTAACTCTTAGAACTTAATGTAACATTTAATTCTGCAAAAAAAGAGAGCAAAAAAGATGGATGAATTTCATTGTGAAAACCTTCACATAAACATAATGTTGCTAAAATATGCTGGTCTTAAGAAAGTTATTAACTGAATTTTTATAAAACATGTTGAATCTAAATCTCTCTCCTCCATTTAAGTATCTCATCCGAGATCAGCATTCCAAAATATCTCTCTGCCGATGAGCAATCCAAAATTAACTTTCTCCGAGCCTCTCCTCCAGGATGAGCAAACAATGATTCCTCCATGTCTCTCCTCCGGGATGAGCATTTCAAAAATTTTCTCAATTTAAGCCTCTCTACAGGATGAGCAATCAAAACCTCAATTCACACATGGCCTCAAAAACCTCAAAAAACATTTTCAAACCTCGAATCGTAAAAAGCTATGGAGATGGTTTCCAACTAAAAGCGACAAGAACCACAAAGAGTGTGGCATAGATAACCCCATTGGCAAGTCTCGGTGGTTACTCCATCTAAGGCAACAATAAAATCCGCCTAAGAACTGGCAAAAGGTGCGGCTTGCTGGTGGTGATGCCTGAAGAGAGCAAAAAAAATGGTGCAAGAAGTAAGAAGTGAGTAGAAAATTTTTCTATCTAAACATCTAAAAGAAACTTGATTAATTATACTCTCCAAGAATCTAGACACTGACTAATAATCTTTTTTTTTTAATTTTTACTCACCAAAGGTAACAAAATGACTAAAGCAAAGCTAGAAGCTTATGAAATCATAGTTTCTGTATTTATGAGTTTTTCATTTTTGTCGCAGCTTCGCCTCTAAAAATTGAAAACTTGACGACTTTATGTATTGCCAAGATATAAGTCTTGGACAGGATAAATATCACTGTAGCCGGGGGCACCATTGCTGAAGTCATCATTGCAGGAATCATGACAGTAAACTTGCATTCAATAGGTCAACCACCTTGGTCGGCCACCCTCTCCAGGCTGTGCGGCCAATCTCAACAGTCTAAAAGGACCAGCCGGCTGGCCACCAAGGGTCGACCACAACCAGCCGACCGGCTAGTCTCGGTTGACCATAGAAAGCAATACAGTCGACCACTAAGGTCGGCCACATGATGGTTCCCTCAGTCGGCGATGTTGACCAACCATCCCAATAGCCTGCATGGGTCGGCCAACTCAACTGCCAGGCACTATGGCCGACAAATTGCAGACAACCACTTGGGTTGGCCATAGGAAGTATCACCCGACTGGCTACCTTAGTCTGCCACCAAGCTGACCGACCACAGAGAAGGTAGACGGCTAGCCACCTTAGCCAGCCGGCCGACCACCATAAGCCTGCCACAGAGAAAGTTGACGGCTAGCCACCCCCAGCTAACCAGTCACATGGGCGGATCATGGAGATCATCTGGGTCAACCACTAAATGCCAACAAGTTCAGCTGCGGGAACCTTCAGGAGGACTGAACCAAGAACAAGGACTAAAAGACCCTTCTCTGTTCCCCTTAAAGCAAAGGCATATGTTTAATATCCATTTTCCTCTCTCTCTCTTCTCTATAAATGCAGGACCCCTTGCATGGAAAAAGGAGTCCATAGGCTCTTTCTTTCTCACCGTCATGTAGGGAGCTTGCTCCCCCTCTCTCTCTCTCTCACTTGTAACCGCATCTTGTGTAGAATAATAGGGATTGTCAAGCCCGAGGACACAGCTCTTTGCCCCGGATTGGGTAAGTCTCTCTCTCTCTCTCTCTCTCTCTCTCTCATTCCCTCTCTTTCTCCTTCTCTCGGATTCCGCACTCAATCCCTTCGGCATGAATCAAAAGACAGTTTGTGAGAACTCCAACTAACTCTTCACTCATAAGGGGTTCATATGCTGGGCCCCAAATCCTTAACCCTTGGTTGAGAGAATTATGGTTTGTCGTTAAAGCCCAAGTGGAATTCCCCATAGGGTGGGCAAGCCTTAAGATAACTTTGAACCTAAATTCTTAGGTTTCACATTAAAACTTTGTTGACCTCACTTTTGGTTGAGGTCTA
>NW_018165189.1:259690-297435 GCF_001263595.1 Phalaenopsis equestris | reverse complement strand
CCAAAAATAGTGCCGACAAACTTCAAAAGGAAATTAAAATTACGAAAATTAATCCAAAGAAAAAAGATTAGTGTGACAGAAATGGAAATTAAAAACTCATCAAAATTCCTAAAATCACCAACAAAGAAAAACTTATACTTAAAGTTAAATACACCCAATTCAAAGTTAAAATTCAACCATCATTAAAAATTTAAAGTTAAAATTCTATGAATCCAAAGACCAAATGAACCGATAAATTTAAATAAAATCAAAATTAAACCAACTTTAAACTAAATCAACAAATGCAAAAAAAAAGGCATAAGAAAATTAAATCAACAATTAAGCCAATTATCATTAAAAAAAACTAAAATCAAAGACACTTAAATTTATCAAATTTTAAACCTTAATTGAATTTCAACACTCTAAATTTCAATCATTAAATTAAAGCCCCCAAAATCTAAACCCATCATTATAAATCAAATTTGAATCAACCAAAAATTAAAAATCATGAAATAAATTAAAAAATAACTAAATCACTTGAAATTGGTTAGGTTGACATAAGGAATTAAAATCATCAACTAAGTAAATCACCAATTTTAAAATTAACATAAATCAACAAATTAAAATCAAAACCCTAATAAACCCTAGTCCAAACACTAATTAACCCAAGGCTAAACCTAATGCCCATGACCCAAAAAAAAGAATCGAATAAAAAATAACCAAAAATCAATAAGTACCATAGTCTACCTAACGATGACACAATAACCTGATAAGAAAAATTAAAATTAAATTTAACTTAAACAAACACAAGAAGAAAAAGTATGCACACGCACACTTAAGATGCCACCAAGTGTCACATTGGTCAAACCACACTTAAATCACCTCATGTAAGGCCAAGACTAGACCAAATCTGAGTTCAACCACCAAGACAAAGGTATCTCCAATGGCCTCAAGCTTCATTCATGCCACCATCACCATTAGAGCTCACATGCCCAAAATTTCAAAAGGGAAAGTTCTCTTTCCTTGCCAAAAGCTCCTGCCCAAGCTCTTTATATGCACTAACAAACGCACTAGAGAATCTCAAGAGCATCACTATGCAATGTCAGACCTCCATTGGCCTTCTATGGCCTAAGAAGACAAAACACAAGATTATTTAACCTTTGATTTCCCTTAGCCACACTTTTCTCTTTTGTTTCTAAATTGATGCCATAATCCTAAGCACTTGATCGCCATGATTTCCAAGCCTTTTACACCACCAAAAGGTCGCACTTTTATTAAACAAAACTAGGACACTTCATAACTTTAGATCCAACATCCTCCAAACTCAAAATCAACTATCCTAAAAGCTTCACAAAGGTCTAAAACTTCTTTTCTCATCGAATATTATCTGTCCCATGCCTTCTAGACTATCCCAATACTAATTTAAGCCCCTATTAATCCTAACTCATACCAAGCCCCCATCTCAGATAAAATTGACATTTGTAGGAGGTGTGCATGACCAAGGAGAAGCTTCCCAACTCATCCAATTGAGGCCTCCCCTCTCGGCCCTAGAAAGCTTTCGTATTTGGTTTTATATAAAACAGTCAAACAATTCATCTCCACTCAGCCATATGGATAGAATCCTTAAGGTTAGACCAAGCTCTAAGGTTAATCACAGTGAAGTTTATTGCGCTCTGGCTCAAGATATTTGCCCTAAAATGTGTGTAGTGGATGCACTCCATTGTTTTGGGGATGTGACAGAGCACCGTTTGATCCATGCTACTTAAAATGGATGGCACAATTGAATCTTCATGGTGCAGTAATGTATAGAGTGGCACAACAGGATCCTATGAAATGGTAGAGCTAATCATTGGATGACGAATGACAGTGAAACGTGTGACAGCTTTGACGACTCCAATATTTAGCCGACGACGCGTGGGGTTTTAAATTTTAATTTTCTTATTTAATTAAATCCTAAAATTAAAAAAAATTAGAAAATTAATAACTAAATGTACACAAATAAAAAATTTATGAATAAAAAACCCAAATACTCGGTGAATAAAGGGTAATCAAGTAAAAATAAAATCTAAGCATAAGGCCTCTAATAAATTTTGAAATCAATTTAAACCTTAGAAATTGAAAAAAATTATAAAAAAACTAATTTTAAAACAAAAATTTGTAAAATTTGGAGGGCATGTACATGTTTTCTCAGTTCCTTTTAATACTCGGAGTCACCAGCTTATCTATTTTTATGTCATCGTATAATTTTTTTATTCAAATAATTTCCCTCTTAAATCATATCAATGATTCAAATAGGAGAGAAATCGAGGAGAAGGATATACGACAATAAATAGATAAATGAATATAAAAAAAACAAGCAAAAGACTTATATATGAGAAATCTTCGTGTGATACGTCGGCGCCAATTCTCTCTTTGTCGGATTTGTGTATTTTAGTAGAAATGAGTCACCACTTTGTTTATCTATTTTTATTGCCCTAATCTCCAGTTAACATATTCTCTTGAATCATGTTAAGGATTTCAAGATTTTAAGAAACTAGAAGGAAGGAAAAGGGCTAAACATAGAGAACATGAGAGAAGAAATGTCGAAAACATTTTTCATTGTGGTGAACATTATAGAGAAATACTTTCTCATATAAGGAAAACCACATGAATAATAAATAACCAGAGATTTTAGGAGTATCACCTATTCTAAGCTCTTAATTTTTCTATAGGAGCAAACTCATATGGTTAATTACATTTTAGACAGTTAAAATTGTCTAAGAAAACTCATGATTCTTATCAACACTCGTTGTTCTAAGAAATGTCAAGGTCAGGAAAGAAACATCAAATGTTTTATAGATTTCTAAGAATTCGATTCTACCATAAAATTTTTGTTTTGTTTTTTTCATGTCATGTCATGTCGTTTTGTTTTTTTGTAATGTCATGTCGTTTTGTTTTTGTTTTGTTTTTATATTTGTCATGTCATGTCATGTCGTTTTGTTTTGTTTTGGTTTTGTTGTCTTAAAAATCCCGCTTCTGAATATCGTCCTGCAAAACAGAATTAGCACACCCTATAACATGCAAAGGAAATCTAAAGTGAAATTTTTTGTTTTCATGTCTCCAATAAACCTGCAAAACAGAACATGATTATAATAAAATAATGTCCTCAGATTTATCAGTTTTAGTTGGTCATTTAATTGGTTGAATAATTTTTAAACGACCCGATCAAGATGTCTATGGTCCATCATCCCCGGGCCTTAAAAATATTCATTTTTACTCTGTCTAAAAGGCGTTTAAACCAGGACTGGAAGATTCTTGTCAGCAACCACAAATTCCGCCGTCCAAAAAATCTTCATAAATCTAAACACTGATGTTCAAATGTAAGTTTTAAAGTCTTTTAAGGTGAATTTTTATGTCATTTAGGTCGATGAATTGGATTTTGTGACGTCATTTGTGTTAGGTTATATGTTGATTAGACCCGAAGGAGTTTAATTGAAACCTAAGATTTAGGTTTAATGTCGATGAAACTTAAGTTATGAAGATGATTCAGGTTCAATGTAGGTAGAACCTAGGGTTTTAAGTCCAATATAAGTAAGACTTAATAAACCTAGGTAAGTATCACTTAACTTCCTAATGTGCCCTTAGTGTGTGTTGTTTTTTGTGTGTTTTATGCCAATTTAATTCCCCTTAGATGACATCAAAAACTTTACCCAACCCGAAGTTACGAAGTAATTTAGCTTTCAGAAAAATAGTCAAAAGCTTAACCCAATTTATATTAAATATTTAATATGCAAAATTTAAATTTTATAAAAAATATATAAATTAGTTCACTCACTATGGGTTCTACGCAAGTGCACTTATCGCTTCAAGTCATATAGGGCTTTCCTTAAAAGCCCAGTATCAATCCCACGAAGAAACGAGGTAAGTGATCCTTAGTCAAATTCTAGTCTACTATTAGTCCTTAGTTTGGAAGATCGATTTAAGTGATTTTTCTAACAAGTACTCCTAAATGTAAGTCTTAAGTTTAAAACAACTAATAATAATTCCTAAATGAAAATATTAATTCCGAAGATAACTCTTTTGGATGAATTGGTTTGAAGAATTTTGAGATGTTAAAAACTACTATTCTTATGTAGTGAATTGGATAACGTAAAGGAATGAGATACATTAAATATTGTATGTACTAAATATGATTAATTTTAATTCTCTACCCTCAGTCAAGTATTATAGAGAATCGTTGGCTAATCTTAGGTTTAGTCTCTAAATCTCTAGTTAGGTTGGGAGGATGCTGACTCTAAATTCAGAGTTCCCACTTATGTTCCCCATTCATGGAATTTGACTGTGGTTCCACTTTGTTGAGAATTACACCGCCCTATAAGGTTTTAATGCAATTACAACCAATTTTAACACTACAACGGACCCTTATTGTAATGTAAATGAAGTGCAAGTAAAAACCATCACATTTATAATTAAAACATCTTCAAGCATGCATCAAAATATCCTAAATAGGAATCCTACTCATTGCAAAAGAAAAGTAAAAAGAAAATAATGACATAATCATCTCATGCCACTATTTCTAAAAAAGAAAAAAGAGTAAAAGAAACATGTCACAAAGCACAAAGAAAACGCAACGAAAAACATTATTACATCAAAGAAAATCTACTAGATAAGTGTTTACAAAATCATAAGATATTGAAGAACACAATACTTAGTTTTTTCCCCTTGAAAGTAAGATGAAAATCTCTCCCACAAAATCTTCCGCTGATCTACGCAATGCTAGTACATTTCCTTACAGATTCTCTCAAAATCCCCTCTCCAATCTCTCCAGAAAGATAGAAATCTATATTTCTACTCCTATTCTAAGATTTATAAATATTCTCCACATTTTTCCACTCAGACACACCACCTTTTCTGACATATAATCACTCTATTATAGTGTAGGGACAAATTTCTCAAGAGATGCCCAACAAACCTTCCAAAAATCATCCAAATACATTGAATCTCAACCATAACCGCCCAAAATCGCCTCAAGCTGTCTCGAGCGCCATCAGTGCCATTCTGGGTGCTGTCGACACAATTTTTTTTGTCATTCTCTGGATTCAGGCGCGGTCCTCTACCGTTTCGCTCTGTTTGGCTCCGTTTCGCCCCATTTCCGTTGTGTTTCGTTCCTAACAGATTCACCTACAAAATAAGCATGAAAATAACCTTTCTTTAAAATATAATTTAATCCAAAATTATGTGAGAAGTGCAAAAGAGGTTAAGCATAGAAAGACATCAAAATGTGTCAGGGCAAAATTTTCTTTCTTACTCATTTTTACTCCAAATTGCACCGTTTTTGCTTCTTTTTCTCCAAAAATCCATTTCCTATACCTGAAATAAAAAAAATACAAAATATCTTCCTTTAAAGCGCAATATCATTGAAAATCACCAAATATAGGCATTAAAAATATTGAAAAATTGAATCTTTCTTGGGCGTATCAAAATCCCCCAAACTTAAATGTTACTTATCCTCACGTAACACTTTTACTACATATAAATATGACTTATGGAATAGAGTTTAACTTCTAAGTTTCTATAATTTGGTTTACTAAATATAATAGCACAACTTAAGAAAAATTATAAGTCATAACAAAAAGTGTAAGAATACATAGTAGTCACAAGTCAAAGATTTGTGATTCTCTATTTATTTCAAAAAGAATTGTAATTTGTCATATTAAAGTTAATTAGAATATTCATATGAAAAAGAACTTCATGAGATCTTTATTAGTAATGATGCAAATACTCAAATATATGTTTAGAAAATGTAATAAAGTCTTCTTCCTAAAGTTGATTCAAGTAAAACCAATTTTTGATTAAGCACCTCCTCAAGCTTCTCCTCACATAATTTCCTTTTCTTTTTATTCTTCTTTTTCTTTTCTTTCATAATCATTTTCAATCATTTCTTTTTTTTTCATGTGAGAATTACTATATCTGGATAGTCTTTAATGATTTTGAACTTCACTATCCTTTTCTTAAAGTTAAAAACTTTAAAAACTTTTAAACTTTTCACAATCCTTCACTTTATAAATTCATATTAGCTTTGAAGATTTTTCATAAAGTCTCATTCTTTTCATCTTACATAAAAATCTAAGATTCTTAATATTTCAAAAATACAATTTCCTTTAAATAGAAAAAGCATAGTCTTATCGTCGTACCAAACATCTTAACTCTAGAATTAACTTTCATTATTGAAAAGTTTTACTTAAGTCTACTATATATTTATAAACATAAATATAGTTATCTAAAGTTAGCCTCTAATATCGAAGGTCATGTCAAATTAAATTTTGAAAATATAGCTAATTGAGGATAAATAAAATCTTGTTTCTTTCTTTTAAAAGAAAATTTTCTTAAGCACCTCGAATAGTTATAAGGATAGTGTAAATTCATCCACATGTTTGTCATCAAATAGATTAGCTACTCCTACCAAATGAAAATAAGGTCAAAGACAGGAAGTAACAAAATTGAGATAAAATTGTCACTGATAAATTCATAATGTCTCTTCTAAAACTCAAGTCCGGGTGAGACCCGAGTTGTAGTGGACTCGTCAACCCAACTACAACAAGAGAACATAAGTGTCTAACCTTAATAAGAAGTTAAGAAATCACCTCCCACATGACGAACAAAAAGCAAGAAGTCCTCGAATTTAAATTTTCTTTCAGCTCTTCCTTTTCAGATTGATTCATATATTTGTTCCTCATATTTCTTTCTAGATCCAACATTCTTCTAGTGATTTTCTCAATTTTCATATTAAGATCATCCTTAAATTTTATAAGAAATGGAACTTTATAAGATACTTCATGATCTCCCAAAATTTGGATCAGATTCTCTCTAGATAATTAAGATTCTGGATCAAATTCTTCTTGGTTACTCTTTTGTTCAGTGTTGTCTTTCATATCTTCCCCATGGTATTAAGTAAATGGTAGAGGTGATCTTTCTATATTTATCTTAGTTGAGGAAATTAGTTTTTCTAATTCTGTAGGGATTTTTTTCATTGGATTTTTTTCATTTTTTTTCATTTGTCTTTCAATCTCCTTATCCACATTTCTCAACTCAAAGTTCTTTTGAAACATATCCTCAAATTCTCTTCTAAATATTAGTTCGATAACTTTATATTGCTCATCATTCATCACTTTAGAGTTTATCTCAGGGTCACTAGGTAAAATCTCTATGGGGTAGCTGTTAATTGCATTAAAAATTTGCCCGAATTGGTTTTCTATATTCCTTAGTGCAACCTTTTGATTTTCCAACTCACTTGTCGTTTGAATCACAACCTCTTCTAACATTAATTCTGTCTCCTCATCTAGTGGGTTGGAGTTAAATTGAGGACGATTATTTATTGAGTTAATAATCTACCTCAATTGGTTTTTCATATTCCCTATTGCGGTCTCTTGACACTCCAACTCACTCTCCATTTGAATGACGAACTCTTCTGATAAATCCTTCTCCTTATTTTGGGGTTTGAAGTTAAAACTATGAGGAAAAGAAAGTTCAATATTATAATGGTCATGATTACTCCAACTACATATCTAATCAAATTGACTATCTTCCCAAAATTAGTCTTCTACTCCAAAATTATTATTCCTATTAAAATTCAAATGATTTTTCAACCTGGACTGTAATAATCAGAATAAGAATTATGTATCTCATGGTCAGTTTCAATCCGTTGTCCAAATGAATTTTCCTCAATAATTGGGGTTCTTCGAGGATATCTTTTTATATATTGATCTAACTTTCTCTCACTATCTATAACCTGAAAAATTAAAATTGTAATAATATCTTCTTGAAAATTTGCCTCTTGGGATTTACTCTTTCAAATCTACTAGCATTATAATCCAAATCTGAATATTCATTAAATCGTTAATCCACCATTTCTACATTAAATTCATGGAATCTTTTCTGATTCATCATCCTCTTAAATGTTCTCTCTAAATTAGAGTCATAAAATCCAAGGTTCGCGGCTCCTAAACTACGCATACAAATTTAAAAATGTAACTAATAGGATAGATATAAAAAAATATTTTTTGTATTTTTGATTTTCTTTAAAATAAACACACAATAATTAAACACATTATGTAATAATACTATAAATTCTAAATCTAAGTCTTATAGGTTTAACTAAAATTCTCCTAAAGTTTTTACCGAAGCTACCCTGACAACGACGCCAAAAACTTGATGCGCCCCTAGTGTGTGTTGTTTTTCTACATGTTCTATGTCAATTTAATTCCCCTGAGACGGTGTCCAAAATTTGACCCGACCTGAAGTTACGAAGTAATTTAACTTTAAAAAACATGGCTAAAAACTTGACCCAAATTTATATGAAATATTAAATGTGTAAAATTTAAATGTTATATAAAATATATAAATTAGTTCACACACTATGGGTTGTACGCAAGTGCACATATCGCTTCAAGTAATATAGAGATTTCGTTAAAAACCCCGGTATCGATCCCACGAAGTAGCGAGGTAAGAGGTCCTTAGTCAAATTGTAGTCTACTACTATTAGTCCATAGTTTGGAAGATCGATTTAAGTAGTTTTTCTGATAAGTACTCCTAAATGTAAGTCTTAAATTTAAAACAACTAATAACTATTCCTAAATGAAAATATTAATTCTAAAGATAATTCTTTTTGGTTAATTGGTTTGGAGAATTTTGAAATGTTAAAACCTACTATTCTTATGTAGTGAATTAGATAACATAAGGAAATGAGATACATTAAATATTGTATGTGACAAATAAAAGTAATTTTAAATTTCTACCATCAGTCAAGTGTTATAGAGAATTATTGGCTAATCTTAGGTTTAGTCTCTAAATCAGTGGTTAGGCTGAGAGAATACTGGCTCTCACTCCACTTCCCTTCCCTTCCCTTCCCTTGAAGACTAACTCTCACTTTAGTTCTTAAACACTAAAACCAAATTGGGGATTTTAGTCCGTGACCTTAGAATCTCTAATTCTTCGCCCAGTAATATATATATTTCTCTATTTATTTGCACTCAAATCCCATGAACTTCACCATCCATGGAATTTGAATGCGGTTCCACTTTGTTGAGAATTACGCCGCCCTCTCGAGTTTATTGCAATTACAATAAATTTTAACACTATAACGGGGCCTTATTGTAATGTAAATAAAGTGCAAGTAAAAACTATCACATTTATAAACATTTATAATTAAAACAATTAAAACATCTTCAAGCATGCATCCCAATATCCTAAACATGAATCCTACTTATTGCAAAAGAAAAGTAAAAGAAAAATAATGACATAATCTTCTCATGCCACAATTTTCAAAAGGAAGAAAGAGTAAGACAAACACACCATAAAACACGAAGAAAACACAACAAAAAATTTTATTACATCAAAGCAAATCCACTAGATAAGTGTTTAAAAAATTATAAGATAATGAGGAACACAATACTTAGTTTTTCCCTTGAAAGAAAGATAAAAATCTCTCTCACAAAGTCTCCTGCTGATCCATTCAATGCTTATACATCTCCTTACAAATTCTCTCAATCTCAAAATCCCCTTTCTCTCAAAATCCCCTCTCCAATCTCTCCAAAAAGGTTGAAATCTACATTTCTACTCCTATTCTCAGATCTATAAATATTCTCCACATTTTTCCACTCACACACACCACATTTTTTGACATAAAATCACTTTATTATAGTGTAGGGATGAATTTCCAGTGTAGGGATATTTCCTAAGAGATGCCTCAAGTAACCTTCCAAAAATCATCCAAATACATTGAATCTTGGCCATAACCGCCCAAAATCGCGTCTAAGCTGTCTAGAGCACCGTTGGTGCCATTATGGGTGCTGTGGATGCCATTTTTTTGTCATTCTCTGGATTTGGGCGCCGTCGACGCCGGTTTGGGTGCCTTCGGCGCCGGTCTGTAGCAACTCCACCGATTCGCTCTTTTTTGCTCTGTTTCGCCCCGTTTCAGTCTCGTTTCGTTCCTAACAGATTGACCTAAAGATAGACCTACAAAATAAACATGAAAATAACCTTTCTTTAAAGTGTAAATTTATTCAAAAATATGTGATAAGTGTAAAAGAGATTAAATATAGAAAGACATCGAAATGTGTCAGGACAGAATTTTCTTTCTTACTCATTTTTACTCCAAATTACATCGTTTTTGTTTCTTTTTCTCCAAAACTCCATTTCCTAAATCTGAAACCAAAAATATACAAAATAACCTTTTTAAAGTGCAATATATTGAAAATCACCAAATATAAGCATTAAAAATATATGAGAAATTGAACCTTTTTTAGCCGTTTCACGTCCTCGAAGGTCCGCTGGCACTTCTCTTCCCAAATGAATTTGTCGTCCTTTTTAATTAATGCCAAGAAGGGTTAACACTAACCTGAGAGATTAGAAATAATGTGTCTCACATATGCTAACTTTCCTTAGAAGGAACTTAGTTGTTTCAAGGTTTTGGGAGGAGGCATTTCCAAGATAAATTTAATCTTATTCGTGTCGATCTAAATTCCTAGATGACGAGCAACGAATCCTAAAAATTTTTCAGAGGTGATGCTAAAGGTATACTTTAAGTGATTCATCTTAAGATTATATTATCGTAATTGTTTGAACATGATCCTCAAATAGTACAAATGGTCCATTTTCTGTTTAGTCTTGATGATTAAATCATCCACATAACATTCCACTTGGTTGTGAATGAGATTATTGAAGATCTTCGTCATAGCTTGTTGTTATATTGCTCCGGCATTCTTTAACCCAAACAACATTACTATGTAGCAAAAGATCTCAATTAGTGTTCTGAATGCTGTAAGTGTTGCATCCTCTGAGCCATCTTGATTTGATTGTATCCCGGCGATCCATCCATAAAGGATAAAATTTCATGTGTCGAAGCGATGTCCACCATCATTTCTGGTATCGGCAACGAAAATTCATATTCTGGACATCTTTATTTAAATCCCTGAAGTCGACACATTCACGGATTTGTCCATTTTTCTTCTTAACTGACAAAATATTGGCTAACCATGTGGGGTATTGCTCTTCTCTTACAAAGTTAGCGTCTATTAACTTTTTAACCTCAACAATGACTTGTTGCTCTATTTCGAGACGCATTCTTCTCGTATTTTGTTTTACTAGGGTTATATATTTGTCCACCCCGAGTTTATGGACTGCCACTTCTGCTGATAGTCCTGACATTTCATCATGGCTCCAGGTAAAGCAATTTTTAAATTCTGAGAGTAAACTGATCAATTTGAAAGATTCTTTGATACTGAGTAGAGAACTTATAAATGTTGGTCGGGACTGCTCTTCTGTCCCAAGGTTAATTTCTTTCAATTCATCGAGAGTTGATTTAATTTATTCCTCAAATTCTAGCTGGGCGTCTTCTATTAACTGATCTTAAGAGTTATCCTCTACATCGAGGCAATCCTCTTTCAACCCTCTAGTAACAACCATGCAAAATTTTGAATCATCGACTGGTCCTATAGTACCAAGTTTGAGACCCTCTTTCGAGTTAGGAGATCAACTTTTAACATTCCATAATTTTTCAAAAAGTTGTAACTTATCATTTGACATTTGTCTTGGCAAATATCCCTGTTGAATCAACTTTTTTGTATAAGGAGAAAAGTAACCAAAGGGTAATTCCATTAATTCATTAGGATTCTCATCTAAATTTACATGATTATCAAGATTAGCAGAAATAGAAGTACGGTAAAACTTGCTCAGCTTTGAACCAGCGCTACAGACTTCCTTGACCTCTAAACTCTAGACCAATTGAGGGAGAATCAGATCAAGGGTCATGACATTCACATAGTGGTTTATCCGATCATACATCGACTCATATTCACTTTTCTCTACATCTTCCAAGGATCTCATACCGTGGTTTCTTTTATGGTTTTTTTTGTTTTATTGTCATCATTTTCTTCTCAAAACTCTCTTCATCGTCAATGTTGATGGTTGGCTTAGTCCGTTCAACAATCGTATTGGCTCTTCCTCATCCACGTCCCCGGCCTCGACCTCGGGTGCGGAAATTAGAAGAACCCCCACCAACTTATTGCAAAAGAGTGGTGGAAGATTGCTGAAGCGGAGCTGAATGGCTTTGCCATTGTAATCCTTATGAATCTTCTCTTTTATTCGTCCCCACTTCACGAGAGAAGACATTTTCCTTTAGAGGCGCATAGTAAGTGGCGTCTTCATGAATACCAACTTCATAAACTGAAAACGGTTGCAAATGTCATTTGTTGCAATGCTCTTATCCTTTCTTGTAATACTTAATGCATTGGTGTTGTGACGACGGAACCATGTTGTGTTCGTGAATCCAAGGTCAACCAAGTAGAGCATTGAAAAAGGTCTCAGCATCGATGGTATGGAACTTGGTGATTGTTACTAGTTCTCCAAGTTTCATAATTAATGTAATGGATCCAAGGGCTCTCTCTCCCTTTTGGTTGAATCCTCTCAACGTCATTTTATCGGCTGCAAGCTCTTGAGCTTCGATGTCCAAATAGGCCAGTGTCCGTAGACTCATCAAGTTGAGTGATGCTCCATGATGTGCTAAAACTCTGGACAATATGAATCTGCCGATGTTAACAGAGATATAGAGTGATCAGTTATGGTCAGTGGTACCAAGCAACAAGTCTTCATCTGTAAAGGTTACCCCAAGCTATTCTTTTAACGAGCAAACTTCATCCAAAGATGTGCTGGTCAACTGAGCTAAGCAAATCTCTGGATCAAACAAAGCTGTAATCAAAGACTCTCTTATCTCCTTTGACTGGATTAGAGCGTCATAGATGCTTACTTTTGCTGGCAACTTCCTAATATGATCTAGCACGTTATAATCCACTTTATATAACCCTCTAACCTTTACTTGGTTGTGTGTTTCTTCCACTGGAGGAGGTGGAGGTAACTCTCTTGAGTTACTATTTTCTTTCATTTATCTGTTGGAGTTGTCCTCAAGGTTAATACCTTTTCGCTCCTAAAGTTCACTTCGGTGATTTTCTCTTCTCGAGATGCTGTAAGTAAAATTTCTGGTGCTTCATCTTCATCAGAAATATCCAAGTTAATAACAAGTGGTGCATCGTGGAACTCGAGGATTGGTTCCTCACTCCCGGTGCTATCGTAATCGGTATTGTCGATGTCTTCTTCAATCTTGCTAACGGGTTCATCGGACTTAAGTACGATTTGATGATCAGTTTGAGAATTGAGATCAAAGTTAGATTGAGCAAAATCAGTTATGTTATCACTAGAAATAGTTAAAACATAGCCGAAATCATAATTACTATACATATGACCCCGGAGAGGCAAAAAAATAATCATACATAGTTAGGGATTCGAGGATTTTCTTCTTCGAATACGAGACAACCAATCTAACGGTGGTAGCCCCTATCCTACCCCCACGCTATTGATCTTCACGACATCGCTCTCTTCTTTGTCTTCTGTTTGCGGCAATTTTTTTGGCAAAATCTCCATCTCTGGCTTGGTAGGCTGAAAACTCTAAACGGAGGCTTGTGCTGAAGCAGTCTGAATCTTATTTAGTATTTTCTTAGATGACTTGCTCCAAACTGTACTCCATCCACCCTTTTCTTCTGAATACGGGTCTATCAGAGAGACTGGTTAGGCCGAAATCATATTCATAGAACCTTTTTTTTATGTTCTTTTAAATATTCTTCTGAGATTGTTATGTTCCCTTCTTTAAGGTTCTTCTGAAGCCAATCCTTAAAGACGAAACAATCCTCTATAGTGTGTCTAAGCATCCTATGATACGGGCAATAATTAGGTTGATCCCTTTTGTCTACTTCCTCAGGTTTCTTTGGATCTAGTAATCTGAACTCGGATTTCTTCATTAGACTTCTGAACATCTTGGGTACCGTTTCAGCTTCGAAGGAATACACCGCTTTCTTTTGTTTGAACATGGATGGACCCCTTTTATTCTCTGTTCAGTATGATCATCCCTGATTCCTTGATGTGTTTGTGGGCTAGACTGGCCATATTGTTGTGTCTGTTGTTGAGCATGTTGTCATGACGACTGGGAATCCTGATGAGAATTCTTTACATGTATCTTCAATAGTTGTTTTCCTTTATCTACCATTGTCATTGTCTCGGACTTCTTCTCGAATATCCTGGTTGTTCTGGTCTTTTCTAATTTCTCTTGGGAATCCATGTGTTTAACTTCCTCTTGTAGATTATTAGCTTTGCTGAGTAGCTTCTCGAAGGATTTGATGGTGAGTACCTTGAGCATGAAAGCAAGTGATCCCTATATATTTATGTTTATGCATAGTATAACAATAGTTCTGATGGTATTTTTCACTTATATTTCCTTATTTTACAACAAACTTATATTTCCTTATTTTAATATTTCTTTATTTTGCAACAAAACCAAAAATCTGATCCTGAAGAAAAATAGAAATTTTACTTTTTAATTTATATATATTTATTTTAGGATACTACCCAAGTATATGTATCATTATCAAGTAATATATGACTTTTTGATTAAGACATGAACATCGAACCCACAAGGAAGATTATGCATAATGCACTTTTAAAAAAGCTTTTGTACTTTTAAAAAGATAAGTACTTAAACTAAAAATGATTTTTGCAGGAATTTAAAATTTAAATATTTTAGGTATTTTGATATTTTAACTAGAGTTTTTTGTAGAAGAAAAGTACTTAATATGAAAATATTTTTCTTTTTATTATGAATCGACAATAAGTATAGAAATGTTGTTGTGAAAATATGCAAATTGTGTTGTTCCAAATAGGAGCAATAATATTCTGTACCTTACTAGAGATAATATAAAGAATATTGGTTAATTTAAATTTTGAATAGTTCTAAAGACAGTTCTGAAGACTGGCTAGGCAGGGAAGATACTAGCTCTCACTCTAGAGTTCTCTCAATTCCCTCCACCTACGGGCTAACATTCTTGTATCAGAACACAAAACAATAAACCAAGTTGGGGGCTTTAACCTGTCACTTTAAAGTCCTCTAACTCTACACTCATCAAAGAATATTTCTCTATTTATTTGCACTCAATCATATGAATTACATTCTCATTCATACAATCTCATGTGATTCTTTCCAATTCTTGAATGAGACAATACCAGTCTGGTTCTTACATGTTCTCACCAAAAAAATTAACATCTGGATTGGCCAATTCAAAAGTAAATGAAGTGCATGAATTTAAATCATCACAATTTTTTTCAACATTAAAAATCAACTCTCCACAACTTCCATCCAAAACTTAAATTACTTATAATTTAAAAAGAAAGATAAAGAAAACTACTCAAACTACTCAGAATTCACAGAAAACAAAATCACGCTTTAGTTTAAAAGAAGAAATCATTGTCAAACCAACAACAAGTCTCGATTAAAACCAAAAATTGTCTTAAACAAAAAGATAAAAACTTATCTCAAGTCCTCCATCAAACTCTTGAAGTTCCTTTAAATCTCTTCTTTTTTACAATCACTCAAAACAAAATATCAAAAAGAATAAAATAAATAAAAAGTGGTTCCTGAAAGTCTCTCCGAACTAACTCCTCATAGAAGAACTTTCAAAACTTGCCAATATTTTCAAGACACTTTTCTAAGTCATCTCTTCTTTTATAGTTTTCCAAGAGGTATCTTGGGATCTCTTTCCAAGAGGTATTGATTCGATGTATTTGCCCAACAAACACATCCTTTCATGCTTTGTTTTTGCCCACCAAACCCGTCCTTTCATGATAATTTTCATCCATGGTGATTACAACCACTTATTAAGCCAATGAGTGTCTCAAAAACCTCTTCGAAATTCGTAATAACTGATTTTACTCGTCTAGTAACTGTCACTGGCGCTTAAGCGTGGGGTCTCAGCACTTAGGCGCGTCCTTTTCTGTTTAACTGGCGCTTAGGCGCCAAAACACTTTTGTACAATTTTTCACATTTTTGCTCTAAATTTGATCCTTTTTTTCACTCCTTTAAGAATTTTTTCCATTTTTACTTGTATCTGCAAGAAAAACACAAAAATACCTTCCATTAAAGCGCAATATTTCAAAAATATGTATAAAAATATGTCTAAAAACACTATATATTTTAGGTGTATCAGCTACCGGCCCATGAATGCACTTGAGTAAAATCTCAATTGCATGATGTTCCTGTAACTGAGGTTCACATTTCATGCTAAGGTTTTCCACCTCAAGATATAATCCGCTAAAGTCTCGTTAGGTTTTCGTTTCTCTACTAAGAGATCTCTAATAGCAACATAATGTTGTGCTCCACCAAATCTCTTCACAAACAACTATTCTAATTCAGAAAATGTCTTTATTGATCCGTTGGGTAGTTCAACATACCAATCAAATGCAAGTTCCGACAAGCTGCTGATAAATTGGTGGAAAAGCAACTTGCTACCTCCAATATTACCACAACTTGATAGAAAATGTGCTATATGCTGTCTGGGATTTCCACTCCCATCAAATATCTTAAAGTTTGGTGACACAAAAATCTTAGTGTAGAGTATGACATCGAACTCCTCCGGGTAGGGTCTACCCTTCAAAATCAATGTGCCACCCTTAGATTGGCTAAGGCCTCTCAAATTTGTTTGATCATCTGTTTAAATTTCTTTTCTAGTATAACACTTGATGAAAAATCCTTCTTCTATTGATCATCTCTGTTTGCTACTGCAACTTCCCTCCTTTCATAGGTGATATGTATAATTTTTGGCTGATTAACTTCCAGAGAAGCTAACTGTTGGGGTTGAGATTGTCCTTGAATTGTAGTCATGACAGTCATGGCAGTGGCCATCTCTTCCATTCTTTCTCCATTTGGCTGATTTGCTCATCCCTTAGGAAGACAGCCCTACGTAGATCATCTACGACATTCTCTGCGACGAGATCGTGCGCAGATGCAGCGACTCTAATTTCGATGATAAGAATGTCCATGAAGTCTTCCTCGAGGTAATCGTTAAAGTCAAAATCTTTATCATCCTCGCCATCAATGGAAACTCCACGATCTCGGGCTAACTCAGAAATCTTGATCCCGAGCTTCTCAACCTTTTCTTCAATTTCATATTCATGTATCATCTTACGATATGGAGGACTCTGTTGAACATCCTCTACTTGTTCATCCATCTCGCTGGCAATAGCTGCGACAATGTCAGATATTTCAAACCCTTACTTCATTCCATGATCTTGCCTTACAGGCTCACTGAACCATATTGGTATGCCAACCTTGGGTATCAATACCCTTTTCTTTGACGGTGATGTCTTGAGACGACGTATCTTAGTAGAGGCATCAGCACGTCAGAGAAAGGCATGCTCCACATGGTGCGAACCAGATATAGTATCAGGTTACCTCTTCATCTTTTCCTTTGAAACTTTATGACGGGCAATCTGCAGAATTCTTGGACCCAGACGTGACTTAACTGATCAACGACCTGCAGTCCTCCGAGTAGCAACAGTAGTAGAAACGATGTGGTGGTAATGATAGTATCAACACGACTTCCCAGACAGAATTTGACGGGAATGCGTGCTGGTAAAACTTCGGTTGATTTTTTAGACTGTCGGGCATATCTGACATCTCTTAGAATTTCTTTCTTCATGCGAGGGGCTAGTGCACATCCCACTCGTTTAAGTAAATCACCGACTGAACAACCTTTCTTGGCAGCTAATCTCTAAAACATTGTACTGACTAGGGTGATAGGAGTGGGCTTCTTCCTCTCCCCACCATGTCCATGAGGTGACGATATGGTAGCGGCAATCTCCTGGAAACTCTGTCGGCACTTAAAAGTTGAGGAGTTGCTCGTTGGAAACTGTCGGTCACCGAAATTGAAATCTCATTACCCGCAATCAAACCAATCTCATATCTTTCATAGTTTAAATGCAAGAGCATTGCACCTCAAGTCATGTATCAATCCCAAAAGATAAACACAAGACTTGAGCGTGAGGTTTGATGAAATAAACTAAAAAATATATAACATTCGTTTGATCTGCGAAAACCATTTTATTTATAAGTCGACAAATTCTCATATTTATTACAAAGAATTAAATAAATTTTATATTAGGTTGGGTTTAGAAAAACTTTCTATAAGTGGAAGCCCCTATAGTTAATTACATCTTAAATGACCAAAATCATTCAAGAAAACTCTGAATAAAAATCAGGAAATTTTATCTTCAAGGAGTTCAAATGAATAGGACTTTTCAACCAGATCAGACAAAGAGGTGTGAATGAGGAATGACTAGTATCCAAAGAAGAAAAAACTTGGGGATGTCATAGATCTGGAGAATCTCGGTGACTTCCCAAACTACCATATGATTTTGCTTCAGTTTTGGAAGGAAATTATTTAAATAATTTATTCCGTCAATTTTTATTTGTTTAAGGCTTACAATTGTGTGAAACGATCATACATAGCCTGGAAGATATGAGAATTTAGGTCGTGACGAACGACGACCTCGAAATTTTAAGATGAGTCGGGGCTTAGATTGTACAATAGAGTTGTACAAAGGCTTAAAGAGAGGTTGAGGATTTATATCGCACTAGGCAAACAAATTTGAAATCCTATAGCTTGTTGTTTAATTATAAGGAATTGTTTAGTCGATGTAAACATATTTTGCTGTTGAAGATGGTTGTGCTGCCCACAATGCTAGCTCTGAGCTCCTCATCGTAGCACCTTCGAGTTCGATGTTAATTTTAAGTGTGCATGCAATTGTTGAGTCAACAATCTGCTGTCGGGTACCCCCTATGAAACCAATTACTGGCCTCATACTCTAAGGTAAAGTGTGTAAAAGAAACAGTAACAGACATAAGTAAAGGAAAGTGATCCCGATTTTGATATGTAAGGATTTATGAAGTTGACGCTACAACAGCGCCAAAAACTTAATCCTTATATGAAAAGTAAATTGTGTAAAATATATATAATTATATAATTAAATATATATAATTATAGACAATTAATAATGAGATTCTACGTAAGTATACATATCGTTATCAAGTAATAATGGAATTTCTATTTAAGCCCCAAAAATCGATCCTACAGGGAAGATGTAAGTTAGCAATTTAAAATTTTAACAGAAAATTTACAAAAAATTAAACGAAATCACTCACTAATTTCAAATGTTAAAATATTAACCAAACTAAATTACTTATTTATTAGCAAAACAGAAATGCAAATTTTGAATAATAACTACTAATCCACTAACTATATTTATGTAATGAAGATTTCTTATGTCAAAAAGCATCATTCTCACTACAATAAAATTTTGGTGAAATGAGATGAGATAGATTTTTATAATATGTATTGTGCCAAATAGGAGCAATTTTAATTTTCTACTCTGATACAGTGCATAGAAAATCATTGGTTAATCTTAGGCTTAATCCCTAAATTTGTGGCTAGACTAGGAGGATACCGACTCCAACTCCAGAGCTCTCACTTCCCTTCACCTGAAGGCTAACTCTCGCTTTAGTTTTTAAATAGTAAAACATAATTAGGGATTTTAGTCTGACCCTAAAGATTCTCCAATTCGACACCCAACAAAGAATATTTTCTTATTTATTTGCACTTAATTTTTTGAATAAATTTCTCCTTCATAAAATCAAATGTTACCCTCACTTTATTGTAGAACTCATACTCCATTTCCCGGATCATATGTTTCATAACATATTTATGTTTCATTATGTTTCATAACATATTTTAACAAATCAATTGGCAAAATTGAAATATAAATTAAATTCGGAGTTGAAAAATCATCACAATTTATTTTATATTTTAATTATGACACATTCAATTTATCTCTTTATTTCAACGTATCTTAGAGTAGGGAAAAAGATAAGGAGAACTACTCAGACTTCATGAGAAAGATATGACAAAACACAAGTTTCATATATAAAAGAAAGTTCATACAATACTAAATAAACAAACAAGCTTATCTGGAACTCTTTCTCAAAGCAAATCCTTTGTAGCATTTCCTTAGAAATGCAGGAAGAAAAATTCTCATTTTTCTCCTTCTTCAACACTTTTATAGAAAGTTTCATACTAAATCTCACCACAAAAACTCTAAACTATGAAAGCAAAATTACTAATTGACTATAATATGGTGGTGGAATTGAAGATGGATTATGAAAATGTGTCATGGTGGAACATTGTGGAGCGAAAAATGAACATAAAGGAGCCCTTTTTCTGATGAAATTCAACCCTAAATAAAGCCCAAGGCCGGTTTTCCAAGATGTGCCTCCAAAAACACTTCAAAGATCATCCAAATACATCGAACCTTCCAGAAATGGGGTCTGAACCGCCTATGGCGCTGTCGACGCTGAGTAAAAATTCTCCAGCTTTCGGTTGTTCAGCGTCGTCGACGCTGACCTTGGCGCTTCTGGCACTGAGTATTTCCTCAAAAACATTATTTTGATTCCAAATTTCATCATTTTTGCTTTTTTTTTTTTGTTTTAAATCCTAAAAATCAACAACCTGTAAGAAAATATCAAAATATCATTCATTAAAGTATAATATCACCAAAAATAAATATAAAATATGGGTATAAAAATGCATATATTTTTTGTGTATCTGAAAACAATGACAGCAGAATTGTATAAGAACAGTAAAGCATGTGGTATAAGAAAGCAGTAGAATGTATAGTAGACAAGAAAAGTAAAGTTTTGTGAAGTAAATCATTGTAAATGTAAAAAAAAAACTGTATACCTAGGAGGTCCGCTGCTCCTTTAAGTGTAATTGATGCATCAGGTATAAATATAGTGATAGAATTTTAAAAAACAAGCTAGCATGCATTATATAAATAAAAGTAAGCAATAAAAGAAACATCATCTGGATAATTCGAGAAAAAACGGCAAATGACCCACGATGGAAAACTCGAGAAAAGCAACAAATGACAACTCAAAAAAAGTCATTGAAAACACGGGAAGATCCCAGAAGAAGACCACGAGTGCTTTACTAATAACTTTAATAAATGTAGTGTCCACGAGTTTATTACGCGGTGTAAAGTAGGGCTGCCAACAACCTGAGAAGGTATGAGTCCAACGCTAGTCTTGCATCGATGAATGATACTATCATTCTACGATTCATTGGGTCCCTTAATCGGGTCCTAATATTGTAGGATGGAATATCATTCCACTTTACCACCGGTGTGTCTTTGTTATCACCGCTCTAAGCCCCAAAACAAAATCAACCTACTTGCAATCTTGCTTGATAGTTTCATATATAGTAAAAGGTTATACATGCGCATTTGTATAATGAACATAAGCTCCGAAAACTCGAATGAAGAAGCAAGAAAGAAAAAAATAAAAATAGGAGTGAGAGAGACGAGGGATTAATCCACCCGAAATGTCAAAAAGGTAAAAAGGTGAATCAACCCTCAAAACCGCATTTAAAACACCCAATAAAAAGTCCCTAAAATGCTCCCAAAAATCCATGAATCAACCCAAAAGGGTATTATTTTTTCCAATTTCACAAATGGATCAACCCAAAAAGGGTATCCTTTCCAAATTAAATTTCAAGCAAGTTGAAACGACAAAGAGACTGAACTTATGCAACGACCACAAATATAGCCCACAAACGTAACCCAAAAGCCCTCAAAAAATATTTTTAAGTCTCCAAAAGAATACACGAGAAAACCTTGAAATCACTAATCAATTATTTTAAATCAGCTCACTGAAATGCCTCAAAACGGTGCCTAAATCGATGAGGAATTCGAGCAAGGACAACCCCGAAACCCCTCCAAAAACAGCACTAAAATGGTGCACAAAACAGTAAGGCACCCCAAACAGTAATTCGTAAGGCTCAAAATCTTTACTTAACCATCCCTTAAAGTAATGTTAAAACAGTTCAAAAAAGGTGCTCACAACCGTAGCTAAATAAATCATGAGACGGTCCTAAAACATCGTGATTATAGGTTTGAAAAGAACAGCATTTTTACCCTCACCAAACCGCATGCCGGCAGGACCTGAAAAATAGCATTTGTAATAACAATCGAACCAAACTGAGCTTTAAACTTCTTCAAAACAATAAGGTCATGCAGCTCAAGGCAAACCACGTGAATCCCAAGCTTATATGTATATAAAAGGAACAGCTCACATGGTTTTCAGATTTCACAAATATAAACATATAAGAGATAGCCAAAGATATTCACAAGCAGTAAGGCAAATTGCACTCCTACATTTTGTCTTGGGTGCTAGTTATGTAAATGCATAAGAATTTGAGTGGAATGTATGTAAATGCTGCAATTTCAGAAACGTAAACATGTAAGGATTGGGTGTTATATATGTAAAAGGTGAATTTTGTCGGCTAGATATGCGAATGCAAAAGAACTGTGGCGTACATGTAAATCTCCATTTTTCTGTTTTATGTGCAGTGCAAACATCCATCAATTAGGTGGCATGTACGTAAATCTCCCTAAATCCATATAAAAATTAATACCAATGCTAATGCTATCAGGCCATCAAATTTAATTCCAGTAAATGAAGAGTGAATCCAGCAATCAAAAAAGAAAAATCCAATAACTGATTAGCTTTTTCAACAAAAGAAAACTTCATGTTCATATCCATGTTAGATTCCCATGCATAAATGCTGATTACTGTTATATATATTCCCATTGGACATAGCATATCAATGCTTAATTCTAAACTTAATAAATTTGCACCCTTGGAGCCAAGAAATTCGTAGGAATATAATGCTGCGGTTCCACTCACAGGCCCCTCTTATCAACAAGCACAAGTAATAGAAGAAGCATTCTAACTATCCTATAATATAAAAGAGGTCCACAGAATCAATGAGAAAGTGAAACCACCAACATAGATATAATGCTTTTTGAAAGAAGATATCACAAAACAATCGTAGGGTTTATCAGTTCATAATCGAGAATCTTCATTTTAATTTTCAATTACCCAAAATGAAACTATATGAAGACACTTTCATTAAATGACTAAGGGAAGAAGAAGAAAGAAAGAAGGCTTACCTCCAGAAAATATAAAACCCAGAAACAGTAATAAATGAGAATCCCCAAATCTCACAAATGAATTGCTAGCATTTTAGGAAAAAAGAAATTTAGGCTTAAATAAATTAGGCATAGGATTCCATGTAGAATGAGTAAATAAGAAAATAGGGCTGACAGTTAAAGATCGATTCATCTCTAGAGAACCGTAAGCATACCTCAAGAAACCAAACATGACCTCAACAAACAGTGGAGCTACCAATTAGTGATCAACTCACCTCCAGGGAACCACATACCAAATATCAAGAAACCTTCAATGTAAGTTATACTACCATAAAAGATAAGGGGCTCTAGCAAGCCAAACGTGCCCCAACAGTCAAAAGAGGCCCGCAAGAGAAGGAGGGCATCGAAATCGTAAGGAATAGATTTACCCAGCAAAGGTCCAACAAATAAAGCTCAAGCAACCAAAAATTCAAAAACTCCAAAACTCCCCAAATTTCAAAAGCAGCCTCCCCCTCCCTTATGTAATTTCTGTTAGCAAAGTAACATCGAAAATGGAAGAAGAGAAGGGAGAGGGCTTACCTAAAGGAAAGAAAAGGGAACAAGCTACGGAGCTCCAAGAGCGAGCAAACACCAAGCCAATGGGGATTTCTGCACAACTCCATTTCCAGAATTTTCGGCCAGCCCTTAAACTCCCCTCAAATGGTGTTTTTTATAGCTAAGGAAGGAGGAGAAATATATCTGGACTCACCTGGGGGGTGAGTCCAGCCTGAAGTGACAGAGTGACAGAGGGTCAGGCGATAAAAGAACGCGTATGGGGCGCATAGGGCTGCGGCTTGAGGGGGGTGAAGGAGCAGGAGATGGGGTTGGATGCGTAAGCAGGGGATAAGGAAGGAAGGAGTTCGGTCGGCTCGAGTAGGGCGAAGGAGCAGGATATGGGAGTCGCATCGTGACAGGGTATGGGGCTGTGGGCGTGCAAATGAAAAAATGGGGAGGAGGCGTGAGCGAGGGAGAGATAAGGGAGAGAGGATCCGCTTGGGTCGCGAATGGTAAGGGGCGAAGGGGCGAGAGAGAAAAAAAAAGACTTGGGGATTTAGGGATAGAAAAGAAAGAAAAAAAGAAAAATAGATTTATTTTATGTAAAATTTATTATTTAAAATTTCTAATTCATGTGTGAATAGAATCACATCAAAATTGGTGTCCTTCTTAGGCAAGGTCTGGACACGCCGGTGTAGTCCATTTCGTCATTTGGGGTCGTCTGGTCAATCTAGTGGACAATTGGGTCAAAAAACATATCATACTCGATTTTCATCAAAATTTTAGTTTAAGCTCAAATGATTGATCAAGATGGTGTAGATGGTCATCATGAGAGGTCTAGAAAGGATTTGGAGTGATTTTGAATTAATTTGGAGTATTTTGGGCATGTGGTCAATTTAGGGGCGTTGGGTTAGACTTGGGCTTTGGTTGGGCTAAAGTTTAGCTATGGCCCAATTAATGGTTCTATTTGATGTGGGTGATGGTCATTAAGTGTTTTCAACATTAATTGGGTGTAAATTTTGAGATTTGGGCATTCGATTTTGTGGTATTCAGGCACATGGCTAAATTGGGGCAAATTTGAGAATTTTGGATTGAGTTGAAATTGGATTCAAATGTGGATCAATTGGGCTTAGAATTGGTTTGAGTTGAGTTTGGACATGATGAATTTGAGTTCAGAATTGAAATTTGGGGGAATCAGGATCAAATTGAGTTTAATTGAAGAGTCCAAATTGGTTTCGAGGACAAATGACTGAGTTGGGTATTTTGGTGAAATTGAGGTACCAATCACCCTGATTTGAGCTATGGGCCAATAGAATCTCTATTTGGATCCTCTATGTACTGGTCTTATCTAGCCCTCAGCCCAGAGCTCGAGGGTCTAGGAGCCATCTACATGAGTGTCCCAAAGGATCAAGAGATCAAAGTCAACAAGCCTTGGGTTTAGGTTTGCGAATGAATGTGAGTGAAAGTGAGTGTAAACGAGTGAACTAGCTCCAAATCAACATCCAGGGTCAACCTAAGGTCAGGAAGTCCTATGGGGACTCTCCTTGAGCTCCCCTATAGTGGCCCCACCTACTAAGTGCTAGAGGTTAGGACCAGTATATATAACTTCAATTTGAGCACAAAAGAGTTTAGAATTTCTAATGGTGAGGGTTTCTTTTCTAGTTTTCTAGGAATAGTCAATAGGAAAGTCCTACGGCTAGACCCTAGGCTACTAAAGAGGAGAAAACTAGACCTCAACCAAAAGTGAGGTCAACACTCTTGTACCCATCAGTGTCCATTAAGGGATGGAACCTACTCCCTCGCAGAAGCAGATAGGTCGATCTCCACTAATCCTGGTTCCTCTTGATTAGGAATTTCATCACCAGATATTTCCTCAGAAATCTGGGCTTTAGTAGCCTTCTGGATTCTTTAGCTATGGTTCCTTCTTTGAGTTCGGGTTAACGGCGCAGTCCTCGAACTTGATCCAATTTCAAATACTGACAGCGGAACGACCAATCCTTCAGTCGAGATTTTAATTATCAAAACCTCTTTTCCTTTAGCAGAAATGGGAGCAACAGACTTAGCAGGTGCCAGGGTGGAAGTAGTCTTTACTTTCTTCTAAGAAGAGAAATCTTGTAGACAGTTCAGGTTGAACACAACATACGACTCCTGAGCTTCCGAAGCAGCAACTTTCATTATGACGAAGGGATCTTTCCCAAGGATGACCTCAAGTTCTTCAAACAAAGCTTCAAACTTGATGGTGGGGTCGACGTTACAGGCATTACGGCTCATCGGCAGGTTGCAAGAGAAAGTGAGCGTTGGGAATACCATTGCAGCAGCTTCAAAAAGAAAGCTCTGGGGTTAGTTATTTGGCCAATACCTTGTAATTCTAGTGCGAGTACTAAAAATTAACAAAGGTTGATCCATAGACTGGGCGAGTCTTTATTTAATTTATGAAAATTTTAAAATTAGTAAAAATAAATTGAAAGTAGAAAGATTTAATTAATATAAGAAAGTTTAAGGAGCAAGTGCAGCACGACACAATTCGATTTAATTTGTAAAATAACAAATCAAACTAGTAGGGAAAGTGAAGTTTAAGACCCAGTGAGGGGCCAACTTTACAATGCATAATGCTCGGGCGAAACTAGTCGACCAACAAACTTATTGGGGGTCCAACCCCACACAAAGAGATAAAATTCCTAATGAACTCCTGAACCTCTCTATTCAAAGGTGGTTGAATAGACGATCCTAAATTCTAAATGAGTCAGAGTTAACCTTACTTACCCAAGAAAAAAATGGGTGAAGTATGTCAACAGAAAAAAGGTAATTTGGCTCATAAGGGATTTATGTCACACTAGGGAGACAACCTTGAAATCCTATGATTTGTTGTTTAATTCTGAAGAATGGTTTAGCTTATGTAGATATGTTTTGCTATTGAAGATGGTCTTGTTGCCCACAATGGTAGCTCCAAGCTTCTCGTAGTGGCAAGTTTAAGTTTTCTAGTGTGTCAAGTCTTGATGTCAAATCAATTGTCCTTAGGTTATAATTAATTAAATATTATGGAGAATATTAAAGTTGATTAGAGCGACACAGGTTAGGATCCTACGGTTCCCTCGTTCTGACACCACTATTTTTTTTCGGATTCACTTGGTCCAAATGAATTTACTAAACTCAACTTAATGAGTTCCATACCCTCATTTAAACCGTGGGAAGTCTCATTAGTAACAATGGGTTACCTCCTCCGAGAGAATCCCGATCATCCAACATAGACATTTTAATTTAGTTGCAATTTTTTTTTGTGATGTTTGTGATTAAATTTTTAGTTGTCTAATATTTTAAATGTTGTGGCGGTGAATTTTATCTTATTTAATTTTTAAATTTTGGTTTTGGTTGTGCGTCTATCTTAACAATATCCTAATATTTTTGGTTTTCATGCAGGGTGACATCGTTGCTTAACATGCAAGCTCGAGACAAGAAGTATGGAAAGGTAAATGCAATAATTTAAAAGCATAACTGTTGATTCTTCTCGTTCCTCAACCTGAAGGGTTAGCTTTGGTAGTGTAATATATATATAAAGAATTGAAATTTTTGGAGTAGATGAAGGTATAGCTACCAAACCCCAAGCTATGACTTTATTGAGCCTCCGAAGCTCTTAATGGGTGATTTTAGAACAAAATATGGCAAGTTCAATTTGCCCTTCAAAATATTCAGGAAATTTCAAAGTTCTTAGGGCATGGCCCTAGACCACTTTGAAGATTTCTTGAAACATTTCGAGTTCACTTTAAACTTATCATATTGTTTCATTAATCATCTGAGGTTAGAGTGTGCCTACCCCATTGCACAGTGAAGCTTGACAGTTCGATTATCCCAAGGATAGGATACTTAATCAATTTGATACTTTATTTTAAAGATTATATAGATAAATGCCACTAAGACAAGCTCAAGTCATTAAAGATTTAGTGTCCATCAGAAACGGGCTTGGAGTGCATAAAAATGTGTTAATCCCCAATCATATTATTTCTAAATCTAATCAATTGAGTTTAGACATCGAGCCTAGTTCACTACCAAGCCCTTAACAATCATAATGGGGGAGATTAGTGGTGGTTAAAATCTTGGTTAAAGTGACATATATTCTTATTGAAAGATCACATCATCATCAATTTTAGGATTAAGAAATTATAGATAAGTGAATTATCATCTTCCTAGTTTAAGCCCATCACTTAAGAATCATTTGATCTTAATTGACTTCCAAGTCATAATGATTAGGGAAAGTATGATTTTGTTGATATTGTAAAACGGTGGTAAGTGAGTTTCTACCTTTTGATCCCATCATGTTTCAATTACCCAAACATTTTTATCAGGACAAAAATTACACATTTTCCCTTGGTTAATCATAAATTCTAGTTAAGGCACCAAATCCTAAAATTACTAGCCTGCCCTTGGGGCTCCACACCCTATAATTCTTCAAGCAAAATTCAAATGGCCTTGAAAATCTTTCAGCATCCTATCCATGGATTAATTAAAATATAAGGGAGGAAAGCATGATTTTTCTAAATTTGATATAATTTGAAATAATTATTTTAACCCAAAAATAGGATTTTTTAATGTTAATTTATTTAATTAATCAAAATGAAGTTTCAATTTATGGGAAAAATTATTAGAGATTTGCCTAGGTCAGAAGAATACTTAGACAAAATTTCATTATTTTTCGAATAATATTATGATTATTATAATTATTTAAAGGTTATTTTTAATGATTGTTTAAATAAAAAAATAGGTTTTAATCTTAAAAAAATTATTTTTAAATTTTCCTTAAACCCTCATAAGTCCAAGAAACCCAAATTGAATCCAATTTGAGTTTCTTGGACTTATGAGGGTTAGGTCATTTTGAGCTAGCATTGTGGGTTCAATTTGGGTCAATTTGGCTTGAACTTTGTTTTGGGTTAGGCTAGCCATGACATTGATCCCAATTGATTGGTCAATTTTAATTATTATAATTATTTAAAGGTTATTTTTAATGATTGTTTAAATAAAAAAATAGGTTTTAATCTTAAAAAAATTATTTTTAAATTTTCCTTAAACCCTCATAAGTCCAAGAAACCCAAATTGAATCCAATTTGAGTTTCTTGGACTTATGAGGGTTAGGTCATTTTGAGCTAGCATTGTGGGTTCAATTTGAGTCAATTTGGCTTGAACTTTGTTTTGGGTTAGGCTAGCCATGACATTGATCCCAATTGATTGGTCAATTTTATTTGGATGATTGTCACAAGGAGTTTAGAAAAGTTTTGAAGTGATTTTGAATTGGTTTGGAGGTTCAATTTGAGAGATTTTTGCATTTGATCAATTTGGGGATGTTGGGTTAAACTTTTTTTTAGGTTGGGTTGGTCTAGGGAAATATCATGAAGGTTCTCAACATCAATCGGGTGTCAATTTTGGGGTTTGGGCATTCAATTAGGTGACATTTGGGCACACGGTTAATTTAGGGCAAAATTGGATTTTTGGACTTAGGTTAAAATTAGGTGAAATTGAAGCTCAGTCAAGGAAAATTTAAGGTTCAATTTGATGTGTGGGAACATTTCAAAAGGTTCATAATGCACAATTGAGGAAATTGGGTAGATTTTGTGGTTCAATTTAATGAGATTTTTGATCTTGGGATAAATTGTGGCTTTTTGATTTGGGTTGAAATTAGACTCAAATGTGGGTCAACCGGACTTTGATTTGGTTTGAATTGAGTTTTATCATGCTTAATTTGAATTTAGAATTGAAATTTGGGGGAATTGGTGTCAAACTGATGGACTTTTAGGGTGAATTTAGGGAAATTGAGTCTTTGAGGGCAATTTTGGGGGTTTTAGTCAAAATGATCAAATTGGCCAAATTGGGTTCAATGGAAGGGTCAAAATTGATTTTGGGGACATTTGACATGATTTTAGAGGGTTTGAGAAAGTTTGGGCTACCAAGGGTATTTTTGTAATTTTGGTAAATTTGGGGGTATTTTGGTAATTTTAAAAATTTTGGGATGTTTTGAGCAATTTAGGTAGTTTAAAATGGTATGAAATGATTTTTGAATAAATTTGGGTAGTTTGGGTGAAATTGGGATTTTTGGCCAAATTTAGGGTTTGGGGGTGTTTAGGTAATTTGGGTAGATTTGTGGGGCAAAAGGCTAAGTTGGATATTTTGGTAAAATTGAGGTGCCAACCACCCTATACGATCCATGGACCAATGGAATCCCCATTTAGGTGCTCTATGTACTGGTCTTAGCTAAACCCTAGCCTAGAGCTAATGGGTCTAGGGGACCATCTACATGAGTCTCCTCAAGATCAATGGATCAAAGTCAACAAATTTTTTGGTTTAGGGTTGTGAGTGAACGTGAGTGCAAGTGAGTGAACTAGCTCCAGACCAACACCAAAGGTCAACATTAAGGTCAGACAGTGCTATGGGGATTCCACTTGAGCTTCATACTGACCCCGCCTACTAAATGCCAGAGGCTATGACCAATATGTGGAACTTCAAGTTGAGCAAAGAATGGTTTACAATTTATAATGGCGAGGGTTTCTTTTTTAGTTCTCTAGGAATAGTCAACAGGAAAGTTCAACAGGAAAGTCCTATGGCCCTATGGCCAGACCCTAGGCTAGTAAAGAGGAAAGACTAAACCTCAACCAAAAGTGAGGTCAACAAGATTGAATTTAAGGTCTAATTGGGTTTAAAGGCTATTTAAGTTTAATGTAGTTAAGGCATAAGGATTAATTATGTCTAGACTTAACTATGGTATAAAGGTTGTTTAAGTCTAATGTAAATAAGTCTTAAGGATTAACTAAGTCTAATTGAGTCAGACTTAATTATGGTTTAAAGGTTATTAAGCCTAATGTAACTAAGGCTTAAGGGTTAATTAAGTCTAATTGAGTTAGACTTAATTAGGGTTTAAAGGTTGTTAAGCCTAATGTAAGTTAGGCTTAAGGGTTAATTAAGTATTATTGGGTTAGACTTAATTATGGTTTAAAGGTTGTTAAGCCTAATGCAAGTAAGGCTTAAGGGTTATATAAGTCTAATTGAGTTAGAGTTAATTATGGTTTAAAGGTTGTTAAGCTTAACGTAAGTAAGGCTTAAGGTTTAATTAAGTCTAATGGAATTAGACTTAATTATGGTTTAATAGTTGTTTAAGCCTAATGTAAGTAAGGCTTAAGAGTTAATTAGGTTTAATTGGGTTAGACTTATTTATGGTTTAAAGGATGTTTAAGCCTAATGTAAGCAAGGCTTAAGGGTTAATTAAGTATAATTGGGTTAGAATTAATTATGGGTTAAAGGTTGTTTAAGCCTGATGTAATTAAGGTTTTAGTTGATTAATTAGTTCTAATATGACCTAATTATGGTTTAGGATTAATTAAACCTAATGTAAGTAAGGTTTAATTGATTAATTAGATCTAATTAGGGGTTAGACCTAAATATGGTTTAGGGTTAATTAAACCTAATGTATGTAAGGTTTAATTAAGTAAATTAGGTCTAATTAAGGGTTAGACCTAATTATGGTTTATGGTTAATTAAACCTAATGTAAGTAAGGTTTAATTATATTAACTAGGTCTAATTAGGGGTTAGAACTAATTATAATTTAGGATTAATTAAATCTAATCTATGTAAGGTTTAATTAGATTAATTAAGTCTAATTAGGGGTTAGACCTAATTATGGTTCATGGTTAATTAAAACCTAATGTAAGTAAGGTTTAATTAGATTAATTAGGTCTAATTAGGGGTTAGACCGAATTATGATTTAGGGTTAATTAAACCTATTGTAAGAAAGGTTTAATTAGGGGTTAGACCTAATTATGATTTATGGTTAAAAAAACCTAATGTCGGTAAGGTTTAACTGATTAATTAGGTCTAATTAGGGGTTAGACCTAAATAGGGTTTGAGGTTAATTAAGCCTAATGTAAGTAAGGCTTAATGTAGTTAATTAGATCTAATTAGGGTTAGACCTAATTGAGGTTTAATTTGATTAAGCCTAATGTAAGTAAGGCTTAATGTAATTAATTAGGTCAAATAAGGGTTAGACCTAATTGAGATTTATGGTGTTAAACCTAAAGGTCTAACAGAGTTTAATTACGCCTAAATGAGGTTTAGACCTAATTTCGATTTATGATGTTAAACGTCATGTAGTTAAGGTCTAACAGAGTTTTATTAGGTCTAAATGTGGTTTAAACCCAATTAGGGTTTGTTGAGTTAAACCTAATGTAGTTAAGGTCTAACAGAGTTTAATTAGTTTAAATGTTGTTTAAGCTCTGTGGTTTAGTCTTTATTAGGATTTGTTGAGTTAAACCTTAAGTAGTTAAGGTTTAACTAGGGTTTAATTAAGTCTAATTGTGGTTTAGACATAACTTGGATTTGTTGAGTTAAACATAATGTAGTTAAGGTTTAACTAGGGCTTAACTAGGGCTAAATGTGGTTTAGGCCTAATTAGGGTTTTGTTGAGTTAAACCTAATGTAGTTAAGGTTTAACTAGGGTTTAATTAGGTCTAAATGTGGTTTAGGCCTAATTAGGGTTTGTTAAGTTAAACTTAATGTAGTTAAGGTTGAACTAGGGTTTAATTTGGTCTAAAAGTGGTTTAAACCTAATTAAGATTTGTTAAGTGAAACATAATGTAGTTAAGGTTTAACTAGGGTTTAATTAAGTCTAAGTTTAATTAATTAATTAAGTCTAAATGTGGTTTAGACTTAATTAGGGTTTTGTTGAGTTAAACCTAATGTAGTTAAGGTTTAACTAGGGCTTAATTAGTTCTAAATGTGATTTAGGCTTAATTAGGGTTTTCTTGAGTTAAACCTAATGTATTTAAGGTTTAACTAGGGTTTAATTAGGTTTAAGAGTGGCTTAAACCTAGTTAGGATTTGTTGAGTTAAACATAATGTAGTTAAGGTTCAACTAGGGTTTAATTAGGTCTAAATGTGGTTTAGGCCTATTTAGGGTTTGTTAAGGGTTTGTTAATGTAGTTAAGGTTCAACTAGGGTTTAATTAGGTCTAAATGTGGTTTAAACCTAATAAGGATTTGTTAAGTTAAACCTAATGTAGTAAAGGTTCAACTAGGGTTTAATTAGGCCTAAATATGGTTTATAACTAGTTAGGGTTTGTTAAGTTAAACCTAATGTAGTTACGATTTAACTAAGGTTTAATTAGATCTGATTTAAACCTATTTAGGGTTTATTAAGTTAAACCTAATGTAGTTAAGGTTTAACTAAAGTTAAATTAGGTCTAAAGGTGATTTAAACCTAATTAGGGTTGATTAAGTTAAACCTAATTTAGTTAAGTTTTAACTAAGGTTAATTAGGTCTAAAGATTACTTAAACCTAATTAGGATTTTAGGTTCACCTAGATGAAATTTTAATGTCAGATTAATTCTAGTTGAATGTTTTGTGATATTGAGTATATGGCGTTAGACTCAATGGTCATGAGGATATGAATTAGACCCTCTGTCATTTAGGTCTAAAAATTAGAGTTCAGTTAACTTTAAGTGTCACTAAGGTTAGTGTCCAAGCTTAAGGAAGTCTATGGTAAATATGTAATTTTTTTTTATTTTTACAATTTTAACCCTAGAAATGAAATGTTATTTTTAAATTTGTAAATGGTAAAAAATATGTAATTTTAGAGGTCAAAAATGTCATTTTAAATTTTCTAATCATTTCTGATTTTAATTTCCAATTTCTTTAATTATTATAATTATTTTAAAGATAATTACAAAAATATGATAGAAATTGAGAAATTAAGTCATAGGGAGTATTTCTGGCCTTGGAAAAATTATGGAAGATTCTTGAGGACTTAAAGATAGTTCTCTAAAAATTTCATAATTTTTAAAACTACAATTAATTTTTAATAATTAAATTACTCCAAGGAGTATATAATTAAAAAATGAAATATAGTTAATTAAATTCTGATTGTATGTCAATAATATTCTACTCATTATTTTGCGTTAAAGGGTATTTTTATTTTATTTTTGTGATTTTTCTGTAAAAAGATATGAGTTTTTAAATTTTTATGGAATTTTCTGAATTTATTTAATTCACACTTAATCGAAATTCCGCGTGCGCTGACTGGATCATCAGATCCGTCGAACACCACACGACGTTGTCTAATTGGCTAGGTGTATCCATGCGGCAACTGACACCGAGCTATTTTTTGTGGATGAAACAACAGTTCGACAAGATCAGAGCCGCCCATTTCAAAAAAATAAAATGGACGACATCCCGTTGCCTCCCCCAATCTGGTATGTCCCGTACACCGTCCATGTTCAGGATGTAAGATTGAGCTCGGATTTTAATGAAACTTCATGGAAATCATTTCAAAAGCTTCATCGTACAAAACCAAACACATCCATAAGAATTTATGGATGTTTTGAATCATCCTTTTTCACAATGTCTGAAACCGAGCTTGTTTTAGGTTTAAGTGAGCTAACCTGGCTTTGATGAGGTGATGCCTCAATCAAATTGCTTCTGAATGATTTTTTCCCTTCGCGAAGCTCCTTCTGAAGTCCATTTGGGGTGAGGTTGGGTCTGAGTATGAGCTCATTGAAAAGGGCTCATGGCTTGAACTTGAAGTAGATTAGAGCCTATGAGAAGGGCCAATTTCGATTGGAATCTTCCTCGTGAGGTTCAGGGATGGTTTTGGAAGAGTTAATTTGACGTTTTGGGAGGATTTATGTCAAACCCAAAAATGGTCTTGTTTTTAGGCAGGAAAATTGGAAAGGGTTAATGGGTTTCAGAGCTCAATTTCGCATGGACTCAACTTATTAGGGGATGGGAAAGAGTTTTTAACTTGGGTGGGTCAGGGCATAAGGGCTGTAGGATTATCTATTCCTCACTTTTGTGCTTCTCGGGCTAGCCTATTTATATGCTTAGATGAAGCCATGGTGAGCTTAGGCTAGCTTAAGGAAGGTTGTATCAGGCTCATGATACCTTAGAGATAAGGCTTGAGCTGGAGAAAACCTTATTTGAGCATTCCTAAGCTAATTCATAGTGAGCTTACTCGTGGTGAAGGTTTAACTCACAGTTTTGGCTTCCTCTTATTGGTTAGTTAATGAGGTGGTTTGGCATTTTTAGGTTGACGTGAATTAGCCTCCCCCATATAAGTTCACAAGCTCATTTAATGAACTTCAAGAGATCATGACACATAAGCTCCATCTTCATCCCTTACATGGTTTGGTCATGATGGTATTTAACCATGGTAAAATAGGTGGTTTAAGTTATGGTTCTTTCTTATTGGATAATCCATGAGGTGTTTGAGATATCAATTGGATTAGCCCGCCAACTCACTTGATTCATGCTTTAGGTTGAGAGAATGTTGACACATAAGCCTCGTTTCCAAGATTTTCCATCATGAGCTTGATCTTAATGTCATTGAATTGTTATGGCTTATTCTTCTCTTGGACAAAACTCTTAGATCAAACTCCCCCACATAAGCCTACATGTCATTTGATGAGTTTAAGAGAATATGCCACATAAGCTCTCTCTTTCTTCTCTTCCATGATGGTGTCATAATTAATCTTAACCTTGGTTAAAGGTCATGATTAATGGGTTGGTCAAGGTATTATTTATGTCATGATGAGTCTAATGGGTCATGGGCGACCCTTGGTGACTCCCTATAAATTAGATTTAATTTTAAAAATCAATTATGGGTTTTTGATGTCGTATATGATGTCATGGGTTTAAATTTATTTTAGTGTCATTTGCTTATAATTCCATTTTAATTAAGTATTTAATTAATTAAAAATGTAGAAAATTATAATATTAACTCATAAATCGGTCAAAATGATTTTGGGTGTCGACCATTTGACCAATTTTATCAATTTGGTTCAAAATTAAATATTTTGACCAAAGTTGACCAATGTTGACCAGAGTTGACCAAGGTGACCAATTCTAGTTCAAGGTTGACCAATGTGACTTACTTGACCTTGTCATGGTTGGGTTAGTCATGGGGTTGGGTTGGTGATATGACTTGGGTTTGAGCAAGGTTGACCAAATTTTGACTAGAATGGTCAAATTGACCATATGGTGTTGTCTTGATCATATGTTGGTCTATGAATGATCAAATGGCCAACATATGATCAATGTGGTCAACTCTGGTCAATGTGGTGACCATGGGGTTCAATTTAGTCATTTTGACAAATAGTTGGTCAATGGTGGTTGACCAAATGGTCAAGTTTGACCATTTTGCTATTTTGAAATCATCAAATGATCCAATTTAACAAATTTAAAGTTTAGATTGATCCATTGGTCCAAGCTGACCAAAGTTGAGCAGTTTGACCAAAATTGACCAGTTTGATCAAAGTTGACAATCTAGGTTAAAGTTGACCGATTGGATCAGCTGAGTGGCAATGTTAACTTTATGGTCAATGTAATGAACATTAGGTCAAGATTTGACCAGATTAGGGTTTGTCACCACTGATCTGATAATTTCAAAATGTTGTCATTGTTGATATCCAAAAAAGGTATTTTGAGAATTAATTTAATTTTTAGGGTTGTAGTGACCTTAGATATGGCCATGGAGGTCAATGTTGGTGGACCTTTTGCCTTAGTGATCATAATGATCATTTTTAAGTCCTTTGAAAATGTTTGAGGATCTTGAGTCATAGGATTATTCAAGCTATGTTTGGTCTATATGTCATGTTAGGGCCTTCACAAAAAATGAGGTCAACAATAGGTCGATAGTATATGTCCAAAACAATGAATTAAAATATCTTAAAACACGACATCCACGAAGAGAATCCCTACATAAGTCACCGATAAGAAAATAAAAAGTACATTTTTGTTCTAAGGTCAAGAGTCTCTTTGAAGAATGTATCCCTCTGTTAGTTACTTCCCGAGGATACACATAAATACTCACAATAAAGGGTTTACACTTATATTATCATAGACCTAGAAAATAGGTCATTAAAGGATGATTATTTTGTGTGGAAACACCCAGATGCTTCAAAACTCTCACTTATCCACTAGGCTGAGAGTGAGTCTCTCACTTATCAAATAGGCAGCGACTCATTAGCATTCGGAGCCTACGAAATGACCAAAATTATTTCGATGAGGATATCTCTATACGTTAAATTTTTTCCAATCCATAATGGCAGAAGATAAATCGTTTTATCTCAAATGGGCAGCAGCTCATCCATAATCAAGTCATCGAGACGATACCAAAAAAAAGTCAAATGAGTGACATGGCTTAATGGGTCTCAATAAAAGAAAGGGTAGAGAAATCTTAAAAGATAGAGGTGGCTGGGTTGGGGTACCACAGACCCATCATCGCAAGCTACTAGGACCCTAAGTCTACATGGTCGTGAAGGTAGTCAACCAAACACGTCCAGGGATCCCTGGTCAGCAATCCATGAATTGCGTCATCCACAAGGACCTCAGTAACCTTAAGGTTAAGAGAAGGAAACTCTAGAATAAGAAAATAGAGCTCAAGTGGTGGGACTCACTCTTGTCAAACAGATGACAGGTTTGCCTCAGGAAAGAAATAAAGGAAGAGGTCTAGCTACAAGGCTATAAACGATCTCCACAGGAGGAATTACACTTTGTATGGGTCAGGGAGCCTTCTAATGACTTAAGCGCACTAGACAACTACCTAAGTAGAAATCTATCAGCCAGATTGAAAACGTTCAAAGGATTCTCCTCAGAAAACACATATATGAATGCAATTACCTACCACATATCCTAAGCGTGGAGGCCCTGTTATTTGGCTTGGGTTATGTCTATGCATCCAACCCATTTAAAATCCAGCTCAAAGGCACAAGAAAATAAAAGTGCAAATTTTAATGTCCTGAATATTTTAATTCTAAAATTTTCATTATCTTGAAATTTTTTTGAGGTTTTATAGCAAGTTTAAAATTTTAAATTCTAAAGATAATATATTGCATTCAAGCATACAAAAAACATGTCAAATCAAAATAATAAGAGGCTCGTGCCACTAGGTCTACAACATATCCCAGAAAAGTAAAAGAATGGTTGGATGGTACATTTACAAGCCCGGTCCTAATTCTATACATCAATATCAAATGTAGAATTAAGATATAAGACATGAGTTGCGGCTCCTAATCCCTGACCATGTGGGTCCCACGCCAAAAGGCATCAAAACCCGTGTGCATATCTTATTTCTGCTATAGGACTCTCCTAGGACTCTAAAAAGTGCATAAAAAATAAAAGAAAAGACTCAACCCGCACAAAAATAATGTTAGCGGGAAAGCCAACAAACAAGCAACGTATAATGAGTTGTGTCTGGTGGGGAGCTAAGCAGTACCTGCAAACAAAAATTAGAATGTAAATCATTACACACTCCCCCTTAATAGTACCATTGTGTATGCATATATATATATATATATATATACATATATAC
>NW_018165189.1:226797-259605 GCF_001263595.1 Phalaenopsis equestris | reverse complement strand
TATATATATATATATATATACACATGACTCCTTGCAAAAGAATGCCCTAATACTCTACTATGCATATGAAGCATAACTCACCAAGAGCACAAAACCAACAAAGATGCCTAGCTAGAGCAGCCAAACCAACAAAGAACAATAGCCAGGCACAAAAGACTACCTAACATCCTATACATAGCTTAGCACACCATTTAACGAGAAGTGTCTTAACCCGCATCCAAGTGCATAGAGTGAAGTCTCTAGCGATAGTATGACTTTGGCGAGGTCGCCACACCTACCCCTTCGTAAAAATTCGAGGGATCTAAAGCATGTCACAAGGAAAGGGGTGACATTTTAAAGGAGGTGGCCTCACATATGGCTTAACATATATAATTTTATAGTAGGCGGATAATACTTATAATTGTAAAAATATCCATTTTTATACCTTTAAAACAATGGACCATCAAGTACACCATAAAGTACGGGTCCATGATGCATATGGTACTTTAAAGTCCTTGGATCTTTAGCACGATCATACGGTTTATTAGTTCTGATACAAAAACTTTCATAGCTCACTGAGGTATCCCCTCGGGCAATGATTGTTTGAGTATCACGGCTAACAAACAGATCACTTTCTTAATGAGTAGGGTAAGCCATCAAGACAAAGGAGCAAGCATACAATCATGAAAGAAGCACACATTGTGGCTGTTCAATTGAAGTACAAAACAATCACAATGGGCACCCAAAAGGGAATAGGAAACTTCATACAAATGGATGCAAAGATATTACATGCAACAAGACACACACGGACGAGATGAACCAGTAAGACAAGCTACCTATTGATAAAAATTATGCTTGTCAGAGATCCGAGGAACCATGTGACCAGAGGGGACCTACTACAAATGAGTTTGCATTGCTTAAAATGATAACTATAAACAAGATTTGCACCTTACCTGAGAGGCACTCACTGAGCACACATGCAAACACGCATGATATGCAACAGAAATTCAAGGATTGTCAAGCATATGGCATGCAAAAATATGAAGCATATGATGTACAAACGAAAAGCATACAAAAATACTTAGTGTCACATAGACTAAGTGATGTGATCCTTACAAGTGAGAATCACACACCTAGGTGGACACACATTGTACCTCACACAATTTCAATGGCTAGGAAGAATGACCCATGCTAATCACCATGTGAAATACCTACAACACTCCAAGTAGCATTGTAGGGAGAGATAGATGGCCTACTAGTTAGCCAACTCCTCTCAAAGTGTGAAAGTATTTGTCCCTATGCATACAACGTCCTATGAGGGGAAGACACCCATAATTGTTGATGCTCAGAGAGACACCCCAAACAAGGATGCTCAAGGAGACATCCAAGACATACAACAAGCAAAGCATACAAGACAAAAGATATTTCACATGTAATAGAATACATCATTGACATAAGGTCAAATGACTTTTCATACACATGTAAAGGAACATGCAACTTTCAGAGCATGCATACAAGCATGTGAATGATTGGTTGACGTTGCATCCGGTCAAACTAAAAAGAAGAGCTGATCGATCTAGGATGATCGATCGAAACAAAAGGATGGGTGATTGGCTTGAAGCAGTTTTGACCTCACTTTTGTTGAGGTCTAGTCTTTCTTCTTTAGAAGCCTAGGATATAGCCATAAAACTTTCCTGTTTACTATCCTAGAGAACTAGTGATGGAACCTTATCCCATTAGAAATTTTAAACATCTCTTTACTCTTCTTGGAGTTCCACATATCGGTGTTGACCTCTTGCACTTAGAAGGATGAAACAAACATAGGGGAGCTCAAGGGGAGCCCACATAGGATGGTCAAACCTTAGGGTTAGCCCTAGGTGGTTTGGTCTTGGTCTTGGTCTCACACACACACACACACACACACACACACACACGTCCCCAAAATCCTAAAGTCATTCACCTGTGACTTTTTTTCCTACTCCTTTGGAAACTCATGTGGGTGGTCCACAAGCTCTTAGCCTTTGGTTAGGGTGGCTAGGACCAGTACATTGAACTTCTGATCTTGACTTTCTTTATATATATTAATTTGATGTATACAATTATATTCTTATTTGTTCCTTAATTATAATTCTTAATTTGCAACGACATCCAATAACTTAACCCCAAGCAATAGTTAGAAACAAACTTGACTTTGAAGAAAATAAAAATATAATTATTATATTTAAATATGAGGTACTACGGAAGTATATGTATCATTATCAAGTAATATAGGACATTTTGATTAAGCCCTAAATATCAAAATCACATGAAAAACTACAATATACAACTACAAAATAGGAGAAATTAGATAAAAATTCTACTTAACGAAATATTCTTAATTAAACTCTAGATACTGTAATAGGAATGAAAGTTCTATTCTTTTTGTAATTTTTGATAATTGAAAATAAAGTAAGCAATTAACTAACTTAATTAGATATTTGCAAGATGAAGGCAATATAAATAAAATAACTTTTTCCTTAACATGAATCAGTAACAAGTATAGGAATTCTGTTGTGGAAGTATTCAAATTGTGTTGTGTCAAATAGGAGCAAAAATATTCTATACCCTTACTAGAGATGCTACAAAGAACATTGGCTAATTTATAGTTTCAATAGCCTTGAAGACGGGTAAAGTAAAAAAAGATACTAGCTCTTACTCTAGAGTTCTCTCTTCTCCCTCCACCTAGGGGCTAACCTCTCTTATCAAAACCTAAAACTATAAATCAAATTGGAAGCTTTAGCCTGTCACTCTAAAGCCCTCTAATTCTACACACTTCAAAGTTTATTTTCCTATTTATTTCCACTCAATCATATGAATTACATTATCATCCATACAATCTCATATGATTCTTACCTTTTGTTGACTGAGACAATACCATCTCAGATCTTACATGTTCTCACAACAGATATTAACATCTTAATTGGCTAAATCAAGAAGTAAATAAAGTACAAGTTTTAAAATGTGTAGACTACATATTTTAGGTGTATCGAAATTCCCCAAACTTAGAATGTTATTTGTCCTCAAGTGACACTCTAATCTCTTAAAACCAAAATAAGTAGATTGTGTAAATGAGTTTCTTTAGGACATTCTAAAATTTTGGTGCAGAAATATAGTAGTCCAACCTAGAGTTTAGAAATTTTTAATGTAAAAAAGTTTGAAAATATGAGTTCCTATCTACTTCATAAATATTGTAAATTCTCCAAATATAGAGTTTAGGCATTCTATCTTCTCTACTTAAAAATTTTCATTAAGAATAAATATACTTACTATATTATATTCTTAAGCTTAAGAGTTTCTCAAGTTCTATTTTTTAAAAAGATCAGATGTGGAACCAATTTTTGATTAGACACTAATCCTCAAGCTTCTCTCCCTTTTTCAATTTTTTTTTAGGTTATTTTTCAGGTGATTATTACTTTATTTGGATAGACCTTTAATGATTTTGAATTCCACTCCTCCTTTCATAAAGCAAAGTTCTGATATAAATCTTTTACTTAAAAATATAATAATAATTTTGATAATTATTTTTAATAAAATAAATTTAAGCAATGAAAATAAAAGTCTCCCCATAAATAAAAGTCTCCCCATTTCATAAATTTAAGCAAAATATTTCATAGATGAGTGGAATTTATTCTCATAATCGCTATGTCTCCCCATATATCCATTTATATGATCTAAAAAATTTTCTAAATTCAATACATTATCAGCGGTATAGTTGATGTTGTCTAATATCATTTGTAGTAATTGTGACTGTGAATCAGATCTAAAAGTTTGACCTTGTGATGTCGAAGCATGTGAAGTGGAAGTTCGAGATGTAGAAGCATCTGAACTACTAGAAAATCCACCTCTCCAAACAAAGATTAAATGATGTGAATAAGATTTCACATTGACACTAGTAATTGGCTTGAGTGGCTACAACATCTCCTCCCAACTATCAAATCAAACACCTGCCTGCTCGCATAATGAAATAATCAAGGATGTGAATCTCAAACCTGTAGTAGTAGCAACGATGGCAGAACCGGTCATAACATCTTAAATCAGAGCTCCAATTTTGATGGGCTTGAACTGTTGAATATAATAATTCAAGGTTGCTCAATCTCGGGTCACTTCACTAAGGTGAATTGTAGGCAGCATATGAGTAGAAATAAAGTAGTGTCATGCTTTCATTGTGGCATCCAACTTCAAAGTGAGGAAGTTGACTCTTCTTTCGTTAGAAATTTTTCATAATCCCCTTCCACCAGTCAACGATGAAATAATCTCGTCTAACTCTTCCTCGTTTGGACTATAGTTTGAATAAAAGCATAATCTGTTATTTGATAGAACTAATTTATTACCTCCAGTGAGAAAGGTACTTGTTTCCCTCTAACCATGACTCCTTGTTCTTCAGCCTCTGGGAGATTTGCATATAACTCCCGAACAAAAAAGATAAAGGCCACAGCTGAAAAATAACAAAAATGCTCCCACTGGCGGCAAACAATCACATCCTCAACAGCTCCTCCCGCACTCTTGAAACAACGCTCAGGGATCAATTTCCTCGATTGTAGTGCATCACTTTATCGATCCTGAGCACTGTCACTAACAAAATTGCTTAAATCAAATTAGGTTTTTTCCTTTGCTCTTCTTCATCCTTGAGGCCATTTCTAAAAATCATACAAAATTCACAATAAATCCCAAATTCAACTCTAAATCATTAAACTCAAAAATCATTAAACTCAACTCCCCTAAATCATTAAACTCAACTCCCAAAAGCTTAAACTATCATTTTTATGTATTTTCCATTGATAGTTTTTTTCAAACTTTCATCATCAATAGTGATTTTTGGTCAAATCCATAATGTGCTCAAAATATATGGTGAAAATAAAAAAATTTTACATAGAAGTGAAGCTCTTTCCTCAAGAAGATCAAATCTAACAAATTTTGCTTGAAACCACCAAGAAATCTTCACTTAAGATGATGTCCTAGCTCTCCAAATTACAAAAAGTGAATGTAGGAGATGAAGTTGGGGAAAAAAATGGAGTTTTTTAGCCAAAAATTCACTTTAAACAGTTGATAAACCAGCTTACGTGAACCGGCGCTTAAGCATGAATGGTTCAGCGCTTAGGCACCAATCTCTCTAGTTAGCCTCCTCTTAAGCGTGGGGTCTTGGCGCTTAGGCACCAGTGCACAAAATTTAACATTTTTGGTTTTAAGTAACATGCACTTCTAGCCTAAGACATCACTCCTAAATAGTCTTATAAATCTTTAATATTTATTTTCTTCCCCCTCAACTCTCCTTTACCTCAAGATTCATGAATCTTAAGTAATTTGATTCAACACAAATTAACAAGTAATTTCACACAAAAAAAACACTTATATTAATTCACAAAAAATTCCAAATATTTTTAATACATAGATTCTCAATCTGAAGAGCCTTGGATGAGATAGTTCCTAACATAAACACTAAACAATCATAACATTAAAAACACACTAAATAAACTTAACATTAATAAACAAACACTAAACACACAAATAATAAACAAAGAATTTAATTCCACTCTCCTTCTGGTGGAACGAATCCTGGCCTATCATTAATCTCTCCTTAGACATTTGGAATATAAATATAATAGAACGGACGATGGTGAAGAACTCTGGTGAAGAACTCTGGTTGAGGAACTCTGGTTGAGCCTTCTTCAATCCATTTGTTTTTCAAATACATAGCCTTGTTTGTTTCTTCCACAAAACTAGTTTGGCTAAATTGCATCTTAGGTTGCCATGCCATATGCTCCAGATGTGTGTTAACTTCCATCACTTTAACTTCCATCACTTTCGTGTTAACTTCCATCACTTTCGCTTTAATTGAAGCCACGTAAGCCTCAATTTTAGTGATTTTCTTTGTTATTCCTTCAATACTAACGGCTAAAAAATATTGTATAACTCTTGTGCACTCTAACTAATGAATTTATTTCTCATTACTTCCTCCTTTTTATTCAATTCACTCTCCCAAGATCACATCTTTCCATGATCTCTAAGTCTCAACTTAGAATTTAAGGTTAAATTGAAGTGTGGCGAGACTTCTCCTCATACCCTTCTATTTATAGGCTCTAGATCACGCCTAAAACCCTACACACCTTTTCAGACCACTAACCCATGTTTAAACCCACTAAACCATGTATAAATCTTCTAGAAATGCCATTTTACATGTTTAGTAAACGGCCGCGCTTGAGCGCCATAGGTTAGCACTTAAGCGCTAGTGCTTAATTTAGCACAGGTTAACTTTGCATCCAAAAATTCATTCTAACTTCTATAAAGCATCCTTTAATGTCCTATAATCATCACTAAATCATTATATATTCAAAATACTACTAAAATGGTCTAAATTAAACACAACAATATAACATTCAAAACAAATACACGATAACTATGGGTCACCTACCACAAAGCGCTTGGTTTAACGTCGTCAGACCAACGTAAACAGTGTTTATTCTGATTGACCCAACAACATAAGGTCATTCAATTTAAGTTGATCACCTAAAAATTAGGGTTTCAGCCTATGACCATTCACTTTGAATATTTTATCAGTTTTAGGATCTTTGATATCCACAGCTCCATAAGGATAAACTTTTATCACAACAAATGAGTCCATCCACTTGGACTTAAGTTTTCCTGGAAATAATCTTAACCTTGCATTATACAGCAAAAATTGTTGTTCTGGCTTAAAATTTTTAGTTTGAATCCTCCGATCATGCCACATCTTCATCTTTTTTTATAAATCTTAGCACTTTCATACGATTCATTCCTTATCACTTCAAGCTCATTTAATTTCAATGTTCTTTTCTCACCAGCATCCTTTAAATTGTAAATAACTTCTTTAAAGTCCAATATGCTTTATGCTCAAGTTCAAATGGTAAATGAAAAGTTTTTCTAAATATTAGCCTGTATGGGGACATTTCGATAGGAGTTCTATATGCAATCCTATAGGCCCACAAAGCATAGTCAAGTTTGACTGACCAATCCATTTTGATTGGATTCACAGATTTTTCCATTACTCTTTTAATTTAACGATTGAATAATTCAGCCAAACCGTTTATCTGAGGATGATAAGCAGTAGCAATTCGATGGTTAATATGATATTTTTTTTTAATAATTTTTCAATCATTTCATTTCGGAAATGACTTTCCCCATCAATTATGATCACTCTCGGAATTCTAAATATAAAAAATATTTTCATTCTTAAAAAAATTGCAACACTTTGAGCATCACGTTGAGGTAAAGCAACAACTTCTATCTATTTGGATACATAGCCTATTGCTAACAAGATATATAAATTTTCGAAAGATGGTATAAATGGTCCAATGAAATCTAATCTCCAAACATCAAATAAATCAACTTCTAACACATAATTGAGGGCATCTAATTTCTCCTAGAAATATTGCCTACTTGTTGACTTCGATCACAAGTTTTGATATAAGTGTTAATATCTTTAAAGATTGTAGGCCAATAAAATCTAGATTGAATAAAATCTAGATTAGTGTTAATATCTTTAAAGATTGTAGGCCAATAAAATCTAGATTGTAAAATTTTATATTTCCCCCTATCAACACCAAAATGTCCCCCAAAATCAAAATTATGGCATTTTTGGATAATTTCATAAGTTTCTTCTAAAGGCACACATCTTCGAATAAAAAAATCATTTCCTTGTTTAAATAAAAATGAGTCATCCCAAAAATAAGTCTTGGCTTCAAATAAAAATTTTATCTTCTGTTGGTATGTCATTCCATAGGATATAATATCATTAATAATGAAGTTCACAATGTTGACATACCATGGAACACGCCACTCATTAACACTGAAAAATTCTTCATCTGGAAAATGTTCATTAATTTTTCTTTCAAAACAGAGTGGTTTTTCTAATTCAAGCCTGAACAGATCATTAACAATTTGATTCTCAACTCCCTTCCTATCTACTATCTCAAAGTTAAATTCTTATAAAAGAAGAATCCATTTTATAAGTCTTGATTTTGCATCATTTTTTTTCATTAAATACTTAATAGCAGAATGATCGGTATGCACAACAAATTTAGTTCCAATTAAGTATGATCTAAATTTATCAAAAGCATATACTACTGCTAATAACACTTTCTCAGTTATGTTATAATTATTTTGAGCTTCATTAAGAGTACAAATAGCATAGTAAATTACTTTAAAAATTTTATCATGTTTTTGTCCTAAAACATCTCCGATAGCATAATCTCTTGCATCACACATTAGTTCAAAACCTTTTTCCTAATCTAGTGAAACAATAAATTCATGAGCATTAAAAATTCCAAACTAATGTTTATAAAAGCTATTAACTGTGAAAAGGCATAATAAAGACAAGTTTTATATTATCATTGAAATTAAAGTAGTTATGGGGTTCGGTTCATGATTCACCAAAATAATATGTTATTTTAAGTATACATTTTGTGTTTATTTTATGCTTATTTTTGGTGATATTACACTTTAAAGAATGGTATTTTCATATTTTTGTTGCAGGTATATAAATTTTAGGCATTTGGAGCAAAAGTAGCAAAAAGGATGAAATTTGGAGCCAAAATAGTGAATTTTTGGATTCTGGCACCTGATGCGCCATAAGCGCCATTTGACAGAGAGCTGGCGCTTGATGCACTAGATTAGTGCCATAAGCACCATTTGACAGAGAGCTAGTGCTAGATACGCTAGATTTGGTGCCTGAAGCACCAAAACCCAGAACAACGTGGTCTTAAGCAAGTTGGCGCCTGAAGCATCAGAACTGGCGTCAAATGAGCTAGAGATGATTTTTTGTGGATTAAGGTGGTTCGGGACAAATTTTATGCAAATTTTGAAAGGGCACTTATTTTAAACACCACTTAGAATGACTCAATGCAGCTAGACACTTAAAAGAGAGAATTAAAGGGTTGAATTTTGGATAAAAGTTATGAGGGAATTTTGAGTTCTTTTTGGAGGGAGGCAACCTTTAATAAAAGAGAGGGAAGTCTAGGGCTAGTGGAGAGTTTTTGCTGTGGCATGTAAGGGGGGCGAAAGAGAAAGACAGAAAAATTCAAGGGGTTGGAGATATTCTTCAAGGATTATAAGAGGAGAGGAAATGTGAGAGATTTCATCTTCATTACACTTCTAAGAGTGAATTGAGAGTGCTTGTAAAGAAGGAAAGGCTTGAAGAGAATAACTAAAGATTTGCTTGGGAAGGATTGTGAGATAAGTTATGTCTTTTATTTCTTTTATTTTGTAAACTTCTTTTTATATATGAAATTCATTGTTTGTGGTATCCTCCTCATGAATTCTGAGTAGTCTTCTTTATCCTTCTCTCTACTTTGAAATATAGTTTTTTGAAGAATTGATTTTCTTATACGATTTTAAATATCAATAATTTGTGATGATTTGAACTCCGATCCTCATTTACTTTTTGATATGGCCAATTAAATTGTCAAAATATGTTGAGAAACATATGTTCCAAAAGGGCTATGATTTCTACAACATAAGGAGAATCACATTCGATTTCATGGGAGAAGATGTCATCCATGGAGTTGAGTACAAATAAATAGGGAAATATAATTTATTAGATGTAGAATTTGAGATTTTAAGGTGAATCCCTAATTTGACTAATTTGATCCAGTTGATTGGAAACTAATACAAGATTGTTAGCCCTCAGGTGAGGGAGTAGTGGGAGCTCTAGAGTGGAAACCGATATCCTCTAGCCTAACTATAGAATTAGGGACCAAATTTTGGATTAGTCAATGATCTTTATGCACTCGGTAGAGTGTAAAGAATTGTAAATTTAATTTTAAAAATAGTCCTCTCCGGTTGAAATCTTCTGTCAACTCAGTCATCATCTGGTATTGGACTTTGATTTCTATCGACTTTACTTCAAGCTTGTAAAGGACTTGATTTAATATTGACAAATAATTGTATATGAACATTATCAATTGTCTTGTTTACATATGATTGAGTTTATATACACATCTATGTGTGTGTGTTATTTAAGATTTATTCATATATTTATTGAAATTTAATTTTGAAAATAATTCCATCCAATTGAAATCTTCTATTAACTCAATTATCATCCACATTTGATTTAAACCTTGTTTACTTTACTTCTTGTTTGTAAATGATCAGCTTTAATATTGACATTTGTTTGTAAGTGAACTTTGTCACTCTGTCCTGCTTACAAGAAATCGTGTTAATATATATATATATATATATATATATATATATATATATAATTTTAATTTCTTCACAATCCATTTACTCATTGTAAAGGAGAATGATGCTTTCATAAATTTGAACTCTTCGCCACAAAAATTTTGTTTTGTTTTCGTAAGTTTACTTTTGAAAGTTTAGCAATTTGTTTAATTAACTTTGTCTTTTACTACATTTTATTTAGCATTTACTTTATTTCTTTATATTAAATTTCGCACATCACTTTTGTAGTTTAAAATTGTAGTTTATATTATAATCTTAAGAATTTACTTATAGGCATTATAATCTTAAGAATTTACTTATAGGCATTTCTAGCTTAAGAATTTACTTATAGGCATTTCTAGCTTCGCTATGGGATCATATGTAGGACTCCATTAGAGCCCTTTCTTACTTGAGCGATAAGTATACTTGTGTTATTTTTAGGGATTTAGTAGTTTAAAGATTTTTAAAAGATTAAACTATTTTCACTAAAGTTATTTTCGTTGGGATTAAATTGCATATTTACTATTGTATCTGTCATGTGTATTTTTTAATATTGAAAAATATTTACAAAATTAACACACATCCACCTGCATCAAGTTTTTGACGTCGTTGCCGGGAAAGTAACGAAAAATAGTGGTATGTTATTTTATAATTTAAATTATTTTTATTTTAAATGAAAAACTAAAAAAATGTGTTTTTAGTTTAGTTTGAATATTTTCATATTGTAGTGTGTTTGCTTATTTAAATTACTTATTGTCTTTGTTTATGCACAGTGTAAGATCTGAAGATTCAGTGCTTTACGATTTTGAGTTAGAAAAAACTATTAGAAAAATTGGAAACAATAAAAAGAGATAGATCATTTTAGCAAAATGGCTTGCATTAAAAGAGATAGATCATTTTAGCAAAATGGCTTGCAATTTGAGTAATGCTGGAAATGAAAATGAACATCATCAGAGACCTTTAAGAGATTATGTTAATCCTATAGCAGATGAAATTCAAAACCTATACAAACCCCTGCTGTAGCTGCCAATTCATTTAAGCTTAAACATGTTATTATCCAAATTGTTATTATCCAAATTTGTTATTATCCAAATTGTACAAAATAATCAATTTGGGGGAACACCAACTGAAGATCCTAATTTACACTTTGCTAGTTTTCTAGAATTGTGTGTTACTTTTAAATATGGTGGAGTGTTGAATGATGCCGTGAGACTTATATTTTTTTCCTTTTTTACTAAGGGATAAAGCTAAGATGTGGTTAAACTTGTTATCACCTGGATCTATCAGAACTTGGGGAGACTTATCACAAAATTTTTTATCTAAATATTTCCCACCTTAAAAAACTGTTGAGCTTAGAAATGATATTACATCCTTATGTCAGTTTGAAGGGGAATCAATTTATGAAGCCTGGGAAAGATTTAAAGATCTCCTTAGGAAGTGCCACACCATGCATTGCCAGGTTAGTTAATAATTCAAAATTTTTATAATGGATTGTTTGGATCTCTTAGATCAATAATTGATGTTGTTGCTGGTGGATAATTAATGTCAAAACCATTCGATGAAGCATATTTTTTAATTGAAGAGATGACTGCTAATAATTTTTTATGGCCCTCTGAAAGGGTAAATCTAAATAGTAATATCTATGTTAGCCGCCTAAATAGCTACTATATCGAAGAAGATAAATCAACATGAAATAAATTATTCTCATACATCACATATGCTTGAGGAAAACTCTTTGGGGCAAATGATAGAATCTCAATATTCTTATGAGACCTTAAATGCAATAAACAATTGTTCTAATAATCCTTATACTAATTATTATTATCCTAGTTGGAAGAGTCATCCAAATTTTAGTTGAAGTAACTATAACTCTAATGCTGCAAATCCATAATGGGGAAACAACGTTGTAAACCCATCGGGAAACTCCAACAATCAAGGAAATACAACTTATAAACCTTATTACCCTCCAGGTTTTAATAATTCACAAAGTAAGGAGAAAAAGTTGTCAATGGAAGAATTGATATTTCAAATTCGAAGCCAATTACAAAGTCAAGGAGCTGCAATTAGAAACATGGAAAAACAATTGAGATGTATTGCTACTGCACTTAACAATAGACATCTAGGAACGTTGCCTAGTAATGTCGAAATGAATCTTAAAGATTAGAAAAAAAAGCAAATTAAGACTATTCAACGGAGAAGTGGAAAATAATTGGAAACCAGAGTTCAAAAAAAAGTGGAAGTTGAAATTGAAAAAGATGAGGTGGAAAATGAAAATTCTGGTGAAGATTTTTATTTTGAGTCAGACTGTCCTATTAAACCAATGAAAATCACAGTAGAAAGACCACCACCTCTATTTCCTCAAAGATGGAAGCAAAAAAATAGAGATAAACAATTTTCAAAATTTTTAGAAATATTGAGGAAATTGACGATAAACATTATATTTGTTGAAGCCTTGGAACAAATGCCAAGCTATGTGAAGTTCATGAAAGATATACTTAATAAGAAAATGAAGTTTGTAGATAATGAGACTGTTGCACTCATTGAAGTGTGTGGCGCTATAATTCATAAGAAATCTAACACTATAATTCAGTCGAAGCTTCCTGAAAAAACTTAAAGATCTTGGTAGTTTTACTATTTCTTATGCTATTGGCGAAGGATTTTTTGGAAAAGCTTTATATGATTTAGGAGCCAGTATTAATCTTATGCCTTTGTCAATTTTCAGAAGGTTAGGTTTAGGAGATATTTCACCTACAACTGTAACTCTTTAGTTAGTTGAACGTTCGATTACCTATCCTAAAGGAGTTATAGAAGATGTTTTGGTAAAAGTTGAAAAATTTATCTTTCCTCTAGATTTTATTGTATTAGATATGGAAAAGGAAATAAATTCCTTTCATTTTAGAAGAGCTTTGATAGATGTGCAGAAACGAGAATAACTATGAGAGTTAGTGATCAAGAGGTTACATTTAATATTACAAAATCAATGAGATACCCTCCATAAGAGCAAGATATTGAATGCTTCAGAATGAATATTAACGAATATTTAAGCCATGAATATTTCAATAAGACATTTGAAAAAGAATTTAAAAAGGAATATTTGGAATATCAAGATGAGGATAAAATTCAAGATGAATCTACGAAAGTGAGTAAAGAAGAATATGATTATGTTTAGGAAAAAATTGAAATGTTAGACCCTACAGAAAGTAATAAGAATTTGATTTCATCTATTTAGAAACCTTCTAAACTAGTCCTGAAAACACTTCCTACACATTTAAAGTATGCATTCTTAGGAGATTTATCTACATTACCTATTATAGTATCCTCAAAATTAACTAATACATAGGAACAACACTTGTTGGAAACTTTGAAAAAATATATGAAAGCTTTTAAATGAACATTAGCTGATATTAAAGGAATCAGTCCTTCAATTTATATGCATAGAATTTTATTGGAAGATCAACATGAACCAAGAGCTGATCCTTTGAATCCTATGAATCCTATGATGAAAGAAGTTTTTAAGAAAGAGATTTTAAAATTGTTAGATGTTGGAATAATATATCATATTTCAGATAGTGCTTGGGTGAGTTCAATTCACTGTCTTCAAAAGAAAGGAGGTGTGACTGTAGTGACAAATAAGAATAATGAATTAATAGATTATACAAACCCTAAGGTGGATGAACTTCATTGTAGTATTAAAAAATGCTCTGTAGTGACCAATTCATTTGAACTTAGTAATTTATTTGAGCTTAAACCTGCTATTATCCAAATGGTATCAAATAATCAATTTGGGGGATCACCAACTAAAGATCCAAATTTAAAGATCCAAATTTAAATCTTGCTAATTTTCTGGAATTGTGTGCTACATTTAAATATGATGTATCAGATGATGCTATTAGACTTACATTATTTTCTTTCTTACTGAGGAATAAAGTTAAGATATGGTTACATTCGTTATCACCTGGATCTATCAGAACCTAGAGTGATTTAACGCAGAAATTCCTTGCTATATATTTTCCACCGTAAAAAAACTGTGAAGCTTCGAAATGATATTACATATTTTAGTCAGTTTGAAGGGGAATCTATTTATGAAGCATGGGAATGATTTAAAGAACTCTTAATAAAGTGTCCACGCCATGATATACCAGATTGGCTAATAATTCAAACATGTTACAATGGATTAGATGGATCTCTTAGATCTATTATTAATATCGATGCTGGTGGTTCATTGATGTCAATATCATTTCAAGACACTTATGCTTTAATTGAAGAAATGACTACAAATAATTTTCAATGGCCTTTGAAAGGGTAAATCTTAAGAAAGTAGCCAATATTAATGAAACTGATCCTTTAACCATGTTAGCAAATCAAGTTGCTACAATTTCAAGGAAGTTAGACCAATTTGGAATGAATTGTTGTCAACTAATTTCCATGATTGAAGAGAATTCATTAGGACAAATGGTAGATTCTCAAGCATCATTAGATATTTTGAATGTTATAAATGATAAGCAGAATAACCTATATTTAAATTATTATAATCCAGGATGGAAGAGCCATCCTAACTTTAACTGGAATAATACTTTAGGTGGTAGTAATCAACAATGGGGGAACAACCAAGTAAACCCATTAGGAAATTGGAACAACCAAGGTAATAATAATTATAGACCTACTTATCCTATAGGTTTCAATAGTAATCCACAATTTAAGAAGAAGTTATCAATAAAAGAAGTGGTGTTACAAATGGGAAATCAATTACAAAGTCAACGAGCTACAATTAGAAATATTGAGAATTAATTGGGACAAATAGAAAATTCATTAAGCAACAGATCCCAAGGAACACTTCCTAGTAATATAGAAGTAAATCCGAAAGACCAGAATAAAGAGCAAGTAAAAGTCGTTCAACTCAGAAGCGAAAGAGAATTGGAAGGTAGAGTTCAAAAAAAGATTGAATTAGAGAGAGAAGAGATTGAGGAGCCTAAAGAGGACACTCCAAAATGTTTAGAGAAACCTAGACTTATTTCTCCACTTAATTTCTCCACTTAAAGTTGATTTGGAAATACCACCACCTCCATTTCCTTAGAGGCTTTGACAACAAAAGTTGGATAAGTAATTTTCAAATTTTTTAGAAATTTTTAAGAAGCTTACAATTAATATTCATTTATTGAAGCACTAGAACAAATGCCAAGGTATGTATGCCAAGGCAAATGCCAAGGTATGTAAAGTTTATGAAGGATATTATTAATAGGAAAAGGAAGTTTAAAGATAATGAGATAGCTGCACTTAATGAGGAGTGCAAATCTATAATTAAAAAAAAAGCTTCCTGAAAAGCTTAAAGATCCTGGTAGTTTTATAATTTGATGTGCAATATGAGACAGATTTTATGGGAAAGCTTTATGTGATTTAGAAGCAAGCTTCAACCTTATGCCATTATCAATATTTAAAAGATTGGGATTATGAGAAATATCCCCTACTACTATAACATTTCAGCTAGCAGATCGTTCCATAACATATCCTAAAAGAGTTACAAAAGATGTCCTAGTGAAAGTGGATCAATTTATCTTTCCTATTGATTTCATTGTGCTAGATATGGAGGAAGATAAAGAGATACCTATCATTTTGGGGAGATCTTTCCAAGCCACAGAAAGAGCAATGATAGATGTGTGAAAAGGAGAATTAATAAGAATTAATAATGCATAATTAATAATGCATGTCAATGATCAAACTGTTACATTTAATATTTCCAAATCAATGAAATACCCTACAAAAGGTAAAGATGATGAATGTTATAGATTGGATGTGATAATATATTAAAGTGAATGTCATTTCAAAATAACTTAAAAAGAGAATTTGACGTTAAAGAATTGGAAAACGAATAAGAAGAGGAATTAGATCAATATGAAGATTTATATAAGGAAGATTCAAATTATGTTTAAGAAACTTTTGAAGTTTTGGACACAATAAAAAAAGATGCATCTTTTTGTCCATCAATTGAAATACCTCCTAAGCTTGAGTTGATGTTGCTTCATGAACATTTGAAGTATGCCTTTTTAGGTGATTCCGCTACATTACATGTTATAATTTCCTTAAAATTAAATATAGAAGAAGAAGAGAGTTTGATGAAAACTTTAAAGAGTTATAAGAAAGCCTTTGGATGGAAAAATTTTGATATAATAGGAATCAATCCTTCAATTTGTATGCATATTATTCATATGGAAGAGACTGCAAATCCAACGTTGATCCTTAAAGGAGATTGAACCTTATTATGAAAGATATTATTAAGAAAGAAATTCTAAAGTGGTTAGATGCTGGAATTATCTACCCTATTTCAGATAGTGCATGGGTTAGTCTACTTCACTGTGTTCCTAAGAAAGGAGGAGTGACTATGACTTTCAATGGACACAATGAGTTTATACCAACAAGATAAGTCACAGGATGCCGAATATGCATTAATTATAGAAAATTAAATATTGTCACTAGGAAAGGACTAGGAAAGAACATTTTCCATTACCCTTTCTAGATCAAATGTTGGATAGACCAGCTGGGCATAAATACTTTTATTTTCTGGATGGATATACGGGTTATCACCAAATACAAATAGCTCCTAAGAATCAAGAGAAAACAATTTGTACCAGTCCTTATGGTACATTTACTTTTAGAAGAATGCCCATTGGTTTAAGCAACACACCTGCTACATTTCAAAGATATATGATGGCTATTTTTGTGATTTAATTGAGAAAGGGATTGAAGTTGTTATGGATGATTTTTCAGTGTTTGGAACTTCATTTGAATCATGTTTAGAACATTTATCAAAAGTTCTTAAGCGCTGTGAAGAAACAAATTTAGTTCTTAATTGAGAAAAATGTCAATTTATGGTAGCAGGAGGAATAGTTTTGGGACATCAAATTTTCGAAATTGGATTAGAAGTAGACCTTGTAAAAATACAAGTAATCGCTAATTTACCACACCCAACAAGTGTGAAGGAAATTAAAAGTTTTTTAGAACATGCTGGATTCTACAAATGATATATTAAAGACTTTTCAAAATTTGCTAAGCATCTTTGCCATTTACTTGAAAAAGATGTAATTTTTAATTTTGATAATGAGTGCCTAAAAGCTTTTGAATTATTAAAAGAAAAATTAGTTACTACACCAATTATTATTTCACTAGATTGGGGAAAATCTTTTGAATCAATGTGTGATGCTAATGATTATGTTATTGGAGTTGTTTTAGGACAAAAGCATGATAAGATTTTTAAAGTTATCTACTATGTTACTAGAACTCTTAATGAAGCTCAAATTAATTATACCATAACTGAGAAAGAGTTATTAGATGTAGTATATGTTTTTTGATAAATTTAGATCATACTTAATTGGAACTAAATGTATTGTGCATACAGATCATTATGTTATTAAGTATTTAATGAAGAAAAGGATGCAAAACCAAGATTGATAAGATGGGTTCTTCTTTTGCAAGAATTTTACTTTGAAATAATAGATAGAAAGGGAGCTGAGAATCAATCTGCTGATAATTTGTCCATACTTGAATTAGAAAAACCACTCAATTTTGAAAAAGAGATTAAAGAAAATTTTCCATATGAAGAATTGTTCAATGTTAATGAGTGGTGTGTTCCATGTTATGTCGACATTATGAAATTCATTATTAGTGATATTATACCCTATGGAATTACATACCAACATAAGAGGAAATTTTTATTTGAAGTCAAGACTTATTTTTGGGATGACCCATTTTTATATAAATAACAAAATGATCTAATTATTCAAAGATGTGTGCCTTCAGAAGAAACTTATGAAATTATCAAAAAATGTCATGATTCTGATTTTGAGGGATATTTTAGTGATGATAAAACAACATACAACAACATATAAAATTTTACAATTTATAAAATTTTACAATTTAGATTTTATTGACCTACAATCTTTAGAGATGTTAACGCTTATATCAAAACTTGTGATCGATGTCAACGAGTAGGCAATATTTTTAGGAGGAATTAGATGCCCCTCAATTATTTGTTAGAAGTTGAGAAATTTGATTTTTGGGGATTAGATTTCTTTTGGGGATTAGATTTCTATTTTTGGGGATTAGATTTCTTGGGACCATTTATGCCATCTTTCAGAAATTTATATATATTGTTAGTAGTAGACTATGTAACCAAATGGATAGAAGTTGTTTTACCTTGATGTGATGCTCAAAGTGTTGCAATTTTTTTAAGAATGAGCATATTTTGTATTTTTGGGATGCCGAGAGCAATCATAACTGACGGGGTAAGACATTTCAAAAATGTAATAATGTAGAAATTATTAAGGAAATGTCATATAAACTATAAAATTGCTACTGCTTATCATACTCAGACAAGTGGTTTAGTTAAATTATCCAATTGTGAAATTAAAATAATATTGAAAAAATCTATGAATCCTACCAAAATGGATTGGTCAGTCAAATTTAACTATGCTTTGTGGGCTTATAGGACTATATATAAAACTCCTATAAGAATGTCCCCATACAAGCTAATATTTAGGAAAGTGTGTCACTTATCAGTTGAACTTGAGCATAAAACATATTGGATAATTAAAGAGTTTAATTACAATTTAAAAGATGCTAGTGAGAAAAGGTTATTGTAATTAAATGAGCTTGAAGAGATAAGGAATGAATCTTATGAAAGCACTAAGATTTACAAGGAAAATATAAAGATGTGGCATGATCGGAGGATTCTTAATAAAAATATTCAACCAGGGCAACAAGTTTTGCTTTACAATGCAAGGTTACGATTGTTTCAAACCAAACTTAAGTCCAAGTGAATGGGCTCATTTGTTGTGATGAAAGTTTAGCCCTATGGACCTGTGGATAATAAAGATCCTAAAACTGACAAAATATTTAAAGTGAATGGTCACAGACTGAAATCCTATGTTTGAGGTGACCAACTTAAATTAAATGATTTTCTGATGTAGGGTCAACCAAAATAAGTACTGGTTACTTCATGCTGACGATATTAAATCAAGGACTCTATGGGAGGAAACTCATAGTTATCGGTGTGTTTGTTTTTATTATTATGTTGTTGTGGAGATTTAAAAAATTTTTGTAGTGTTTTTTTTATTATATATCAAGTTAGTGATTATTCTAAGACCTATAAAAAAAATTAGGGTTGTATTGTTAGATTGAGTATTTGGACGTTAAGTTGACCTATGCTAAATTAAGCACTGACGCTAAAGTGTGGCAGATAAAAAACATTTGCAAATTTCAATTTTGAGAAGTTTTAACCAATATTTAGTTGGCTTTTACATGGGAGACAGTTCTAAGATTTGCATAGAAGTTATATAGAGAGTTTGGAGCTTATAAAAGAAGGGTTATGTAAGGAGTTTTATCACAATTTAATTTTAACCCTAATCCTCGGTGAAAGAGAGAGAGTTTTGAAAAAATGTCATCTTGGGAGAGTGATTTAAAGAAGAAGGAGAAGGCAATCAGAAAGAAGTTTATTAGTCAAAGTGTGTAAGAGTTATACAACGATTTCCTCGTCGTCAATATCGAAGGGATAGCAGAGAAAATCACTAATATTGAATCTGACGTGGCTTCAAATAAAGCAAAAGTGATGGAAGTTAACGCGCATGGAAGTTAACGCGCGCGCATCTAGATCATATGGGATGACAACTTAAGATGCAGTTTAGTCATACCAGTTTTATAGAAGAAGCGGATAAGGCTATGTATCTGAAGAACAAGTGGATTGAAGAAGATTCAACTAGAGTAATTAATCATCGCCCGTTCTTTCAGATAAACATTCCCAATGCTGAAGGAGAGACTAATGAGAGACCAGGATATGTTCCACCAACTGGAGAATGGACTTAAGTTCGTAGTTTAGTGTTTGCGTGTTTAGTCTTTGTTTAATGTTAAGTGTGTTTAGTATCTTATTATGCTAAAATTTTCTAGTGTTTTTGTAGGAATTTTCTCAATCGACACTATTTGGATTGAGAATTTATGTATTTAAAAATTTTTGTAATCATTCGTGAATGAATATAAGTGTTTTGTTTGTGTAAAATTTTATATTATTGTATGTTGAATCGAATTACTTAAGATTCGTGAATCTTGAGTAAGCGGAGAGTTAAGAGGGAAGGAAAAAGTATATAAAGTGTTATGAGGCCATATAGGGTTGGTTGACTTAGGCTATAAGTGCATTTCACTTAAATCAAACAAATCAAAATTTGTGTACTGGCGCCTAAACGCCGAAACCCTCACTTAAGCACTGCCTAAACCAAGAGATGGTCGCCTAAGCGTCGAACCATTTGCGCTTAAGTGTCGGTTCACGAAAACCGGTTTGCGAACGGTTTTAAGTGAAAAATTGGTCCAAAAACAGCATTACCGAACCTCGACTTCATCTTCAACCTTGGGATTTCACGATTTCTAAGCTATGCCTCACGATATTTGAAGATTTCTTGGGAATTTGAATAAAACTTGCTAGATTTGATATCCTTGAGGTAAGAGATTCACTTCTATGCAACATTTTTTTAATTTTCACCATGTATTTTAAGCACATTCATGAGCAACCATAAAATCACTATTCATGGTGAAAATTTGAGAAAAAAATATATGGAAAAGGCATGGATTTGTTAGTTTAAGCATTTAGGAGTTTAGTTTAGTAATTTGAAGATGAATGTGGAATTAATTTTTAATTTTATACATTTTTTTAAAATGACACCAAAAATGAAGAGGAGTAATGGGAAGGCTCCATTCGATTCAAACAAGATTGTCAACTCGAGAGCTCAAGCTTAATACAGTGATGCACTGTAATTGAGAAAGTTGATTCTTGAGTGTTGTTTTGAAAGTTTGGGAGGAGCTGATGAAGACTTGATTGCTAGCTGCCAGTGGGAGCGGTTCTGTTATTTTTCTGCCGTGGCAGTGATTTATGTTGTCTGGGAGTTCTATATGAATCTCCCAGAAGCTGATGAAAAAGGAGTCATGGTGATGGGGGAAGAAAGTGCCTTTTTCACCTGAGGTAATTAATTAATTTTATCAATTGCCCCCGAGTAATTTGTGTTTTTATTCAAACTATAGTCCTACAAATGAGGGGTTATATGAGATTATTTCATCTTTGCTGATGGAAGAGGGCTTTGGAAGATCACAAATGAAAGAAGAGTAGAAGAGTAAACTTTAAGAGTAAACTTTTCTGCTTCAAAGTTAGATGCCACTACAAAGGCATGACATTATTTTATTTCTTCTTGTCTTCTTTCTACAAATCATTTGAGTGAAGTGACTCGAGATTGAGCAACCTTGAACTATTGCATTCAACACTTCAAGCCTATTGATATTGGAGCTTTGATTCATGGAGTTATTACCAGTTCTGTCGTTGCTGCTACTACTACAGGTTTGGGATTCACATCCTTGATCTTTTCTTTATGCGAGCAAACTGGAGTTACATTTGACGGTTGAGAGGAGATTTTACAACCACTAAAACCCATTACCAGTGTGAATGTGAACTCTTATTCACATCACTCTATTTTTGGCTGGAGGCATGGATTCTCTAGTAGTTCTACTACTTCAAATTCATGAGCTTCTACTTCACATGCTTGTACATCATGAGGTCAGACTTCTATACACTTTTGGATTTGATTCTCAGTCAAAGTTATTACAGAGAATTTTGAATAATGTCATTTATACCAATAAAAAGGTATCAAACTTAGAACATTTTGCTAAGCATATGGATGGATATATGAAGAGACATAGTGATTATGAGGGTGAATTCAATTTAGCTATGGAAAACCTTATCAGAGGTAACCAGGATGTTGTATTTCCTCAGTACCTCAGATATCCACTACGAGCCTACAGCTGTTTGGCGTAGTGATGATAGTGATGAAGAGGAGAATGATAATTAGTTTGAATCTCTAGTTTTGTTTGATATTTTTAGTGTATGTGTTATTATGAACTGTTGTTAGTGTAGTTGTTTTATACTTTGTGTCATTTTTTTTAGTTGTTATTTTTTAGGCTGCTATGTTTTGTTTCGTACACCTACTGTGATGTATTTTTGTATTTGGAGTAGATATATGTTTGTGTGGTAGTAATTATGTTAATTGTGTTGTTTAATATATTTAGTTAGTTTGTGTTGAACTTATGTATGAGATCTTAGGAAGGTTTAGATAGGAAGGTTTAGAGTCTAGCAAACTTTTTACTTTAAAAGCTGCATGTTTAAAATTTTCAATTTACTACAAGTTACTTTTTTTATGTTGCAGTCATGCATGTTTGTTAGTTTGTTTGTTTTATTTTATATTATGCTCCACTCATAGAAGTCCAATGAATCTCTTATGTTAAGAAAATTAAAATTTGATCAATTTAATTTTTTGTACTTGCATATTTAGGATGTAAAAATTCCTGCAAGCATGTAATTTTAAATTTTCATTCGTGCCAATATTTATATGATGCTAAAATGTTTTATTTTTATTAAAAATTTAAGTTTGGGGGAGGGATGAAAAAAATTTTCTAAGGAACTTAAAACTTTATTTGTTCTCAAATGTATTTCAAATAAATTTGCTTTTGATTTGTAGAAAACTGATTATGTATATGAAATTATATTAGGAAAGTGAAATTTTGAATATATAGAAATGAGTAAGAAAATTTAGTTAAAATTTATAGTACTAAATAAAAACTTAAAGTTAAAAATTTTTAGTGTGAAAAATGCTAAACATAGTGAAATTATCTTTAGTAGGAAAAATTGTACAAAATGCTAAATATAGTGTAAGTTTAGAAATTTAGATTTTTATTTTCAAAACTTAAATTTCTTTTACTTAAATTAATTTTCAAATCTATTATTATGTTTTTAAGTGAAAGAAAAATATCAACTTTTTGCTTTAGGAAAGGAGGAGTGGGATTCAAAATCATTAATGGTCTATCCAGATATAGTAATCCTTACCAGAGAAAAAGAAAAAGAAAAAGAAAAAAGAAAAAGAAAAATAAAAAGAAAAAGAAAAAATAATAAAAAATAAGAATAAAAGAAAAATAGAAAAAAGGGAGGAGAAGCTTGAAGATTAGTGCCTAATCAAAAATTGGCTCCACATTTGATCTTTTTAAAGTATAAAACTTGAGAAATGGTCCCGAAAATATAGTTCTGTAAAATTTATAAAGTTGACTACGCTTTACAACGGTGCCAAAAATTTGATGTGGTACTTTATGAATAATAACGTTAAGCACTAAATGTTGGGATTCTACGCAAGTATATATATCGTTATCAAGTAATATAAGACATTATATTTAAGTCTCAAATATCGGTCCCATGAAGAAGGTTTAAATTTAAAATGATAAATTAACTAGGAAATTCATAAAAATAAAATAAAATTAATTTCACTAATTTCAAATGTTTGAGATACTATCAGAACTAAATTATTAACTACTGGCAAAATTTAAATGCAAAGTTTAAAATAGTGACTACTAAACTATGTTTCTGTGATGAAGTTTTCTAATATGAAAAAACATCTTTCCCACTATAATAAGTTTTTGGTGTAATGAGATGAAATAAATAGTTTAAATTTGTATTGTGTCAAATAGGAGCAATTTTAATTCTCTACCCTGATTCAGTTTTATAGAAAATCATTGGCTACTCTCAGGTTTAGTCCCTAAATCTGTGGCTAGGCTTGGAGGATACTAGCTCCCACTCCAGAGCTCCTACTTCCCTTCCCCTTAAGGCTAACTCTTGCTTTAGTTCTTAAACACTAAGATCAAATTGGGGATTTTAGTCTATCATCCTAAAATCTCCAATTTTACACCTAACACTGTATATTTCCCTATTTATTTGCACTTAATTCCATGAACAAAACACTCCTCCATGGAATTAAATGTGATTCCCACTCTATTGTAGAACTCATACTCCATTTCCGAGATCATATGTTTCACAACATATTTTAATAATTAAATTGGCCAAATCGAAGAGTAAAGTAAGAACGGATTTGAAAAACAATCACAATTTATTTTATATTTTAATATACTATTTTAAGTACCCTTTTTATACAACAAAACACAAATTTCATATATAAAGAAAGATACATACAACACTAATATAAACAAACAACACTTATCTGAAACTTTTTCTCAAAGCAAATCCCTTGTAGCCTCTCTTAGGAAATGTAGGAAAAAGAAATCTCTCACTTCTCTCCCTCTCCAACACTCATAGAGAAGAATTCACACATAAACTCACCACGAAAACTAAAAACTATAAAGGAAATAAATGACTAATGGTGTGTAATGGTGAGGAAGAAAGTGAAAAGTGGAAAGTGGTTGAAGGTTGCAAAGAGGCGTGAAGGGAGGCAAGGAAGAGGTCTTTTCTGATCAATTTCGGCTCTAAAAAGAGCCTAGGGTCGGTTTTCCAATAGGTGCATACAAAAAATCTTGAAAAAGCGTCCAAATTCGTCAAATCTTCTAGAAATAGGGTCGGCACTGACACTAGCATCGTCGGTGCCCATTCTGTCGTCATCGGCGCCAGTGGTCCATAAATAAAATCTAACCTCTCTGTCAAGCAGCACTGTCGGCGCCCAGTATGGCGCCGTCAACACTGAAAATTTCTTTAAAATTTCTATTTTGACTCTAAATTTCATCCGTTTTCCTTCCTTTTTGCCCCAATTCCTAAAAATCAACACAACAACCTGCAATAAAACATAAAAAATATCTTCCATTAAAGTGTAATATCACAAAAAATAAGTATAAAATATGGGTCTAAAAATGCATATATTTTTTGGTGTATTAAAATCTCCCAAACTTAAATGTTACTTGTCCTCACGTAACTCCTTTACTACATAAAAATATGACTCATGGCAAAGATTTTAAATTCTAGATTTCCATATTTTATTCCACTAAATACAATAGTATAACTTAAGGAAAATGTAAAATAACTTCAGTTAATATTAAAGGTATAAGAATATCTAGCAGTCAAGTCTAAGATTTTTTATTCTCTATTTTTTTAAGGAAAATAAAAAATTATTCATATTAAAGCCACTTAGAATATTCATATGGAAAAGAATTTCATGAAACTTTATTAGTAAATATGCCAATACTGAAATTTAAGTTTAGAAAACGTAGCCAAGCCTTATTCTTTAAGTTGATTTAAATGAAGCCAATTTTTAATTAGGCATCTCCTCAAGCTTCTCCTCACATCGTTTTCTTTTCTTTTCTTTTTCTTTTCTTTTCTTTTATGTGAAAATTACTATAGCTGGATAGCCTTTAATGATTTTAAACTTCACTATTTTCTTCTTAAAGTTAAAAACTTTTCACATCCTTCACTCTATAAATTTATATTAGCTTTAAAGATTTTCATACAGTTTTACTCTTTTCTTCTTACATGAATCTCTAAGATTTTTTAATACTTCAAAAATACAAATTCCTTTACTTATAATAGAAAACATAGTCTTATTCTCTCATACCAAATATTTAAATCTCTAAAGTTAACCTTTATTATTGAAATTTTTTACTTAAGTTTACTATATATTTAGAAATACAAATATAATTATCTAAATTTACCGTCTAATACCAAAGATCATGTTAAAATTTAAAATATATTGAAAATATAGTTAATTGAGGACAAATAAAATTAAGTTTTTTTTCTTTAAAAAAGATTTTTTTCTCCCCCCCCCTTTTTTTCCCCCCCCCCCCCCCCCCTAAACTTAAAATTTTAAAGATTTAGCATAAAAATTTGAAAAAAAAAGGGTGAAAGAATACATTTAATACAGAAAGGAAAGACTTACCTGTTGAAGGTTCTTATATTGAAACTTAACTCTGAAATATTGCAGGTGCTAATATGAAAAGCTACAAGACCCAAAACATTAAATAACACATAATACATATAAAAATTTGCTGATAAAGGTTTAACTACAAATACATTCAACAAAGTACTAAAAACTAACAACAATACTAAAATGATTTCCAATGTAAAAACAGTTTCACAAATCTACTGTTCACAATTCAACATAACATTTAAAATAAAGTGTCACATCTAAAAAAAATCTCAACAATAAAGTACAACCAAACATAAACTAAACAAAAATCTAACTAAAACATCACCAAACATCATCATCTTCTTCTTCTTTCACATCCAAATTTTGTTGTTGATATGGGGTAAAAATAAGGTGAGTATGAAACTGAACTGAGTGATCACCCCTCATGTATCTGACCATTGCATCATCATAAGTAGCATCATATTCGAACTTTTGTCTTGTCAAATCATCATTGTGTGCATTTTTGGCCTCCATATTTTTCATTCTCAAGATATCTCCATGTTGTATCATCATCTGCTCCGTAAGTTTCTGGAGAGTAGGGGTGATAGAATTAGTAGTACTTGAAGTAGAAGGAATATCCCTGGTCCTACTTCCAGATCTCCATCTAACATGAGAGAGATTCATAAGTCTTACATAAGTCTTAATATTGGAAGGCCCAATAGGTTTTAGAGGTTCAATCCTCTCCTCATCCATTCTAAAATCAAATCGTGCCTATTCACATAGTGTGAAGATCAGGTCAGGGTGTGCTAAACCACTAGTAGTCTCTCCCAAAGCAATAGAACGAGTGTTTCTATAAGTAATAAAGCCTACATCTATCCTTCTCATCTGCTGAATATAGAAGTTCAAGATAGCTCTATCCTTTGTAACCTCATTATGATGATTAGTTGGTATCATTATAACAGAAATAAAGTAGTGCCAAACCTTAGATACTACATTTAACATAGAAAGAGGAAAGTTTACCTTAAGATTATTCTTCACCTTCCAAGCTCCTCTTCCATTAGTAAGAAAAGAAATAACTTCATCTAAGGTCTCATTTGTAGTAGAAAATGATTTGAACTGGCAGCTATACACGTCCTCTAATTGATAAAATTCATTAATTTTCCTTGGAGTAAATTCCACCATTTTCCCACGAATAAACACATAGTCTTCAGAAGTTTCCTTAAATTTGGCATATAACTCCATCACTGCACCAATAATAGCCTCAGCAGTGTAGTAACAATAACTCTCCCACTGCCGAGCATTAATTAATCTTTCGACTTCTCCACCCGGATTTTTAAATCCTCAATCCGGAATTACTTTTTTAGTTGTAAGTAGACTATTCAAAAAAATGTTGGCCTTGTAATTGACAAACTTTTGATCATCAAAATCCACCTTTCTCTTTCCCTTGTTCATTCTCGGTGCCATTGTAATCTACAAAAATTTGATAAAATCCAAATCAATTCCCAAAAAATTCCAAAAAACATAATATGGAACATTTTAAACTTAAATCTACTAAGTAAGAGTTCTTCACCAAAGGATTTTCTCAAAATATTCTAAAAAAAATTCAAAATAATAGATCTCGGTAATGTAAGATAAATCCTTAGTAAAATAAAAAATTTTGAGTTCAAAGTGTAGCTCTTACCTAGAGAAGATGAAATCCGAACTTTATTTGCCTTAAAATCTCCTCAAATCCGAGCAATAGTGAGCCTTAAATGAAAAAAATCGGAGATTAAAGGTGACCAACAGGTAAAAATCGCGTTTTTACTGTACAAATTGTGAATTTTAAAGGGCTTGGGTGTTTTCAGGTTGAGGGCACTGTTGGCGCCCATGTCGGCGCCGTCGGCGCCAGTGGCCCAAAAATTCATTTTTTTATTTCTCACAATTTTCAATTTTCTTTTCATTTACTCCAATGTCTATTTAGTCTTTTTGAACACTAATTTTCATCTTAAAATAATTAACAAATAAGCATTTTCACAAACAACATTAAACTAACTTTTATATATGAAAAGACACTTTTTACTAATATATTTTACTAATCACACTTTCACATACATAAATCAAACTAAATTATAATTCAGACTCAAAATTAAGCCACAACACTAGAACGCTGACACAAAACTATACACACAATTAAAGTTAATAGAGTTCTAAGGTAAAGTAAAGTAAAGCAAAGTAAAGTAAAGTAAATCCACACAGCCACATTAAAGACATAATCACATTAAACTAGTAGAGAGTCTAACTTCTTCAACTATTCTGCTTCATCTTCAGTACTTTCTCCTCCTCTAATAGCTCCCATAGACTGGTAATGGACGTACAAATTGTAGAAGGGTCGGTACGAGAACTGATCAGTCAAATTTTCATCGATCCATCCATTTTTCTTAAACATCTGCACCAATCCTGCTTCCAGTATGATCAAGGTTCTCCTTCATCCTCTAATCTACATCCATGATCAAGGTTCTCCTTCATCCTCTAATCTAGGTGATCAAAAAGGTAGTTGAGATTTCCTATTGCATTCATAATACTCTGAAGTTCTCTTTCTATTTTCTTCATTTTCTTCTCCAAAGTTATTGAACTTCCAATTATTTGTGGCATTAATGGTATGGAAGCATGTGATGAATGATCCAAGATAATATTTAATGCTTTGTTCTCATTTCCAATATAATTATCATCAATAGGAATCATGGACTCCCAAGGTAATAATACTTTCTCCCAAATTTCATATGACACTTGAGATTGACTTCAAAGTAAGAAAATTGTAGAAGGATGCCCAAGCTCATATATTGGCCCATTCATAATAATACCCAAAATAGATTTGAAAATAATCGATCCCACATCAATGGGCTTTTCCATTTGAATGTAGTAGTTTAAAATGGCACTTTCTCTTGTAACTCTACTAATCTTCATGATAGGGAGTAATTTTCTAGACATGAAGAAATGTCACTGTTTTGATATTGGATTAAGCAGTGAAGCAGAGAAACTAATGTATCCCTCATCTCTGATTCCCAATTATCGTTTTCATCCGTTAGGAAGTTATACACATCTTGCATCATATCTTTTGTTGGGATAAAACTCTTATAATGACATATTGGAATGTTTTCTATCATAGTTTTCTATCATTGGAATGTTTTCTATCATATAAAAATCATTAATTCGAGCTGGAGTAAATGGTACAACCTTACCTTGAATGAAGACGACTCATTGGGTAATTTCATATGAATTAACATAGAATTCCTTTACCACTGACACAACAACTGCAGCGGTAGTGCAGCACAGAACTTTCCAACATCTCTGTACAATGATTTTCTCAATCTGTGAACTTAGATTACTCAATCCATGATTGACAAAGCCTCTCTCCATGATATGTCTCTTTTTCGTAATGACTTTGTCGTATAATCTTTGTGCGTCAAAACTGATAAATTTTTTCTATTGAAAACTCCATACCTTGAAGTATTTTGGAATTGGAAGCCATGTAATTTGAAATTTGAAAGTTTCTGGTCGTCCAAGGCAGTTTTTAGGCCTTTAAAAACACCTCTCGGTGGTTATTTAGAAGTGTAATCCCGCCAAAATCTGTCACGTTCTCACTGAACGTGTGAAACTGCTTGAAACACCGTCGGCGCTCCCAATGGCGCTATCGGTGTCATGGTCATATAGACAGGCGAAACTCCCGATGGCGTTGTCGGCGCTAGAGGCCAAAATCGCGTCTTTTTTGTTCAATTGAATTCCAATTTTTTCCTCCAATACCAATATTTGTCTTAGTTTATGATATATAAAATTGTGTAGGATTCAAAAATATTATTATTTCCTAATAACACTTATTAAACAAAATACTAATATATATATATATATATTTAACGTCGTCAGCCTGACGTACCATTGTTTAATCAGGATGACTTAACATCAAAATTTCTTTAAATTGTGACATGTGTCCTTTGTAATAATGTTTCAATCGATGGTCATTAACTTTAAATATCTTTCTAGCTTTAGGATCTTTAATAACAACAGTTCCATAATGATAGACTTTGATTTCTTTAAATGGTCCTAATCATCTGGATTTAAGTTTTCCTAAAAATAATCTCTATATTGTATTATATAATAAAACTTCTTGTTCAGGCTCAAACTTCTTTCTAATAATCTTCCTCCGATCATGTCATATTTTCATTTTATCTATATAGATTTTCGCATTAATGCTTCATTTCTAGTCTTCTCAAGTTCATTGAGTTGCAATAATCTTTTCTCACCAACATCTTTTATATTAGAATTAAATTCCTTAATTGCCCAACTTGCTTTATGCTCTAATTCTAATAGTAAGTGGCATGTTTTTCCAAAAATAAGTCTATATGGGGACATTCCTATAGGAGTCTTCTGCAGTATCTAATCTAGCGGACCAATCCAATTTATAGGAATTTACAGTTTTTTCTAAAATTCTATTTAATTTACAATTTGATATCTTTACTAGACCATTGATCTAAGGATGATAAGCAGTAGATAATCTATGCATAATATCATATTTTTTAATCAATTTCTCGATTCTCTTATTCCTAAAATGGGATCCTCCATCTGTAATAATTACTCTCGACATTCCATAACCTGTAAAAATATTTTTATTTAAAAATTTAGAAACACTCCGAGCATCACATTTAGGTACAACAATAACTTCAATCCATTTGGACATATAATCAACAACATATAATATATATAAAATTCCAAATGAAGGCATAAATGGTACTATAAAATCTAATCACACACATAAAAAATTTCAACTTCCAATGTGTAATTTAGAGGTATTTCATTTCTTCTAGAAATATTTTCTACTCGCTGACATCGATCACATGTTTTAATATATTCATTATCATCTCTAAAAATAGTAGGCCAATAAAATCCAGCTTGCAAAATTTTATATGCAGTCCTATTTGTTCTAAAATGTCCTCCAAATTCAGAAACATAACATCTTTCAATTATTTGTTGAGTTTGTTCATAAGGCGCACACCTTCTAATAATTAGATATTTATATTTTTTAAATAAATATGGGTCATCTCAAAAATAGAATTTTGAATCATATATAAATTTCTTTAATTGTTGATTCTTAATAGATTCTTAATATCTGGTGGTGGTGGTAGAATATCACTTACGGTATAATTTACTATATGGACATACCATGGTATATTTATTTCATCAATATTATATATTTTCATCAATATTATATATATCAATATTATATATTTGTTCATCAGGAAAATCTTCTAAAATTTCATTTGCAAAATTAGTTAATATTTCTTTTTCTAGTTTAGGCAAATGATCAGCTATTTGATTATTATTTCTCTTTTTATCAACTACAATAAAATCGAACTCCTGCAATAGAAGTATCCATCTAATTAATCTTGGTTTAACTTCCCTCTTTTGCATCAAGTATTTGATAGCAGAATGATCTGTATGCACGATACATTTGGTTTCAATCAAGTAAGGTCTAAATTTATCAAAGACATAGATAGTAGCCAATAACTCTCTTTTAGTAGTAGTGTAATTAATTTGAGCATCATTTAAAGTTTTATTAGCATAATAAATTACTTTAAAAAATTTATTGCGCCTTTATCTTAAAACAGCCCCAATAGCATAATCACTAGCATCACACATTATTTCAAATGGTTGTAGGACTATTATAGGTGCAATGATTAATTTTTCTTTCAATAATTCAAATGCTTTTATGCATTTCTCATTAAAATCAAATTTTGTATCTTTTTCTTAAAGTCGGCATAATGTCTTAGTTATTTTTTAAAAATTTTTATATAACGTCTGCATAAACCAACATGTCCTAGAAAATTTCTTACCCCTCTAACCATAGTAGGAGGTGGTAATTTTTCAATAAATTAAATTTTTGCAGGATCTACTTTCATGCCATTTTCAGAAATTTTATGCCCAAGTACAATTCCTCCTGCAACCATAAATTGCCATTTTTACCAATTTAGTACTAGGTTGATTTTTTCACATAATTCCAGAATTTTTTTCTAAATTATTTAAACATAATTCAAATGAAATTCTGAATACAGAGAAATCATCCATAAATACTTTCATTCTATGTTCAATCAAATTACTAAAAATTGACATCATATATTTTTAAAATATCGTAGGTGCATTGCATATTCCAAAAGAAATTCTACGAAAAGCAAATATTCCATAAGGGCTTGTAAATGTTGTCTTCTCTTAATCCTCAGGAGCAATTGGAGTTTGATTATAATTGGTATATCCATTTAAAAAATAGTAATATTTGTTTCCAGCCAATCTATCCAACATTTGGTTTAGAAAGGGAAAAGGAAAGGGATCTTTTCTGATGGTCATGTTCAATTTTCTATAGTCTATACAAATTCATCAACCAGTAACTTTTTTTATTGGAATTAATTCATTTTTCTCATTTACTAATTGCTTCAAACAGTCACTCCTCCTTTCTTTGGAACAAAGTGAATTGGACTCACCTAATCATTATCTGAAATATATAATTCCAGCATTTAACCATTTTAAGAATTCTTTTCTAACAACTTCTTTCATTATTGGGTTTAATCTCCTCTGAGGACCAGCTTTAAGTTTGTATTGTTCATCTAATAGAATTCTGTGCATACAAATTGAAGGACTAATTCCTTTAATATCTGTTAAAGACTATCCAAAAGCCTTTTTTATATCTTTTCAACATTTCTATTAATTTTTGTTCTTGAATTTCAGTTAATTCAGAAGATACAATACAGGCAATGTAGATGAATCTCCTAAAAACACATATTTTAAATGAGCAGGTAATACTTTCAGTTCAAGTTCAGGTGGTTTAATACTTGAAGGAATAAGATTTTTATTATCATTTTTCAACAAATCTAAAGTTTCAAAT
>NW_018165189.1:211249-226723 GCF_001263595.1 Phalaenopsis equestris | reverse complement strand
ATTCTTCTTGCCTTAATCCTTAATTTTTCTTCAAACACTTTTTTAAATTGCTCATTACTTAGATGATCAGTAACTTCCATCCTATGACATTCATTATTTTTTTTCTATTACAAGATATTTCCTAGCTTTTGCATTATTAAATGTTACTTCTTGATCATTAACTCTCATTAATAATTCTTCTTTTAGCACATCTATCACAACTCTCCCTGTTGCAAGAAATGGTCTCCCCAAAATAATATGAATCTCTTTATCTTCCTCCATATCTAATACTATAAAGTCTACAGGAAAAATAAATTTATCCACTTTTACTAATACATTTATAACTCCTTTAGGATAAGTTATTGATCGATCAGCTAACTGAAGAGTTACAGTAGTAGGGAAAATCTCTTCTAAATCTAAATGTTTAAAAATTGATAGAGGCATAAGATTGATACTAGCTCCTAAATCACATAAGGCTTTTCCAAAAAAAATTTCACCAATTGCACAAGGTATAGTAAAACTACCAGAATCTTTTAACTTTTCAGGAAGCTTTTTCTGAATAATAACACTACACTATTCACTGAGTTCAACAGTCTCATGATCTGCAAACTTCCTTTTCTTGTTTAGTATATCTTTCATAAATTTCACATAACTTGGCATTTGTTCTAAAGCCTCAATAGAAGGAATGTTTATCGTTAACTTTTTAAGGATTTTCAAAAATTTTGTAAATTGTTTATCTTTATTCTTCTGCTTCAATCATTGAGGAAACAATGGTAGTGGTTTTTTCTAAGGAAACTTGTATTTGTTCATTTTCATTATGATCACTTTCAATCTCTTCCTTCTCCTCATCAACTTCAGTTTCTCTTTGGATTCTTGTTTCAACTTATTTTCTACTCCGTAATTGAATAACTTTAATTTGCTCCTTATTTTGATCTTTTGGATTAACTTCCACAGTACTCGTAAGTTTTCCTGAAGGTCTGTTACTAAGTGCAGTAGCAATATGTCATAATTGATTTTCAATATTTCTAATAGTATCCCTTTGATTTTGTATTTGATTTTCCATATTCAACATTACTTCTTCAATCGTTAAATTCTTTTTCTTAACTTGTGGGTTAAGGTTAGAATTAAATCTTGGAGGATAAGGATTTCCTTGGTTGTTTAAATTTCATGAGGGGTTCACTGAATTGTTATAATTATTTCAATTAAAATTAGGGCGATATTTCCATCCAGGGTTTGACTAATTAGAATAGGGATTGTTATTTTGATTATTTAAGATGATTGAGTATCAATTATCTGCCCTAGTGAATTTTACTCTAAAACTGGTGGCATTTGAGAAGTTCACTCCAATTTGATCAATCTTTTTTGATATAGCAGCAATTTAAGATGCTAAAATAGACATTGCATCAGAGTCATAAATACAAGCTACATTTTTAGGATTTACCCGTTTAGAGGGCCATTGAAAATTATTAGTAGTCATTTCTTCTATTAAAGAGTATGCTTCATCAAAAGGTTTTGACAATAGTGATCCACCTGCATCAATATTCTGCAGCAACATCTATAATAGATCTAAGTGATGTTGCTAATCCATTGTAAAAAGTTTGAATTATTAACCAATTTAGTAAAGCATGGTGTGGACAGTTTCCAAGGAGATCCTTAAATCTTTTCAAGGCTTCATATATCGATTCCCCTTCAAACTGACAAAAAGATGTAATATCATTTCTAAGCTTACCAGTTTTTTAGGGTGGAAAATATTTAGCCAAAAATTTTTGTGATACTTCTCCCCAAGTTCAGATAGATCCAGGTGCTACTGAATTTAACCAAGCTTTAGCTTTATCCCTTAATGATAATATCGTTTCTAAGCTTAGCAGTTTTCGAGGGTAGAAAATATTTAGCCAAAAATTTTTGTGATACTTCTCCCCAAGTTCAGATAGATCCAGGTGCTACTGAATTTAACCAAGCTTTAGCTTTATCCCTTAATGAAAAAGGAAAAAGTCTAAGCCTAACAACATCATTAGACACTCCATCATATTTAAAAGTAGCACATATTTCAAGAAAACTAGCAAAATGCAACTTAATATCTTCAGTAGATGTTCCTCCAAACTGATTATTTTGTACTATTTGGATAATATCAGGTTTAAGCTCAAATGAATTAGCAGCAATATCAGGATTTTGAATAGTTAAGTGAAGTTCATCTGCTGTCGGATTAGCATGAACTTTTAAATGTCTTTATCGATTTTCATTTATTGGATTATCTAAGTTATTCATCATTTCATTCAAATTTTTTTTTTGTGTTTTTGAATTTTTCTATCAGTACGTTCTAATTCTGAATCGTAAAGTACTAAACCTTCAGATTCAATATTTTGTATAAACAAATATAATAAGTAAGGAAAAATTTCTTTAAAATACTCTTAAATATATATAGTTAAATATTTTCTTTTCAAATTTTTGATTTTTTATGTTTTATCTCTAAATTTCCTAATTTACCAAATCTATTTAATTTACCGTTACCTCCCCTTGGCAACGACGCCAAAAACTTGATCCCAGAAAATATAGTTATGTAAAATTTATAAAGTTGACTCTGCTATACAACGGTGCTAAAAATTTGATGTGGTATTTTATGAATAATAACGTTAAACACTTAATGTTGGGATTCTACGCAAGTATACGTATCGTTATCAAGTAATATAAGACATTCTATTTAAGTCCCAAATCTCAATCCCACGAGGAAGGTTTAACTTTGAAATGATAAATTAACTAGGAAATTCAGAGAAATAAAATGAAATTACTATCACTAATTTCAAATGTTTGAGATATTAGTAAAACTAAATTATTAACTACTAACAAAATTTAAATGCAAAATTTAAAATAGTAATTACTAAACTATGTTTATGTGATGAAGTTTTCTAATATGAAAAAACATATTTCCCACTACAATGAATTTTTGATGAAATGAGATAAAATAAATAGTTTAAATATGTATTGTTCCAAATAGGAGTAATTTTAATTCTCTACCCTGATTCAGTGTTATAGAAAATCATTGGTTAGTCTCACGTTTAGTCCCTAAATCCATGGCTATGCTAGGAGGATACTGGCTTGGACTCCAGAGCTCCTGCTTCCTTTCCCTTGAAGGATAACTCTCGCTTTAGTTCTTAAACACTAAGATCGAATTGGGGATTTTAGTCTGTCACCCTAAAATCTCTAAGTCTACACCCAACATTGTATATTTCTCTATTTATTTGCACTTAATTCCATGAACAAAACACTTCCATGAACAAATTCCATGAACAAAACACTCCTCCATGAAATTAAATGTGATTCTCACTCTGTTGTAGAACTCATACTCCATTTTCCGGATCATATGTTTCATAGCATATTTTAACAATCTAATTGGCCAGATTGAAAAGCAAATAAAGAACGAAGTTGAAAAACCATCACAATTTATTTTATATTTTACAATTTATTTTATATTTTATTTATATTTTATTATTGACACATCCAAATTATCTCTTCAATTCTTTCACCATGAGAGTAGGGAGAAAGATAAAGGAAACTACTTAGACTTCATGAGAAAGATACAACAAAACATACATTTCATATATAAAAGAAAGTTCATACAACAATAATAAACAAACAACACTTATCTGAAACTCTTTCTCAAAGCAAATTCCTTGTAGCCTCTCTTAAGAAATGTAGGAAGAAGAAATCTCTCACTTATCTCCCTCTCCAACACTCTTAGATAAGAATTCACACTTAAAATCACCACAAAAACTCAAAACTATAAAGAAAATAAATGACTAATCGTGTGCAATGTCGAGGAAGAAAGTGGAAAGTGGTTGAAGGTTGCGAAGAGGCACAAAGAGGGTCGAGGAAGAGGTCTTTTCTAATCAATTTTGGCTCTAAATAGATCCTAGGGTTGGTTTTCCAATAGGTGCATCCAAAAACTCTTCAAAAAGTGTCCAAATTTGTCGAATCTTTTAGAAATAGGGCCTGCACCAAAAATAGTACCGTCAGCGCCCATTCTGACGTCGTCGGCGCTAGTGTCTTGTAAATGAAATTCGGGCTCTCTGTCAAACGGCGTTGTCGGCACTGAACATTTTAAAAAATTCTATTTTGACTCCAAATTCCATCCTTTTTGCTTCCTTCTTGCTCCAAGTCTTAAAAAATAACAACTTACAATAAAACATGAAAAATATATTCCTTTAAAGTGCAATATTTAAAGTGCAATATCTTTAAAGTGCAATATCACAAGAAATGAGTATAAAATATGGGTCTAAAAATGTATATATTTTTTATGTATCAAGAAACTTAAGCTTTAGGATATAATATAGTAAGTAAAATTATGCTTAATAAAAATTTTTAAGTGGAGAAGATAAAATACCTAAACTTTATTTTTGGAGAATCTACAGTATTTTTAAATTAGATAGAAACTTATATTTTCATATTTCTTAATTTTAAAAATTTCTAAACTCTAAGTTAGTCTCATTTACTAATATTTTATCTAAATTGGACTATTATATTTCTACATCAAAATTTTGGTAACTCCTAAAGAAACTGATATACATTAACTACTTATGTTGGTTTTTAAAGTTTGAAGGGTCACTTAAGGACAAGTAACATAAGTTTGGGGGATTTTGATAAACCTAAAATATATAATATTTTTATAACTATTTTTTGAAATATTACGATTTAATTAAAGATATCTGTGTGTTTTTTCTTTCAAGTACAATCAAATGGATGAAAAATACTAAAAGGAGTGAAAAGGGTCAAATTTGGAGCTAAAATGAAAAAAGGTGCAAAAATGAACCGGGGAACCTGAGCGCCCAGGTCTAACGCCTACGTGTCAGGTACCTCGCGCTTAAGCATCAGAAGTAGTTATTTGATGATTCATTAAATTTAGATGAATTTTTGAAGAGGTGTTTGAAGAAACCCCCCTTGGTAAAAATGTGGGAAATATCCCATGGACACGAAAATTCATTCAATTGGCTTTTGAGGAGACAACTTCTAGAAAATTCATTGAATAAAGATACCTTTTGAAGAGACATAAAGACACCTTTTGGATTTTTATTAAATAAGACTTGGATCATTAAAGGAAACTGCTAGAGGCCAACCACCCATCATATTTTACAGTCATCATCCATCCAAGTAACTATCACCGTCGCTGGCCACTTTTTTTTTTATTTTGAGTGTTAGCTTGTATTGTGAGTGAAGGAAAAGAATTCAAAAAAACTTCAAGATATTTGGTGGAGAGGATTTGAGATAAGTGTTTATCTTTGTGACTACACTTGGTTTTAATCCAGATTTCTTGTTTGTGTGCATGATTTTACTTTTAAACTCATATGTGATTGTGTTTTCTCCATGGATTCTGAGTAATTTTCTTTATCATTTTCCTTAAAATGATAAGTGATTAAGTGTTTAAAGAAAGTTGTGTGAAGTATTAGACTTTAATGTTGGAGGAAGTTGTGATGATTTGAAACCTTGCACTTCATTTATTTCTTCATTTGATCAATTAAGATGTTAATACTAGTTGTGAGAACATGTAAGATCCACGATGGTATTGTATCAGTCAACAAATGATTATAATCACATATTTATTTCATGAATGAGAATGTATTTCATGGGGTTGAGTGCAAATAAATAGGGAAATAAACTTTTCAAGGGTGTAGAATTAGAAGACTTTAGAGTGACAGACTAAAGCCCCCAATTTGATTTATAGTTTTAGGTTTTGATACGAGATGTTAGCCTCAAGGTGGAGGGAGAAGAGGGAACTCTAGAGTGAGAGCTAGTATCTTCCATGCCTAATCGGTCTTCAAGATTATTCAACTATAAATTATCCAATATTCTTTATAGCATCTCTAGTAAGAGTAAAGAATATTATTGCTTCTATTTGGCACAACACATTTAGCATACTCCCACAACAGAATTTTTTATACTTATTACTGATTCATGATAAATAAAAAGATATTTTATTTATTTAGCCTTCATCTTGCAAATATTTAGTCAAGTCAATTAGTTGCTTACTTTATTTTCAAATTTTTATTCTTATTATAGCATCTTAAGTTTAAGTAAGAATATTTTGCTAAGTAGATTTTTGTCAACTAAATTTTCTAGTAATATTTTGCTAAGTAGATTTTTGTCATCTAAATTTTCTAGTTTTCTTAAGTGTATATTTTTAGTCTTCCCTGTGTATTCGATATTCAGGGCTTAATTAAAAAGTCCTATATTACTTGATAACGATACGTATACTTGCGCAGCATCCCATATTTAAATATTATAATTGTATTCTTATTTGTTTCATAGTGGAAAACTTAGCTTTTGCTTTGGATTAAGTTTTTGACTTTGATGCAAACTAAGAATAACTATTAAGAAAATCAAACACATAATCGCATACATCGCAATTTTACATCTGTATAAAAATTCGGGATCAGGCATCTACTTCTCGCTCTGCTTCACTTGAAAATATTATGGAGCAGCTTATGATTCAACAAATGGATATAGTTAATATACATAATCAGATTGGAGAAATTGGAGCAAGAAATGCTTATAATGATGAGTATAAGCAGAGGAGAGTTCAACATGATATAGCTTTTGAGGAAGCTATCATTAGATATCTTAGGGGTGACTACAATGTGGAGAATTTCCAACTTGCCCCAGTTTCACTCCTTATGCTCCTGTTCATGATGAAGAAGAAGAAGAAGAAGAAGATGATGATGATGATGATGAGGAAGACGATGAGAATTGATATTCTTAGGAGTCTAGTTTGTTTTTTTTATTTGTTTGTGTGTTATTTTTTATTGTGTTGTTATGCAGTTGTATCTGAAACTATTGTACAAAAGACTTTCATTTTGTGTTATAGACTTAAATTGTAAAAGTAATAGTAGATTTTTACTTTTTCTGTATTTTTAGTATTTTCAGTTTTTTTTTCTGTTTTAATTTTTAACAAATCCTTTAAAATATATTATGTTTCATTTAATGCCTTAAATCCTGTATGTATTTTAAAGTTAGTACTTGCAGTATACCAAAGCCATGTTTCATACTCAGAAATCCTCTACAAGTTAGTTTTTATTTTTATGGATTTACTCTTTTTTTTCACCAACTAAATTTTGTACTAACACATTTTAAATTGCTTAAAAATTTAAGTTTGGGGGAAAGAAAATTTTCTTTTAAAAAATAAGTAAAGTAAAGTAAAGAAAAATAAGTAAAGTAAATTTTATTTGTCCTCAATTAACTATAATTTTAAAATTAATTTAATATGACCTGGTATATTAAGATTTAACTTTACATGACTATACCTATTTTATGAATATTATGGTAAATTTAGGTAAAAGTTTTTATTAATCAAAGTCAATTTTTAAATTAAAGATGTTTGGTATGATAAGATAAGACTATGTTTTTACTATTTTAAGTAAAGGAAATTATATTTTTGAAGTATTAAGAATTTTAAAGTTTCATGTAAGAAGAAAAGAATGAAACTTTATGAAAGATCATAAACTAATATGAATTTATAAAGTGAAGAAAGCTAAGGAGTTTTGACTTTATGATGAGAATAGTGAAGCCTATTCAGATATAGTAATCCTCACTTGGAAAAGAAAAAGAAAAGAAAAGATTGAAAAGATCCTAAAAGAAAAGAAAAAAAGAGAAAAAGAAAAAGAAAAGAAAAATAAGTGAGGAGAAACTTGAGGAGATGCCTAATAAAAAATTGGCTTCACTTGAATCAATATAAGGAAGAAGCTTCACTACATTTTCTAAACTTATATCAGAGTATTAGTAGCATTCCTAGTAAAGTTTTTATGAAGTTCTTTTTCATATGAATGCTCTAAGTATCCTTGATATGACAAATTATAATTCCTCTTGAAATGAATAGAGATTCAGAAATCTTAAATTTGATTGCTAAATACTCTTGGACTTAGAGTTTTAATCCAAGTTATTAAAGGTTTTTCTTAAAGTATACTATTTTATTTATTAAACTAAAGTATAGAAGTTATTAATTAATCTCTATCCTAAGTCATATGCTTTTATGTAGTAAAAATGTTACTTGAGGACAAGTAACATTTAAGTTTGGGGGATTTCGATACACCAAAATAATATGTTGTTTTAAGTATACATTTTATATTTATTTTTTGTAATTTTGCACTTTAAAAAATGGTATTTTTATGTTTTTTGTTGCAGGTATATCAATTTTAGTCATTTGGAGCAAAATTAGCAAAAATCACAAAATTTGGAGCCAAAACAACGAATTTTGGGATTTTGGCGCCAGATTGTCGCCATAAGCGTCATTTGACAGAGAGCTGACGCCTGATGCACCAAATTAGCGCCAAAAGCACCATTTGATAGAGAGTTGGCACCAGATGAGCCAGATTTGGCCCCTGAAGCGCCAAAACCCTGAACAACACGATCTTAAGCAAGTTGGCACCTGAAGCCTCAGAACTGACGCCAGAGACGACTTTTTTGCAGATTAAGGAGGTTCGGGACAAATTTTGCTCAAATTTCAAAAGGGAAAATTGTTCTAAACACCCCTTGGAGTGATTCAATGCATCTAGACACTTTAGAAGGTTCTTTTATTAAGAGATATGTCTCTTGGATCAATGGACAAGTCTTTTGAATTCAAAAGGCTTGACTTTTGGATAGAATTTAGGAAGGAATTTTGAATTCTTTTCGGAGGGAGGCAACCTTTAATAAAAGAGAGGGAAGTCTAGGGCTATATGAGAGTTTTTGGTGTGGCGTGTAATTGGGGCGAAAGAGAGAGAGAGAGAGAGAGAGAGAGAGAGAGAGAGAGAGAGAGAGAGAGAGAGAGAGAGAAATTCAAGGGCATGGAGATTTTCTTCAAGGATTGTAAGAGGAGAGGGAAGGTGAGAGATTTCTTCTTCATTACACTTCTAAGTGAGAATTGTGAGTTCTTGTAAAGAAGGAAAGGCTTGAAGAGAACTTCTAGGGATTTTCGTGGGAAGGATTGTGAGATGAGTTGTGGCTTTTATTTCTTTTATTTGTAAACTTTTTTTATATGTGAAATCCGTATTTTGTTGTATTTTCTCATGAATTCTGAGTAGTCTTCTTTATCCTTCTCCCTACTTTGAAATATGATTTTGTGAAAATTTGATTTTATTTTATACAGTTTTAAATGTCAATAATTTGTGATGATTTGAACTCCGATCTTCATTTATTTTTTGATCTGACCAATTGAATTATTAAAATGTGTTGAGAAACATATGTTCCGAAAGGACTATGATTTCTACACCATATGAAGAATCACATTTGATTTCATGAGAGAGGATATCATCCATAGAGTTGAGTGTAAATAAATAAGAAAATATACTTTATTGGATGCAGAATTGGAGATTTTAAGGTGACAGATTAAAATCCCCAATTTGGCCTAGTTGATTGGAAACTAATGTGAGATTCTTAGCCCTCAGTTGAGGGAGTAGTGGGAGCTCTAGAGTGGTAGTCGTTATCCTCCTAGATTATCCTCCTAGACTAACCACAGAATTAGAGACTAAACTCTGGATTAGTCAATATTTTTTATGCACTCGGCAGAGAGTAAAGAATAAAATTGCTCATATTTGGCACAAAACAATTTTTATATATATTTTCTCAAATATTTTTACTTTCTTCACAATCCATATACTCATTGTAAAGAGAAATGATGCTTTCTTAAATTTAAACTCTTCGTCACAAAAACTTTGTTTAATTTTCATAAATTTACTTTTGAAAGTTTAGCAATTAGTTTAATTAATTTTATCTTTTAATGTATTTTATTTAGCATTCACTCTATTACTTTATATTTGAATTTCACACTTTACTTTTGTAGTTTAAAATTGTAGTTTACATCATAATCTTAAGAATTTATTTATAGGCATTTCTAACTTCCCTGCAAGATCGATATCTATGACTCCATTAAAGCCCTTTATTACTTGAACGATACGTATACTTGAGTTATTTTTAGGGGATTTGACAGTTTAAAAATTTTTAAAAGATAAAAATATTTTCACTAAAGTTATTTTTGTTGGGATTAAATTGCATATTTAATATTGTATATTTCTTGTGTATTTTGTAATATTGAAAAATATTTACAAAATTAACACACTAAATCCACCCGCATCAGTTCACACAAAGTTGTTTAAGTAATCATTGATAATGCACTTACGTGCAAAGCTGCAAAAGCATTGATTGAACTTAATATTCTCACATCTTTTAGAGTATGTATGTTGTTCATACGTTAAAGTTAGCATTGAATAATATTTGTGCTCCAATAAATATAGAAAAAAAACAAGATCACTTATGAGCAATGTTGTTGAATAATTGACATTATAGGATATGTTAATTTTATAAAAACTCTTTATGATTTATTTGCTGAGATTATTAATGTTCAATGAGTTTGTGAAGTTTAAAATGTTTAGGTAATTCAAAATAATAATATAAGAATTTCAAATAATGGTAATCAGTAACAAGTGGAGCATATATCATAAAGATGATATAAACCGCAAATTTGGTGAAAAAAAAAATTCTTGGATGATTTGTGATGAGATAAAATAATTTATATTACTATTTTTATAGAGCATATATATGACATTTTGAGAGTGAAGATTTAAATAAGCATTCTTTCTAACATTAATATAATATGTGGGATTCTACGATATAAATGGTAAAAGATATTATATATCGACACGAGAAAAAAAGATAATGAAAATTTTCTTATAAGATTGTATATGATAATCTAGTAAAAGGATGAAAAAAATCAACACTCCTCTTCATTGTTAAACTCACTCTTTAGATCAATGATATGAATGGTTTAATGTTTATTCTAGCTAATCATGTTTTAGATTAGTTGTCACTTATAAGTTCACTTTTTTTATTATTACAATCATATTGGCCAAGTAAAGCTCTAAATCGTGTCGTTCCACATAAAAAATAAGAAAATATCAATGAGAGGAACAAATGCTTAAAGAATTGTTTTTTAAAATGTTGAAAAATGATCAAAAGTTAACATTGAGTTTGCTAATTTATTTGGATTTAGTGGTGTTTTTGTTGATCAAGTGAAACGGGAGCTTGTGATTTCGTGTTATTCCACTCGATTCCACGTCATTCAGTAGGATCACGAAATCCTGCAATGAGCCAAGGCCCACTTGGATTTCATGTTCCAGCCCAATATTCTTTTTTTTTTATTTTCTCCTATTTCTCTATTCCTAACTAGGCTATTTTCTATTGGGAAACTTTTATACATCTTTTTATTTTGCTATTTTGAGAAGTTAATTTTGATTTTATATATCGTGAAGATTATAGTCTTTGGTTTATACTCCAAAAAGTATTTTTTTTTTCTTCCTTCTGAAAGTGATATGTTTGTATGTTGTTTAAGAATAAGTGGTGGATTTCGCTCACTGTTTTGTCACTCATCGCTAATTTCAGTCAGATATCCATCAAAATCATTGTCACCTAATGTTCATAACAGAAAACTGCAATTTTCTCACTTCATGTTCGCCATTCAGCCAAAAGTTCACTCCAATTTACATTTTTCATCCATCCTTCCACTTCATTATCTATCCTACAGCTTTCCTAACTCTTTTTTGTATTTTATCACGTATTTTATGAGCTCTAGAACGGTGTTATAAATGACTTTGTAGCTTCTAGAGGTATCATAGATGGAAAGACGTGGTGGATGGTTTTTGAAACAAGTTCCCATGACTACAAAGTTTATCATTTAAATTGTTAGCTTAACTGTGCCATCTTCTTGTTGTGAAATAAATTAGACTCTATTCATTTATTAATTCACTTAAAAACAAACAAAATTAATCATCAAGATGAAGATTTTGTATTTGTACATACTAATCTGTCTTCTACCTGGGAGACTAGAATATAGTCAAGGAGAGATAAAATTATGGGATGTTAGTGAAAATATATTAGCTACAATGGATTATATTGACATACGTGAAATTGTTGATCTTTCTTTTGGCGGGTCAAGCCAGGATGGTGTTTTTCCTTCATGATGGTGAAGGTGTCATTGAAAATGGCAATAGAGCTCTCACTAATGATGACCCCATTTTTAAATGCACTAACATTAATGATTATTGTGTTACATTTTGTTTCAATTTACTATGGATGATATTAACATTAAGTGTTTTGGTGATTTTACTAGAATTTACAAATAATTTTAATATTGTCAAGAATAAGATATCATTATGAAATTTCCTTAATGATTGCATATATTGTTTTGTGATACCATTAGTAAAATATTAAAATTATACATTATATTAATAATTTATTAAATATAAAAAAATTATCCATGTCTTGTTGTGTCCTACTTTTTATGTTCATGTCATGTTAGGGTATCATGTCATATCGAGTTTGTGTTTATATCTACGCCTGTGCTTCATAGGTTTATGCAAATAAATAAGTTATGTTAAGTCCACAACAATATGAGATCTTCAATTTCTGTTGAATGGTTGTTGACCTTTATATCTACTCTTAGCTGCTAGGAGCTAGCTCACCACAACAATCATCTAAGCAATCCAAATTGTGCTCGATCATAAATCAGAATGTGTTGATCCAGAGACGAAACTATCTAAGAAGATACCTAACATAATTGAAAAGACCTAGCATAAGTGCGAAGACAATTCATCAATCACTTTTTATATGGTTTCGTGTGCATATAGTTCATTTTGTTATTGGGCATCATTTTGCAAAACTGACCCCGATCGCTGAGACGGTTCAAACAAGACAATACAGGTCTGAATTGCACTTCATTTGATGTGCATCGAGGGGTTTAATATTGATGTTATTTAAATATTATATAAATTTAATATATATTTATATATTCATATATTAAAGTTAACATACATTTACATATTTATATATGAATAATATATATTATTTCAATTTTAAATCAAAATTTCCCTTCAAAAGCTTCAAATTAGATGACAATTAAATTTAAAATGGCCATTATTCTTATTCAAAGAGGTGCTATTATAATTCCAAAAAAAGCTAACCTAATAGAGAAAGGATTCATTCCTCTTGCCAAATGATGGGCAATTGGGCAATCAATCAAAACAGAAAAAAAGTTACATAAAGGAATGTGCTGCCTTGATCCTCTCTTCCCCAAATATTCACATGATTCTCTCTCTCGGTGAGGAGGAATTATTGCGTGCGGACACACACCGCATACATATTTGCATGCGGTGTCCAATCCTGACCGTAGATCACGGTGATCTACGGTCAGGATTATTTTTGTTTTTTTTTAAATAAAAAAAAAATTTAGGTGGGGCCCACCGAAATACATCGGGACCGTAGATCAGATCCGATCCATATGGAATAATTTTTCCTCGATGAGGAAACTGAAGCACGCTGCATCTCTCCCTCTCTCTCTCTCTCTCTCGTTCTCTACCCCCACTCCCAAAATCGAGCTCCAGATCTCTGGAATCGAACCCTCCTCTCCCTATCCTCCCTTCTCCCTCACCAGTAGGAGATCCACCCGCCGCCCCATCATCTCCGGCAATAAAATTGAGCCCTTCTAATCTTCTCCCGCCATGTCTCCTCCAAACTGAGGGTATCCCCTCTTGGCTGCTATCCCATGCCCAGGCCAAAACCTCCCCTGCGTCCTCGCGTCGCCGGACACCGAAGTAGGATCCCATGCGAACACCTCCCCTCGTCAGAACCCACGCACCTCCTCTCGCTTTTCACTAAGCCCTCTCATTCTCTTGTCTTGTTTTCTCTTCCACGCAAACAGTTCCCAATTCCAACGCAATCTCACCTCATCTATCTCTTTCGAAAAAATCTACAGCCCGAGACACCTCCAGCACTAGAATGGTACAGTTGGTTGCTCCATGAAGATAATATTGTGCTTGCCTCCGGCCATCTCGATCCTCTTTTCCAAGCGTCGCACAATTTTATTCCCATGCTGAGGCTCCTTTTCCATTAACCTCAAAACCGGCCACCTCCCCTTCCCGATGTAGCCCCCCCTCCAGGGATGACGATGAAAAACTGCCGAAATACTGTCAAAATTTGACCGACTCAAGCTTGACTTGAGAAATAAAAGAATCCAAAATTGCTCTAAAAATGCAAAATTGGCGAATGAATTATACAATTGAAAGACTAAAGTTAACTAATGCTCAAGTTACTTAGCATTTAAGAGGGAGAAAAGTAGAGAGCCACAAAAATGTCACCATGAATTTGAAAATTCATTTAATAACGATAGCAAAACATATGGTTTATTTATAGCTTCATAAACAAAGCTTCATTGAACTTCAATATTTGACAAGTTAAATGTTAAGTATGAAATCCATAATTTTGACCATAAACTTTATTTACAAAATCGCCATCCAATCTGCAATCCCTCTAATCTAGCGAACAGAAGGCGAAAACTTTAAGGCTCAAAATGAAATATTTGCATATATTCTAATGTTATTATATTTATGCAAATAATAAAATCCAGCACACGACCATCGTATTAATGCTGGATCACATGATTCAAGATAGGGCTGTCAAAAAAGCTCGTTGTTCGCGAACAGTTCGTGTTCGATTCGTGAAGCAGATCGTGTTCGGTTCGTTCGATAAGCAAACGAGACGAACACGAACAAATTTTTTTGTTCGGAATGTTAAATGAACCAAACACGAACAACGACCCGTTCGTTCGTGTTCGATTCGTTTTTGTTCGAAATATAAATAATTTAAATAATATTATTAAATTTAAAAATAATTATTATATATATATATATTAAAAATTTATCAAATTTTAAAAAATTAAATTCTTTAAATTATAATATATAATTTAGTAAATAGTATTATAAATATTATATAGTTAAATAATATAAGTTTTATAATTAATATAAAGTATTATATATTTATTAATATAAGTACATAACTTAAAATTTAAAAACACAGCAACCCTAACCCTACTGTTCGCGAATCACGATTCATCCTTTCGGCGCTCCCCTCTCGAAAAGCTTTCGGCGCTCCCTTCGTCCGGCTCTTTCCTCAATCCTCGCCTCAAAATCACAAAAAGTTCGTCAACGAAAGCTTAGGGTTGTATGATTGTATTCTTTCTCTGATCTCTACTTCTATTTGTCTTCTATAAAGCAGGCGTTGGATCAACTATTCGGTATTTTTGCTTTAGCACTTGATATTCTTGCTTCAGTGCTCGATATTCTTGCTTGGTTGCTTGTAAGGCCACCGAAGGTCCGAAACGTCATTTTTTAGTATATTTTCTTTAACATTTCTAGTTTATCTTCATGCTTGCCTATTAAGTTAGATTTTCATAATTTTTTTAGGTTTATTTCTTCTTTTTTGAGTGACATATGTTAAATGTAGATATGTTTGTCTTCATATTGACTATACGTTTATTTGTTTGAGTGAAACCTAGGTTTTTTGAGTGAAACCTAGGTTAATAATGACTGTTTGTCTTCTTTGGGAGTGAAGTCTATCTGTTTGTCTTCATATATATGTATGCTTCTTTTCATAAAGCAAGGCTTGGTGGCAGGATATTTGCAGAAGCAGCTTTAGATTATTAGAAAG
>NW_018165189.1:202980-204815 GCF_001263595.1 Phalaenopsis equestris | reverse complement strand
TTTTTTTAATGCAGATTTATAGTTTATGGTGACCTGCAGTTTGAATATGTTGACCTGCAGATTTATATTCAGATATATATTTAGCTTTTTTTAATGCAGATTTATAGTTTATGGTGACCTGCAGTTTGAATATGTTGAGATTTCAGTCTTAGCTTTTGAGCTCTAAGATTCATTCCTTTCATTCCTATTAATGCTGTTACATTAAGATAAGCTTTTGTTTGCTTATACATTAATTACAAATGGTTCTGATGAGGTTTCCAACAAAGATGGTTTTTTTGGATGCTGTTGATGAAGCATTGGGAGAGGTGGAGAGACGCATAGAGTTTGGAATGACCTGTGGTTGTATTGCTGATCTGCTCATTGCTGATTTAAAGCACAAAACGGTTGTGAATGCTGGGATTAAAGAAGGTACATGCTGCCCTACATTGGATAGAAGTTTGGTTGCCAATTTGTTTGATCCGAACAGGTTGCTTGACTATATTTATGGATTAGCTCAGTTTCCTTGTGGAGAGCTTGAAAAATTGGAGCTTGTTAAAGTATATGCACAGCTGAAGGCCATCTATATGTCAAAGGGTTATTCAGAACTTCCAGAATTTTGTAATGGTGGATGGTTATCACATGACGAAGATGTTTCAGCTCATGAAGGGGAAGGAGGAGGACAAGATCATGTATTCATGTGGAATATAAGAAAGATGGATTTCTTTCAAATGATATGTCTTCAACGGAAAGGGGCCGCCCACGTTATTATGTAATTGAAATATTGGAATGTTTTTGGATTATTGGATGTAATGATGTAATCAGTTTTTAGACATTGATTAATTTTATTGAAGTTCATTATTATTATTTTTTGTAGTTTGAGAATTAATTATTGTTTCTTATATATTTTGTAAAGATGCATTTTAATTTTTAAAAGATAAATTGATGTAATTCAATTTTTTAAAAGATATGAAAATTAATATTTAAATTGTTGTCTATTTAGCAATTGCAAAAATATATACAATTTTGAAAATTTTCAAATATTTCAGCCATTTCGAACATTTCGAACATTTCGAACATTTCGAATTCGAACAAGTCGAACAATTCGAACAATTCGAACAATTCGAACAATTCGAACAATTCGAACAATTCGAACAATTCGAACAATTCGAACAATTCGAACAATTCGAACAATTCGAACAATTCGAACAATTCGAACAATTCGAACAATTCGAACAATTCGAACAATTCGAACATTTTCGAACCGAACACGAACTGACTATTCACGAACAATTTCGAACACGAGCCTATTTCAAACAAACTATATTTCAAACGAACCGAACACAAACACGACCGCTGTTCGTTCGTGTTCGGTTCGTTTACACCCCTAATTCAAGAATATTGTTCAGAACTAAATTGAATTAAATTTTGAAATGCCCCCACCTTGAAAATATGCATGCATTTAAACCTCTTAAAAAAACCTCTTTTTAAAAGCCAAGCTAAAAACTACTAAACGCACAATCTTAGGGGGGTGTTTGCGCAGGAAGGATTTAGAGTCGGTAAGATTTATTAAATACGAATTTAGAAAATCCGAATTTAGCAAATCCACCTTTTTGTTGGATTTATTAAATCCGAATTTAACATGAATCGATACCAAAATTTAAACCTTAAATCTAAAATTTTATAAATTTATAGAACTTTCGTTTTTTATGTTTGGCTGGATTTAGTAAATCCGACAGGATTTAGTAAATCCGACAAATAAATCCTGTCAATAGGGCTCTACCAAACATCCCCTTAAATGGGTCGCCTTTACTATAGGTCAAGTTTGTAAATCTCACACATTAGTCTGATCTCTTTCC
>NW_018165189.1:179679-202925 GCF_001263595.1 Phalaenopsis equestris | reverse complement strand
TTTCCCTAAATGAACTAGAGTAGACAGGGCTGAGTTCCCGCTAAGGCAACCTGATCTCCCTCCTAATAGGGACTGCAGTTGTTAGGACTAACTATTTTTAGATGCTTAAATGAATAAATCCAATAAAAAGCCTAAAATAATTATTTCAAATTATTTCCTCGATGATGCTCATGTTGATTGTGAATTTTAACCGGAGGGTCTATTCATGAAATTAAAATTTCAAAAAATAAACTATGGAAAAATATTCAAAAGTAAAAAAAATAAAATTACTAAAAAAAGAAAAGAACAACAAATCATCCACCTCCACTATTAGTCTTCGATGAGGATAAATTTAATGTTAATCTAAGCTCATGTTGAACTAATATTATGTCAAATATATTAGTAAATTCAAACTCAAATAACTATGTGCTAGTAAAGACATGACCCAAATCCTTTGTTTGTGTGATCTTGCCACAAAATGGCATCATCAGAAGCGGTTATAATCAGAGTCTTATGATCGGGTGATTTGTCGCCAAATAACACCATTATATTACAGTGACGACAATAGCTCATATATTCTCTAATGGTATTTTATCATTTTGAGTTATGAATCATACAGTATATTTGATAGGTCATGAGTCCTCAGTTCTCTAAGATCGACTTAGATCGATCCGCCTACACAAATATTACTGCAAGTCTACAAGGTTCCCTAGAACAAACAATTAGTTACTAACAATAATTTTTATGTCAGGTTGGATCGACTACCTCCTCAAATTAAGTAGATCATGGTCCACAACACACCGAGATAATAAAAACATGAGGTCTTGATCAAATGTGTCATCATTTTCCCCACCAATTACTTTTAAGCTCGTAGTGATGATTTTCATAAATCTTAAATCTTAAATTTGCCGCTACTATACTCTCAGTAATGAGCAGTCTAATGACTAGCCTTAATAAAAAATGCTCTCCTATTTTCAGGTTGGGTCGACTACCTACTGCTATCAGCAGGGGTAATTAATCATAGAGGATTGAGCCTATGACAAACCTCTAACTCCAGATCATAAAGTCCTCACAAAATGAGAGTGAAATCTCTGGGCAGGGTCCTATCTACTATCTCATATGCCTTCTGAAAATTCAACCCGGAACCTCATGGTAGGCTGCCTCCATTTTTCTGATTCTTCAAGGGAGGTCGGCGCACCTTTCCAATTTTCAGAGCCCACAATGATTTACTATTAAAACCTTAAGAACAACGGAACCACAAAAATTTACAGTAAACCATATGATAATTTTCAGCTTCACAAGAAATGGATGAAAGATAGGTACATCCAGCTGTCATTTAACTTCCAGAGAAATATTCATGGGAAACATAATGCAGGATGGATAAGTAAGACTGATGAATCGCACGAGAAAAAAGTTAAAAGAGAAATTTACATACAATACCACACAGTTCTTATGTATTTACACTTCTAATATCTATATTTGATATTTTCATTTATAATACGATGGTGTCTTTACCTTATGCATGAAAAGATGTATTTATTTTTAAATGTTAGTAATAGCATGCTTTTAATATAATATTAAGGATTTGAGTTTTATGCATGTAAATATGAAATTTTACTTGTTAGATAAGTAAATGCATAAGACATTTTTTTTAGTTTAATATTGATAATCGACAAATGTAAAAAAAAAAATCAGATGATAGCATGGTCTGATCTCTCCATGATTGCATGGAGAACCAAGCGAACAATTCTCTAAACAATAAACTTCATCAATCTGAAATGGAAGAGCGAATAACTCCTGGCTTTTTGTTATGCCATGAACTCGCCCGCCTCTCATGAAAAGTCATTTTTCACCATCATTGAAAGATTTAATCCAGATGTTTCCACTACATTAGGCTTCATTAGCTGGCATCTTGAACAGTTGTGAAGGATTTTAAACCTCAATATACATCAAGTCAAGTCATACAGCTAGGTCGGATAATTTATCATTTGCATGACAGGGCTTAGGATTAAATTGGAGCACCTGAACTATCAAGTTAAGCCACTTAGAGTGTAATAGTTCAAGACTTCCTGTATTCATTTCTCACTAGACTTGCTATAATATTCAACTTTTAATGGTTCCAATCTCTTTTCCACTTTCTTAATGCATAGACACTACTTCAACTCCCACACCGTTCGCCCATATCTCCCTTTGTATCCATTCCAAGTATTTTTGTTTAACACAAACAAGATTTAAAGTTGGGCTTCTTTTTCCCAAAAAAAAAAAATAATAGAAATAAAATAAATAAATAAAAATAAAAATAAAAATGAGCTCAATAAGGCTCAAGTCCATTAACCTTGTGTTACCTTCACGCATTACATGGGTGAGAAGCGCCTCACCTCAATCTAACTGAGATGTGCGCAGTTAAAAAACTAAGGCTTTTTTTAATAAAAATTTAAGCAGCGTAGTCATCCTAGCCTCAAGCAAGTCTCGGGCTAACCCTCCTCTCATTCAACTGCACACGCAAGGAAGCCGCCAGCATTCTTCACCATCGCCACTTGCACATCCTACTCTTTGCTGCTAAGTTATCTTCCTCTACGAGAAACTCCTCTTCTTCCACAACATCTATTCTTCTTCTGGAGACAATCTCTGAATACTAATTTTTTATCTTTCCTAAATCTAATTTCATTAATGCATTAATTTAGAGATTTTTGTTAATTTGAAAAATAGCAATGTTTCAATTTTTTTAATCAAAACTTTTATTTTTAGGATCCATAAGAAATAGTTAGAAGAATAGAGAAAATCACAGCAGATAGAAAAGACATGGCATGGAGGCATAACATGCAAGTTGATACTGGAGAGAATAAAAAAATATCTGTATATCTAAAATGCAACTGCTATGAAAAAAGTCAATAAATGGGTGTTACAAGAATGAAAAATCACGCTTCTAGCGCTCACTAGAATTTTGAGTTGCATACCAGGTGTCTGAGGTGATGAAAAAAAAGATCCGTGGATATATGAGCAAAGACACATGTCCAAGCATTAACCACAACAATAGTTTCATGATAGAACAGATACTAGTTCTTTTTATGGAAGTAGACTTGACCGCAAAGATTACTCATCTTCTTTGCCACAAATATCTAGCAGAGGTTCAAGCAAAATTATGCATCAATACAAGTAAAATGTGAAAGATAACAGTGATGAGTGAGCAAAAGCTGCACATAAGATTTCTCATGAAAGTGCTAAAGAGACGTGCAAACATATATTTAAGGAAATTGGATGGTGCTTTTATGAAAATGTTATTTCATATAAAGTGGCAGCCTCTCTTCCTACTTCAACATCATCCGCTCTAGAGAATCATATGGTCAATGTCTTGAAACCACCATCTATGTATGAATTCAGAACTTGAGTAATCAAATAAGAGCTGAGTAACACTTAAAAATTATTGAGAAGATTAAGAGAATTTGGAATTAAACAATAGCAGAGATCAGGTCTGATGGTGTGATCTGATATAAAAAAATACAAGTATAATCAATACTTTGATTAACAATACCAACTACACTTGAAGCATCAAATAAATTCAAGGAAATAGAGTATATTTTGGACTTCTTAATGAAGAAAAATAAATTGGAGAGCATCTATAGATTCAAGTTATAGATAATATTGATGCGAATAGGGTGGCTGAAAAAAAAAATTGATGGAGAAAAGAAAACATATATATTAGACATCATGCATGGAACACTCCACAGATTTAATTTAAAGAAAATCGGTGACTTGTTTAATCACAGGAATGCTTTGAAAAAGGCAAAGAAGACAACAAAATTCATCCACAACCAGTCATGAATTTTATCTTTGATGAGACAATTTTCTAAAAAGAAACTTCCAAAACCTTTGGAAACAAGGCCACATTAGGAACAAAAGTTTACATCCACATAATGACTTAACTACGCTTGGACAAAGAAAACTGAAGATAAAGAAGTTGGAAAATTGTTGTGATTGAAAGATTTTTATCAAGCGTTACGTAGGTAATAACAATAATAAAGTCATCATTTCAAACTCTAACGATCACGGCTTTAGAGGAAAAAAAAACTAAATATGGGCTTCATTTACAGTGCAACAGATGAGGCTGAGATGATAAGCCAAAATTTTGGTGGCAAGTGGATATTTGAGAAATTATTGAAGAAAAGTTGGAGCTTCAACTTATCATTATTTGCAGGCAGCAAGATATAATATTAATTCACAATTTCAATATGTCAAGAATAAGTTGACTAATCATGAGATCTTAGGTTTGCATCATTTGCATGGATTAATTGATAGTTTACTCAACTGAGAGGTTGAAGACTGATATGCAAATTAAATCATTCAAAAATTAAAAAAAAGTCATTAAACTAACAAGACAAAATTATAGCCACAAAACATTCTGCATGTTATTTTTTAATATTTATTGGATGTAATATAGAATGATACTCATAATTTTAATTATGTTTTTTTTCCTTCAAAATTCAGAAAAATGGTGAATTTAATTTAATGATGATACTTTAGAGCTATAATGACTATTTGTTAAAATATTGAGACTTACAAATTTTTCATATAGTTGTGAGTTAAATTAGAGTTCTGAACTCCATAGTTTATTTCATATACAAAAAAAACTAAATAGTATAAATTTAAAGAAATGGAGTTTAAAGGAGGACAAAAATATCTTACTTTGTAATGACATCAGATGATAAATGGTTAGTGGATGGTCATAATAAAAGAAACATACTTGTCAACGGCAAACGGTACACCGTAGCGCAAAAATCTGTGGAGCCACAACGGTACTAGAGATGAGTAGAAGAATTATATTTTGTTGGAGTTTAGGGTTAATGGAACATCTCCTTTTAGTTTAAAGATGGACTATTCTATTTTGGCTTGTTGACCTACACATAATAATTTTAATCTCAGAGGTTCATCATTTCCTTGACAATAAAGAGTGAATCAAAACCTTGTTGCTTGATTTTCTCTCTATTGATTTGGTTTCATCTTTTCTAATTGTGATTATAATGCACAACTTTATTGAATAATGGTTTAAAATGTTCATTCTCCTTTAAAAACACTTGAAAATGTAGTAAGAAAAGCAATTCAAATATTTTTTTAATATTCTTTTGGATCAGATTCATTCACATTTATCTTTTCTTTTTTAGGTGGAGGATTCTCAAATGATTCATTTTCGTGAATACTATTTTACAAATTTGGGGTTTTCAAAAGTTTTCCAAATGTTATTACTATATGCATATTGAAACTTTTCATACTGTCTTCATTTTTAATGAATTTGTTAAACAATTTTTTATTAAATTTGCTAACTTTTTAAACATCAACCTAAATAATAATGTCGATGGATATTTGTATTTTACATAAAGTGAGCCCTGAAAAAATTTTTACCATGGGCTTTCCATCTACTGGGTGCGTGAAACTTTAAAAATATGATTTATAATGAACCAAATTTTAAAAATATGCATTTATAATGGACCAAATTAGATTGACTAAACTTGATTAATTATTTCTATATAAAAAAATTTTACCTCTAAATGTCCTCAAATTATCGTTTTTGACCGTTCTAATTCTGTCAGTAATTTTGCTGATCATCTCAATGTTCCTTTGGTGGGTGGGTGAGAAGAAGCAATGTTATGATCAAATGGGATACTTTAAACTTGCATCAAATAACATTCTAAATAATATATTGAGTTGGGTGCTGATTTGGTATCCTTATAAATGCTGAAAGAGATGTCAAATTATTGGGTAATGTCTCTCTTATTAAAACAATGATGATAGCTGCTGCTCTTTAATTTGGTGAAATTAAGCGCTATAAAAGATTACAAATATTTATTTTAATTTTTAAGGAATTGTTATGAAGTTTATGATAGAGAGGTGAGAAATTAGGAGGGGTATAAAATATAAGTATTATAGATTAGGTTAGTTTAGGAGAATTTGAAAAATCTCTTTGAGAATTGGTCTCAAGTGAGTAAATAATTAAAATACGTGTAAAATATTAGCTTCGCATGTGTACTGATGATCTAGAGTAGATGGTTAAATTTAGGGTATGTTTATGTCAGTTGTTGCTGCTGTAAGAGAAGCTATTGCGAGAAAGTTGTTGTTGATGAAGCAGTACGTTGTTTGGATAGTTCAGCTGGGCTGCAACTGTTTCTGAGATATATATTGTAATGCCCTTATAGTTGTAAGTTCATCATTTCAAAATGAACTCAAACAAAACAACAGAAATGAATATCATAGACTGTAATCCAGTTAAAAAATCATACTCAAACCTTCATTAAGCGTCGATACACTTCTTTATCATGTTGCTCAAACCAATCACATCAATTTTATATTTTTCATATCTAACACCTTAACTTTAAAAAAACTGGAAGATATGTGATAAACGCCCAAAAAATTGCAGTACACAGCCAGGATTCAAAAACAGTAAGAAAATAAAGGGAACAGGCATATCATAGGGAGAAAGAAAACCAACAAACTCAAAAAGAAAAGAGAGAAAGCCCCATAAACCAAGGAGAAGAAGATGGCAAAAGTCCCATAAAATCCTAACCCTAACCATTAGAGGAGAAAGAGAGGGACAAGCTGCGAACCTAAACCCTAACCATTATAGGAGAGGGTATTGAACAACAAATCAAAAAATTGAAGTTATTTTTTGATACTTTCAAATGAACACACCCGAACAAGAAGACAAAGAAACCGAATCAAAAACCTGGGGGATCAACGAGAGTTCAGAGATGCAGTGTAAAGCTGTGAGAGTTGAGGGAGAAGACGTTGAAACCGCAGGCCACACTATGAGAAATGAATTCATGAAACACCATAAAATCGATGTTGATTTTATGAAATAGTGTCTTGAATGCCGCCACACACATTTGCGGCGTAGCGGGGCACCGTACCGCAACATAAACACTACCCTAAACAGTCTTCGTGGAGTTTAAGTGAGTGTTGAGGCATAGGGAACATGACTAGGTCCTAATACTATCAATTTTATATTAGAGCTATAAATGGGGATTTACAGTGATTGTGAGAGTTAGGCTGGGTGATTATTGATCATAGAGGATGCTTTAAGCCACCATACAACAGCAAATGAAATTTAATTCTCCACTAAAAATATAATATTCAACATTACACGTTATGTTACCTATTAACTCTTATTTATAAGCAAAAAATGAGCCTAGAGCTTTCTCATTTTGGAGGAAAAGGGTGAGTTGGACACCACATTAGGGGAAAGATCCTCAATATTTTCATTAAAATTTTTCATGTTTCATACTCCATTAAGATGGCCAGCTATACACATTTCAAGGGCTTAAAATTAAAAATATGAAAAAAAATAAATATTTAAATAATTTAATCAGTAGGCTGTCATGGGCTTTGAAACAAGCTCTTATTCTTATCATGAGTCTACTTAGCTGACTTGAATCATTCATTTTTAGTGCTACATCAACCCCCTCTAGCTCCATTAACTCTACTTGATAAAATTGAAATCTAGAAAATCCTTTACTAGTTATGCAGCCAGGCTCTTCAAGTTGATGCAGATCAATTAAGGGTCCTCGATAGATGAAGTATTCTTTTAATGAATTAAAATGGATGACTTACCATTTAGTCAGTAGATAATTCCTCGATGATGATAAAACAAAGTTCGAGGAATAAGAGATTTTGAAGGTGAGAACTTATGCCAACTGCCAAAAAGTTATACAAAACAAATCGAAGTTTGCTAATTCTCTCATATAATAAAGTATTTTTAAATTTAATAACATAATGATAGACATTAGATTTAATTATTTTTAAGAATTTTGAATGGTTTGTAAGCCCTGGCATGTAACACAGAACATATTGGTGTGGTAAAACTTATGGTGGCTGCGAATCAAAATATAACTCCATTAAATTATTTTTGTTAATCTATTATGACTAGTGTTAGAAGCATATTTATCATTGGTTAAAATCAATTATTTTATTGTGGTGTCATAAAGGCTTCAAAAAATTTTGGCAAATCAAAATGCAAAATTAGAAAATCCAAGTGATGAGAAGTTAGCTAGTTCATTGGGGGGTTTGGCCATATACTATTTTCAAAAGGGAGAATATCATTTTTTTCAGAAAAAAAATACTATTGTATATAACTTTAGAGGACGGTAAATACATATCTCAATTTGTTAATTTCTTTTTATAAGGCTCCTTAGTAGGTTTCTAGAAGTTTGTCAAACTATCAAACTTTAGCCATTAATTTGAGGATGGAAGATGAATGAGAATTTTAATTTATTGTCCAATAAGTTTCATAGTCCTCCAAAAATATGAAATATATTAAACTTTATGATCTGACACAATTGTTGAATGTACGCCCATATAAATGTATAATTCAAATAATGAATAGTTTAGCAATATGAGAAGTACAATTGGTTTTGGAACAAAGCAAAGTATTGGTTGTCTTATATAATCATTAATTGTCTCAAACAAGTTATCATGTTCTCGAGCCATGCAAGACAAGCTTAAGATGAAATCCATCAAGAGATATTTCTAAGGGCTATTAAAACTTGGCAAAGCAATCTAATTTCATAGTCTCTCCAGGAATATAAAAAAAATTGAGCTTCTCGTTCTGACAGCATTGTTGATAGTAGGCTTTATAAATTTATAATTTTCTTAACACATAGTTTAGCTATATGAGAAGCATCATTGATTTTAGAATAAAGAAAGAAATGGGCCACTATAGATAATCAATAGAAATCACAAAAATGTTATCATGTTCTAGAATTGTGCTGAATAATTTTTAATATTAAATATACTTTTATGATGGGGGCTTTAACTTCTATATGAGATAGACTTTGAGCTACAAAATTTTAAGCATCAAGTACAAGTGTAAGTTCACAAATAAGAGTTTTTATTAAATAGATGGTTTTATGTTTTTTTTCAAATGTCAAACTATTAATTTAGAATGTAAGTCAGAGATAAAAAATTCTCAAGTTGTAGGAATATTGAATTGCCTTCTCCTATACAAATACTTAATGATCATATAACCTGTTATGTGTAGTATCAAAAGTTTATCAAAGTGCTTCATATAAAATTAGACAAAAGTAAGGATAACTAGGAAACTCTTCTAGAAGTTTGTCAAATATAATGATTTTGAGTTTTAGAGAAGAGATGGTCAAAATTATCTTAAATAAGGCATCAACATGTTTGATCTTTTTTTTTTTTTTTTGTGTTTATGTTTGAGAATAAAAAATAATCATGGAGAAACTCAACCAACTTGACATTTTTATGATTTATTTTTTTGTTGTGTTAATGAATTTTAGGGTGTGATGCTTTGAGTTGAAAATGAACTCCTTATGTGGAAAGTAATAGCCTCTGTGTCTAAGAGATTGGATGAAAGAATAATATTGAGTTCCATTTTTATACCTCATTTAATTTTTCGTCCACAAAAGCTTTTGAATGATTTTATTAACTTAAGATTTCACAAATTCAATATTCAAAAACAACACAATTTACTTCAAAGTATTTGAGAAAATTAGGCAACTTGAAGGAATTAATGGTAATCAAATTCTTAACTTGTTCCGAGGCTTTTATATGGTAGGTGACAACAAAAATTTCTCCAAGCCTAAAATATCAGTGATAAAAACAATATTTATTAATATTCTCAATAAATCTTCGATAGAAAACAGTTGAGTTGTAAAAACTTCATATTATAATGAAACTCTTAAGTCTTTGAGTTAGGTTAATCTATAATTCCTTAAATTTTAGAAGGGTTAGATTTGATTCCAATAATGAAAATAAAAATTCTAGGAAAATCATTTCATTTTTTTAAAATAATACTTGTTCAAGTTGACGTTCAATTGTTATTTTTAAGAGGTTTAAAAATTTACTGAAAATATTGAAAATGATCTGCCTCGCTCTGCCAAAAAATTAAGATATCATCAAAATAAATATTAGAAATTTTGTTTATAAAAGTTTTAGGATTTTATTCATTTTATTAATGTGATTGGGGTGTTTGAAAGCTTAAAAGGTATCACTAACCATTCGTCGAGTCCATTACGGATCATAAAGAATTTTCATTCTTCATTTTATTAAATCCTAATCTCATGATTATTTTTTAAATAAAATAAAAAAAAGGCTACTAAGACTTGTTAGAATTGCAAAAGGACAAAAACCATTTCATATAAATTCTTTTCTAAGTCCTTCACTTATCTCAGAGCTCAGTATGCTCAAAGGGATTCATCCTACAATGGGGAAACTTACAAAGTAATAAACTAATGGAATAGGCCAATAACAAATTGAATAAACATAAAAGAATGTAATATATACATCACTCATCAGATGAACCATCACAAAACTCAAAAAGGAAAGGAGATATCATGATAGATATTTGAGTTCTTTCAAAACCAAGATCATGATAGTTAGGTTTTGTATGAAAATTAAAGTCAAGCACCTCTCTTTTTAAGTGGATTTTTGTTGCACAGAGTTAGTTTTGTGAGGTGTTATGGGGTGTGTCTTTTTATAGGTTTAATATAAATGAGTTGAATGATCATATTGCCATGTTTCAAAACATGCATATTTTTCTTATTTTATTGGGTCACATTTAAATCATACAAATAGGGTTTAAAAAAAATACGAGTAATGTCAATAAAGAGTATCAAACCATATTTATTTTTATAACTATCAATCCTTAAAAAAATGGGGCATCTACTTGTGATGGATGGAGATGTATGATTGACCCGACTAACAAGAAAAAATTTTAATATTGTTTAATATTGATACAAACGCTAATAATAAGGTAAATTAAAGATGGCAAGAGCTGCACTATCATCTATAAATAGCACTTTTTTCATTGCAAATTACATACAAAAAAGATTCATTCCTCTCGTAGTCAAATAACTCATTCAATTAATTGAAGAGTTATCTATGAACTCAATAACTTCAAAAAAAGGGTGTCTTTATAAACTTCTAACATGTCATTATCCATGGAATTTACAATTTCTTCTTAAAAAATTAAGATTTATATTGAATTTGTATATGATCCTTCATGTTACATTTGAAGTAAATTATCTTTTTAGTATTTGTAGAATCATAGCAGTAAGGGTTTAGGGAAAATGAGTTCGATTTTCAGTAGGTAGAGTGGATCGAACGGTAGACCTATGGAATTAAGTGGATTAACCTGGCTTTCTGATCTCGAAGATGAGCAATTTTCTATTAATTCTCTATCAACAAAGAATGATGAAAGGTATCTTCTGAGATTTGATTATCAAATAACTCATCTTTGTTATTAATATCCACTCAAAATCTAATGATAAATTTATTGTCTAATCACCAATCATTGACAGCATAATCGTCTGTAGCAACTAAGTCTTTACAAATATTCAACTATTCTATTATAATTAGATTATCTTTCTTTAAAATCAGTAAGTTCTCTTACAGCTTTTTGTTAAATGAGATAACATTTGGTTATTAATATATATTTTATGCCAATCAAACAAGTCATTCAGTTGGACCAACCAAACAAAGAATCTTCCAATATCGTATGTGCCATCATAGGTGGCATGTTCAACTTTAACTCTCCTAGAAAAATCATTAGTCATTAGCATTCCTATGAGAACAGCCTCTTCATTTTTCACTCCTAAGAATTGGGTTATCCGTGTGAGGTTGTTCTCTTCCTAGGTCTACAACGGAATCTCATCTTCTAATAATTAATTATCAATTTGGGCTTGACGTAGGACAGCAAGATTTTCACTATTTTGAAGATAAATTATGCATGATCTTCCAATTCTTACAAAGCAATTTTATTCCAGTCAAATAGTTCTTTATTCTCAAAGGTTCACAAAATCAATCATCCAGACAAAATTTTAGTCTGGTCATAGGACATCCTAATAAATACAAAATATTATTCAATTAAAAATAAAACGACAAGGCCCTTATAATCTTCTGAAATCTAATCTTTTTCATCATCCTCGTAGAGTGAGGGATGCTTACAAGCAAGCAATGACACAACGATCTATCATTGGGTTGTGCAGGGGAACATTTTGTTGCCTTGCTTTTAGATTAAAAAAAAATTATGGCATCATATACATATAACTCGCCTTATCTCTTTTCTCTCTCAATCTTATCTCTCTCTATCTCTCTCTATTTATCTCACCCCCTTTCACTTGCTATCTCACCCACTCTTTCACTCTCTCTTTATCTCTCTCTCCCTCTTTCTCCGTCACATGCACACTCTCTCATTCTTTATCACACTCTTCCACATTCTCTACTTCTCTCACACACTCTCTTTCTTTCTTTATATATATATATATATATATATATATAGATATATATATATATATATATATATATATACATATATATATATATATATATATATATATATATATATATATCTGTGTGTGTGTGTGTGCGCGTACATGCGTGCATATAGATATGTATATACGTGTCTGTGCGTGCGCTCCAGTCAACATGTGTGTGCGCACTCATACACTTATATGTGCATATGTATATGTGTGTGTGAGTGTGTGTGTGTTAACTTTGTGGAATTTACATACATAACACAGTATTCATATGCATATTCAACACCTAAAGGTTAATATTTACATAAATGACACTTTGTGTAATAATCACAACTAAAAATATGCATAAAAAAGTTTATTTCACTTAGGAAATTAGAATTAGTGGAACTTTTATGTGATGTTAAAAAATTTAGTGTTATATAAATATAAAGTTGTGCTGAATACAAATACATAAAAAATGCATTGTAAACAGGCAAGTCCTTTTTTTTTTCAATTAAATCTTAGAAATCAACTTAGTCTATGTTGTGGGGACAATGCATTAGCGAGCCATTTTGGTGCACCATGCCTCACCATACAAATGACATAAGGGTGCACCGCGACAAGCCATACACCAAAGCACGCGCCATTGACATGTTTGACAGCAACATTTAATTTGCAATAAAATCTCTCTTGATTTCTTCCATGGGGATAAATATAAGACCAATAGGTCAAAAGCAGGCCAGTAAGAAATAAAAAAAAAAATTCAAAAAAAATTATATATTTAAAGTAGTGACTACAAACTTAGTCATTATTTTAAAATTTAATTAATATTCTTAATGTTTAGGAAAGATGAAGAAAATTTAGATTGATGATGATGAGGAAAAGACATAAAACAATTTAGGATGTGGAAAGAAAAAATAATTCATTATCCTAGTGATTATAATGAAGATCTATTGAGTAATGATAATGATAGATTTTTTTAACTTAGAAACTTTAATCTTGGTTACTTTTATGTTTTTATTTTGATGGAGAATATTAGAAGTGGTAGAGAGTGAGTTTTGTTGAAATTATTTTGATTATTATGTCATTATATATTATTTTGATAGTTTATTTTAATTTAATATTTATATAGCCCTTATACTTCATAATTTGATGTTAGTATGTCAATATATTACTTCTACTTTGCATACTCTATTATTTATTACTATAATAGAATTTTGATATACCAATTACTACTGTGTTATTATATGTTAGAATGTTAATATACTACCTTACATACTTTAAAATTAGTAGAATAATTTTTTCCTTCGTGCTTATTTTTTTAAAACTTTTGAAAGTTATGCCTCAACACACACCCACCTCACCTCACGGACATAAATTACCATAATACCCAATTGCACAACCATAAGCTTTACAAAAAAACTAATGTAATTGCAACTTTTAAATGAAAAAGAAAACAAATAATATTAAAAAGAAAAAATTGGGATCAAAATCATAATATACTTTATAAAGCATAAACCTAAATAAATGGACCAAAGCAATGTTACACATGAACAGGTTAAACACACAAAACAGGAAATTTTCCTAACCAGAAGAATGGGATTATCTCTATCAGAACCATATGGCTTGTGAAAAATTCTAGCACAACTTTACAAAGTAGAAACACGCTGGATGCATGAAAGCCCCTAGCATTTGATCACAGTTACCCCATTATCAGATTAGACACACATAAAATTTTACTTTTCCCATAAAAAAAAAAAAAAAATCTCAGATTTCAATAACTGTTCAACTATTAATTGCACGACATCAAAAGTACGGAAGCATACAAACTTATATATCAAACCATAGGTTATCTTTCAGATTCTAAGTAAACATTTGACTGATAGGCATATTCAGCTCTCATTTAATCGCCATCAAAATACATAAAGGAAACAATCACACTAAATACAGAAACCAGATCAAATTATATGAGTATATGGTTTGACCTCTAGAAGGCATGAGAAACAATGTCATTTCCAATTTCTAAATTCGGTCCGTTGTTTCTTCCTTTGTTCATGCTGTTGTGTTCATTGGCAGTTACCAATGCCAATGTTGTTTCCAAAACAAAAAAGAAGAACCTCGTATCAATTTATAATCCATCCAATTCATTTTCGTGCCAATAATGTCATTCTAGACAGTAATAGCCGAGTATGTGTTTTGAAAAAGTAAATACAACGCACATAAAATAAAAATTCAAGCATTTCATAAAAATAAAAATTGATAAATCAATAGTCAAATTGCAGAATTCCAAATTTTACAAAAAATTCCATAAGATTTATAAAATGTACCCCAATATTAGCTACACAATGTTAGATGACCCCAAACAAATCCTCCTTCACGGTTTAACTCTACATAATCAATAATAACTGAAAATAAAAAGAAATCGCACCAACCTTCCCCCGTGGATCTCGATCCGGAAAGCCAAGTCCGCATTACACACGACCCGTAACAACTGCCGGGCCTACACTCGACGAGCTTCCGCCTAGAAACGACAAGAATCCAGTCGCCGCCCCGCCCGGCTCCTGATCGTCGAGAAACAAATCCTCCGGCACGCGGAAGGCACCATGAGCGGCCACCAGCGCAGCACCGACTAGCAACGCAGAGATTATGAGAGATCCAACCGACGTGAGGAAAACGACAAAGACAGTGATGACGGTAAGACCAAATAGTGTTTCGCGATCCGAAAAAGTGCGTCCGAAGAGAACGAGCGGGGGATCGGAGGGACGGAAGATGTATAGGAAGCACCAAGAGGCGAGCAATCCAAGTAGGACGAAAAGGGAGGCGGGATGCGAGACGAGGGAGAGAGCAAGTACGGCGCCGATTAGAGTAAAATAGTTGATACGAAAGTAGGAGAAGTTTTTCCGGAGACGAGAAGTGGCGTCAGAAAGAGATTCTGGTCGAGAAAAGGCGGAGCGGTCGAGAAGTTCAGACCAAGGACGGCGGTCGGAGAGAGATCTGCGGATAGATTCTTGAAGGCGGGAGAGGAAGAGACGGAAGGCAGGGGTAGTGGCCGGCGCTAATGACGGAGATGAGATGGATCCAGAAGATGCGGTGGAGACGGCAGCAGTTGGCTGGGAGTTGGAGATCGGGAGAATCGGGGGGGACGCGGAGGAGGCCATTAGGTTTTGGGGAGAGAGTAGATCTCAAGTTGTTTCCTTTCCACAGTCCAGTCGGCCGACGCGCGGCGAATTTAATAGCGGTCCTATGATAATATTTCCTGGATGAATTTGTTTATGTAACTTCTTTTTCCACTTTCAAGGAAAAAAATTGGTTCGTGTGTACTTTTATAAGTTTTTAGCTACGAAGGACTTCAAATCTAAATATGCTGCAATTATATACATAGTTTAATTGCATAAGCAAAATTAAACAATTGCATGAAGATAAGAATTAAAAGAACAAACCACAAAAGCGATTATTACATGCAGACTATGTGCATGCGTATTGATGATATTTTAGTGCAATACCACCACAATACTTATTTTAAGCTGATAATTATTTTTTTTAAGCTGACTAACAATGTCTTTATTACTCATCCTCACATTCATTATAAAAATGAGGCCAAGGTGGGGATATCCCACGTAGCTGATGTTGATGATATAGTAATATTCAATAATGCTTCTAAGTGCTCATGTAAGAAGATCTACAACACTTGACTATCCTTTCAAGAAACATTTGGGATGTCATTCAATGAAGATAAATGTCAGCTCTTTTTTGTTAAGAAAGCAAGCTATACATTAAAAACTTAGGCCAAAGAATTTACAGGTTTTGTTATTTCTGAATTTTCTTTCAAGTATATGGGAGTCAATTTGCTCATGGGGAGAAGGAGACAGAAGCAATTTGATAATGGGGTTAAAAAAATCGGAATCATAATTGGAGAATGGAGAACCTCTTTCCTTTCTTTTGGGAAAGAAAGAGTTACTATGCTTAAAAGTGTTTTAACATCTATTCCTCTTTATGTGAAGCTGGTACAAGATATTCTGCCAAACATTTTGGACAAAAGGGCTGTCAAAGAATAAATGATGGAGATGCTCCTTATCATGTCTACACAACAAACAACAAGAAGGTCCCCGTAGTCTTTTGAGCTTAAGTATGACATCAGTAGGAAGCATCTTTAAGAACAATCTTCAACAGAAGAAAGACATATAGGGGGACAGAAACTTACCCCAAATGTCTTTAGGATGAGACAGAAAGATATACTTGAAATCAACAAAATACAACCAATTTTGCATTTATTTGCATCTAACTCATCTGCGTGTAATAATTTTTCCAAAAAAACTCCAAAAAATAAGGTCAAAACCTAAAGATTTTTCCTCAATAAGGGCTTCCACCTCAAGTACCCAGACATGAAATGCAAAAACTGAAAACTTGCGAGTTAAAGTGAAAAAGAGTGGGTCTATTAGCACATGCAAAATTATAAACCCAGACATGAGGCTTAGATTTAAAAGTTACATAAGCAAAATCATCCAAATATTAGTGTACGTAAAAAATGCATCAGCACAAATCTTGATAAGATTAAACAAACTGAGAGATTAAGACGTATAGCCAGGAAGGTCTGCCAGCATAAGACAAAAGAACCACTGGTGTCTAAGGGTTTGTTTGGGGCAGCTACAGTGCCTAGAAGTTGGGGAGCAGAAGTTGTTGCAGTGAAGCTGTGTGTCTGTCTATTTTGTGCAGTTGTGCAGTAGTTGTGCTGTGTATTGTTGTGTTATTTATAATAAAACCAGTATAAGTTACATAATTCATGCATGAAAATAAAAATTAGATTTAGAATCACAAAAAACTCATAAGTTTGAATATTATATGTTAAAAACTAATATTTCACTAAACAGTGAGTAACAAAATAAGAAAAATTAAAAATAAACTATTAAAACAACAATTAGCATGTATACGATCAATTTCACAAGATAATTTCCTCTCCAAAGAAATTCTCCACGTCTGATCACAATCTAAGGTGAAATTGTCGAACTGATCCAGTCACATGAAGAAGTCACAGTCCGCCACTAATATATGTCTTGCACACCTAAAAAATTATACAAATGCTGGAAATAAATAATTAAAGTTTTATAAAGTTGTGAGTAAAACAACAATCAAAATTAAAAATGAAACTATTAAAACAATAATTAACATTATCATGATATTGAATTTGAAATGCAGACGATCAATTTTAACTCTCCACATTCGATCATTATCTGAGGTGAAATCATCGAATTGATTCACCCACCTGGAAGTCACAGTCCTCCACTGATATATAACTTGGACACCTATAAAGTTATAAGAATAATTGAAATACATAATTAAAATTTTATTAAGCTTTGCGATCTCATAGAACAAAGGATAAATTGATGAATAATCTTTCACTACAAGAAGATAGTAGAGCTTTAAGAAAAAAGATCTCAGTTACCTTTAAATCATGTAATACTGAGCTCATATGTTTCACAGAAGAATATCATCACAAAGGATATCCAAAAAAACCTCAGCAGTCATATGAAAGAAAAAGAAGGGGGTATTGGTTGCTTGGATGACAATTTCATACATGTCAAAATCCAAAGCAACATATAGGTCATCTAGAATAAGTTCTAAGGGCATATATCTTATCATAGATATCTAAACAAAAAAAAAACATGCAAGAAAAATGTATATATATTGAACTTGTGGCTACTTAGGAGGTCATTTATGCAGGAAAAAATACATGAATAATTAATGGAAAAATAATTTGTATTAAAATGAGATCTCAAAAGAGAAATAATGTATAAAGCTTCATTATAATAAACTTTAAGCATTCTCACAAGATCTTCTATACAAATAAAACAGAAGTTGCATACAATATCAATTTACCCATTAACTATTAGATTTATAATTTGCTCTCTCAGCTCCTTCTCCACAGCACCATCTCCATCCTAAGTACATGACACAGGTAAATGACATTCAGCTTATGAGATTGACTATCCTAGGTAATATTCATATGCTTCAGTAGGTACATGTGATTGATCCTCATTTGCACTATTGAAATCAATATCACTACATGAAGAATGTAGATAAATGTTATTTTAAAGAGTCATTGTGGCGACCACAATCTTCACTTGTTTGTTGAAAAGATAGGCGGGCATATTTCATATAATAACCCATTGTTTTCTAAACATTGATGTTCTCTCAATATTGCCACGTAAAAATGAGTGTCTATTATTAAATATCTCATTTCTATCTTAAGCTACATTGTTAGCTCTTTTAAAATAAGGAATCTAATATTTTGTATCAAGATAGGGTTTGAGATACCCTTTTGTAATGGATATCTAGCATCAACTAAATAATATTTTTGTGTTATAAGTATAGAAATTAGCTTTGTACTGAAAGTATTATTTCATTTATTCAAATTCAAGCTAACCAGGAGGCAACTTTGGAAAACTGTAATTATGAGTTCACATAATAAATTTAAAAATGTGACTATTGTGTCGTTGTCTTCTCATCCTACCATTACAAAAGTGAAACAGATATTTGAATTGCATATAACCATTACATTTTGTGTCGATGAACAACAATGTCCAATGTATGTATTTTTTTTATTATTGGGCATGCATGCATCCACATGCATTCCATCAATTGCTCTAATATCCTAAATAAAATTATGTAAGATATCAGAATTACTGCGTATAAGTAAGTTTTGGAAAAGATGAACACATGAATCTACCTTATAATATGGCATATAACATTGATCTTATGAAATCTTTAGAGAGGTGCTTTAAAATATAGAGAGTTCAGGTCTAATAACTTTTGAAGATAGATTGATGAGAGTATCAAAACCAATTGAATAATACCTACTAATTAATTCTAACGAGTGTTAGAATCACTTCATAGCTCCTTTCATAGACTCTTTGTGATAATAAAAATAGAATTATAGTTAACACTTCTCTTGAAGTCACCTTGGAGGAGCTATATAATCCCAAATTTTTGTGTTAATTGATACACCTAAAATATATAGCATTTATGTACACATTTTTATACTTATTTTTTAGGATATTGTGCTTTAATGAAAAATATTTGTGTGTTTTTCTTTTAGGTACAATTAAATAGATGAAATATGGTGAAAGAAGTGAAAAAGGATCAAATTTGGAGCAAAAATGAAGAATGTGTGAAAATGAACTATGGCGCCTAAGTGCCTAGGACTGACGCTTAAGCGCCAAGAAATAGAGAATATCTCGCCTAAGCACTGAAGACCTCATGCTTATGCATCAAGGGTAGTTATGATGAAAATTCAAGGAATTTGGATAAATTTTGAAGGAGTGTTTGAAGAAACTCTTGTTGAAAACACGAATTACAGTTAATGGGCACGAAAATACATTGAAATGACTCTTGAAAAGAGACAACTCTTGGAAGATTCATTGAATGTGGACACATTTTGAAGAGACACTAAAGTACCTTTATTAGGAGGAGAAAATTATATAAAAGACTTAGGATACTTTTAGAGAGTAGAAAGTAAGGAGTTGTAGGATTTTATTTAAGGCTTCTTCTCACTTTTCTCATTCCTGGTGAAAGAGAAAGTGATTAGATTGTTCTAAGTAAGAATCCATTGTAGTTTGTTAGTGTCATAGAGAAATTTTAACCCTCTAAGGTTGGGCGACCAGACCTAGGAAGCATTGTAAGAGAAAGGAAGAGATTCAAAGGAACTTCAAGAGTTTGGTGGAAAGGAATTTGAGATAAAATTTTATCTTTTTGACTACATGTAGTTTTAATTTAGACTTCTTGTGTTTTTACATGATTTCTACATTTAAATTTAATTGTTTTTGTGTTTTCTCCATGAATTCTGAGTAGTTTTCTTTATCCTTTTTCTATAAAATGATAAGTAATTAAGAGTTGGAAGGAATTTGTATGAAGTATTGATCTATAATGTTGGAATAAGTTGTGATGATTTAATCTTTATACTTCATTTATTTCTTGATTTGACCAATTAAGATGTTAATATTTGTTGTGAGAACATGTAAGATCACATGAGATTGTACGGATGAGAATGCAATTCATTTAGTTGAGTGCAAATAAATAAGGAAATAAACTTTGAAGGGTGTGAAGTTAGAGGACTTTAGAGTAACAGACTAAAGCCCTCAATTCGGTCTATTATTTTAGGTCTTGATATGAGAAGTTAGGCCCCAGGTGGAGGGAGAAGAGGGAACTCTAGAGTGAGAGCTAGTAACTTCCCTACCTAACTCGTCTTTAGGATTATTCAAACATTGGATTAGTCAATTTTCTTTATGGAATCTCTAGTAAGAGTAAAAAATATTATTGCTCCTATTTGACATAACAAAATTTAAATACTTTCATAATAAAATTCCTATACTTGTTACTTCCTATACTTGTTACTGATTCATACTTGTTACTGATTCATAATAAGAAAAAAAGATATGTTATTTGTATTGCTTTCATCTTACAAAAATCTAGTTAAATTTAGTTAGTTGTTTACTTTATTTTCAAATATAAAAAGAAATTACCAAGAAGAATTGAATTTTCATTCCTACCATAGTTTCTATAGTTTGAGTAAGACTCTTTTTCAAAGTAGAGTTTGTTATCTAATTTCTCCTTAAGAGTTTGTAGTTCTCCTTGTGGGTTTGATATTTTGAGGCTTAATCAAAGAGAGCTATATTACTTTATAACGATACATATACTTGCGTAGTACCTAAGTATTTAAGAAAAACAACACACCAAGTTTTTGACACCTTCGTAAAGAAAAAAATATAAATAAAGAGAATTAAGAATATAACCGCACCTACATTATAATATTATCGTACAAGATAGGGATCAAGTTTTTGGCTTCTTTCACAGAAAATTGAGAAGTTTTTGACCTCAAACCATCATCTTCTTCCTCCCTTTCATGAAAGTGGCACCTAGAGCTCTCCATAGCCAACAATTCTTCAAATTTTAAAGCCTTAAAACACCATATTTCATCTTGCCAATGTTAAATCTACATTTTGGCATATAAATTTTGTTGTTTCACTATGGATTTCTTCCACAATGATTTGAGGCCAAAAATTGAAAAGTTTCGGGATTTGTAGTGAGAAATCCATGGTTGGAAGCTTCATATGCTTCAAAATCACTTGTAGAAACCTTTAAAACTAATATATGCAATTTAATTTGAATTTTTCTAGATTTTTGAAATGGCTCCTAAAAAAAGAGAGGAAAGAGGAAAGAAATTTTTGACAACACAGAGTTTGTGAATCGCGAAGCACAAGATAGATATGATGATTTTCTGTTGTCAATGAAGTTCATTGTGTAGCAAAGCTTTTTGAGACCTGGTGGGGCGGTCGAAAATATGATTGCTGCTCGACACTGAGAAGTTTTTTGCCACTTCACTGTCGTAGCAGTTATTTTAGCTATGAGGAAATTTTATGCAAATCTACCTGAAGCTTCGGATGATGAGGTAGTTGTTTGAGGAAGGGGAGTTTAGTTCACGTCTGAGAGGATCAATGTGCTATATGGTAAACCTCCTTCTTTGGATTTCTACTATTCAAAGTTTGAGCCTTATGATTCTAAGCTAGATGAGATTATTGCTTACCTTACTGATGGGAGTGGAGTTTGGAAGATCATAAATGAGCATAAGGTAAACTTTTCTTCTTCTACACTTAATGCCTAATTGAATGCATGTCATTATTTTATTTCTGCTCGATTGCTACCCTCAAACCATTTGAACTAGTTGAATTGTGAGAAAGCTACCTTAAACTATTGCATTCAGAAGATGAAACCCATTAGTGTTGGCTCTCGCATCTTCAAGGCCATTTACACCTCCCCTATAGCTAGTTCTTCTGTAGGTTTGGGTTTCCCTTCCCTTATCTTTACTATATGTAAAGGATCTCGAGTGAAATATGAGACATAAGAGGAGCAACTAAAGCCACTAAAGGCTATTAGAAAGGCTAATGTGGACATTTACGGGAGATCTCAAGGTATAGCTTCTGATATTCCATCTACTTGTACCTCAAGATCTTGGACCTCTAGTACTACAGTTCCACCTCCTAGTGCTTAGGAAGAACTTAGAGATCGAACCTTGGAACTTCAATCAGATATGTTTTTAATGCAATGCCAGCTTCATGATAATGAAGATCATTGGGACCACATAGAACAATACAAGAGAAGGAAGAGTGATTATGAAGCCAGCTTCAACACTTCCTTAGTGAGTTATCTACGTGGTGACCATAGTTTTGAGTTTCCTAATTATCCTCATACCCTCCATTTGGGTGCCGATAAATGATGGATGAAGATGTCTCTTTGGGATGAAATTGGAATAGTGGCAGGCAGGAACATTCTCTATCATATATAATTCGTTGATCCATATAGGAGTGAAAGCGATCCATCTTCCTCACACATAAACAACTCCTTGGTTGATTCCATGTAAATTTGCATAAAATTCTTTCACCACTGGAACAACCACGGCGGCAGTAGTGTAGCACAACACTTCCCATCTTCACTGCACTATCGTTTCTTCAATATCCGTCGTGGGATTATTCAATCCGCGATTTACGAATCCTCGTTCCTTGATCAATTTTTTCTTCATCAGTAACTTGTTGAAGATTCGCTGAGCTTCCGCACTAATAAACTTTCGCCAATTGAAAACTCGCATTCTGGGATTATCAAGGGAATTAGAAGCCATAGGAATGAAATTGGTTGAGTTTCACTTCATTTTTGGAGGGAAATATGAACTAAAAATCGAATTTTTGAGTTTAAAAAGACAATTCCCGCCCAAAAACCGCCATTTGAACTCATGTAAGTGCCAATTCGTCGGTCTAGCCATCGACGGGGTCGATGATACCATCGATGAGCCTCTGTATTAATTTTGTCTGGACTCTCAGGAAAAACCCACCGTCGGTGGCGTCGAGGGCGTCGTCGACGCCCAAGGCAAAATTTGCACAGTTTCACTCTGGTCCGAATACGTTCCAATTTTTCTTTATGGATCCAATTTTAAGATATTTCAAGGGTAAATAAGAGTAGTAGAGCTTAATACTACCA
>NW_018165189.1:178242-179014 GCF_001263595.1 Phalaenopsis equestris | reverse complement strand
AGGGTTTACAGTCTTTTCAAGTATTTTTTTAATCTCTCTATTAGAAACTTCAGCTAACCCACTGGTTTGAGGGTGATAGGCAGTAGAGATTCTATGAATAATATTAAATTTTTTTGCTAATCTCTGAATGTATTTATTCATAAAATGGGATCCTCCATCAGTGATAATCATTCTAGGCATTCCGTATCTAGTGAAAATATTTTTCATTAAAAATCTTGAAACACTTTTAGCGTCACAACGAGGTAAAGCTTGTATTTCAATTCACTTAGAAATGTAGTTAACTGCAATTAATATATATAAGTTTCCAAATGAAGGAATAAATAGTCCCATAAAATCTAATCTTCAAACGTCAAAGATCTCAACTTCTAATATGAAATTCATAGGCATTTCATTTATTCTAGATATATTGCCAACTAGTTTGCATCAATCACAAGTTTTTATGTATCTATAAACATCTCTAAAGATAGTAGGCCAATAAAATCCAGCTTGTAAAATTTTATAAGCAGTTTTATCAATCCCAAAATGTCCTCCAAATTCAAAATCATGACATTTATAAAGATCAGCTCAGTTTCTTCATAAGGCACACATCTCCTCATAATCAGATCTTTACATTGTTTATATAAATAAGGCTCATCCAAAAAATATGCTTTTGCATCATGAATATATTTCTTTTATTGTTGCAGTGTCAGCATAGGCGGCAAAAAATCACTTTTAATATAGTTAACAATATAAACATACCATGGTATTTTCCACTCATTAATATTATAAAGTT
>NW_018165189.1:176747-177206 GCF_001263595.1 Phalaenopsis equestris | reverse complement strand
CTTTCTTAGGAACACAATGAATTGGACTTACACATGCACTATCTGAAATAAGATATATAATTCCAGTGTCTAACCATTTCAAAATCGGATTTAATCTCGTTTGTGGATCAACTCTTAGTTTATATTGTTCATCTAATATAATTTGGTGCATACAGATTGAAGGACTGATTCCCTTAATATCAGCTAAGGTCTAACTAAAAATTTTCTTATATCTTTTTAATGTATCTAACAGTCTTTGTTCTTGTAAATCATTTAATTCTGAAGATATAATAACAAGTAATGTAGATGAGTCTCATAAAAATACATACTTCAAGTGGCTAGGCAGTATTTTTAACTCAAGTTCAGGTGATTTTATAATTGATGGAAATAGATTTTTATCAGCATTTTCCGTAATATCCAACATCTCAAATCTTTCCTGAACACAATCTAATTCTTCATTTTCTAATTCGTCCAGAATAA
>NW_018165189.1:175677-176569 GCF_001263595.1 Phalaenopsis equestris | reverse complement strand
TCACAATGTTAAAAGTCACTTCTTAATCATTAACTCTCATAGTTAATTCTCCTTTTTGAACATCTATCATAGCGTTTCCAGTAGCTAAAAATGGTCTCACTAAAATAATAGGTATTTTTTTATCTTTCTCCAAATCGAAAACAAAGAAATCCACATGAAAGATAAATTTATCCACTTTTACTAACACATATTCTATAACTCCCTAAGGATATGTAATTGAACGATCCGCTAATTGCAGAGTTACAAAAGTAGGTGAGACTTCTTCTAATCATAATCTTTTGAAAATTGATAGGGGCATAAGATTAATGCTGGCTCCCAAATCACATAAAACTCTTCTATAAAATTTTTCACCAATAGCACTTGGTATGGTGAAACTTCCAGGATCTTTTAGTCATTGGTGTAAATTTATACTCTAAATCTGGGTATTCATGATCCTTCTCTTTTTCGGTATCCACTTTCTCTTTTCCAGTTTAATATCAGCTCTTCCATCGACAACTTTTTCTCCTTAATTTGAGTGTTACTGTTAAATCCTAGAGGATAAGAAGGTTTGTAGTTAACATTTCCTTGGTTGGATGAATTTCCTAATGGGTTCATTGGGTTGTTTGTCCATTGTTGATTTGTAGAAGAATTGTTATTCCAGTTCAAATTTGAATGATTCTTCCAACCTGGGTTATATAAGTTCGAATAAGGGTTGTTGGGTCTATTAATAGCATTTAAAATCTCATATGAAGGTTGAACATCCACAAATTGCCCAGATAAATTCTCTTCCATCATAGGAGGTGTTGGAGAATAATTCATCCCATAATGATCTAATTTCTTTGATATTGCAGCAATCTGCAAAACTAACATAGATATTGCATCAGAGTCATGGATACTAGCTACTTTTTTTGGC
>NW_018165189.1:170598-174537 GCF_001263595.1 Phalaenopsis equestris | reverse complement strand
TTTAATAACTATTAAATAACTAATGATACTAATGAGGGTTTAATTTTGATATTCAATATATAAGAAAGCATCATTCTCCTTGTCAAGAAATTATAGTGAATGGATAAAGTGAATTAGTTCAATTTATATTGTGTCAAATATGAGCATACCTATTCTTTATCATTTGGTCCAGGCATAAAAAGTATTGATTAATCCTACGCTTGTTTACTAAATCTGCGGCTAGGCTGGGCGGCTAGGCTGGGAGGATACTGACTCTCACTTCGGAGCTCCCACGTTCCCCTCACCTGAGGACTAACATCTACACTCCAGCACCCAAACAATAGGAACGTATCGGGGATTTTAGTCTGTCACTCTAAAATCTCCAATCCTACGTCCGATAATATTATTTCCCTATTTATTTGCACCCAACTTCCAAGTGCTTTGACCTCCCTGAATATTGGATGTAATCTTCACTTTAGTTGTAAAACTAAACATAAAATCTCGAGACAAGGAGAAAGACAGAGAAAACTACTCAGATCTCATGGGGAAAACACAACAAAACTCAAAATTCATATAAAAAATCAAAGTCATATAAACTAAAATAAGTAAATAACTTATCTATAATTTCTCCCTAAGAACACTCCTCGAAGTTTCTATGAATCTCTTCCTTTCTTTACAACACACAGAATTCCTCTTCGAAGCAACAAGGAGGAAGAAATCTCTCACTTTCCCTCCACTCTTACAATCTCTCGAAGAATTCCTCACAATATTATAACCTTTCTAATCTCTAGGAACTCTCTCTAGCACTTCCTTCACTCTCTAGATTCTCCCCCTTTTAATTTTGGGCCAAAATAGTCAATTAAAGTTGTGGATGAGCTTTCTCAAGAGTTGCCTAAACATCCCTTCAAAATTTGGCCTTATCCAAAGCTTGAGTAGGCATAACTGCCGAGCTCGCCTTTGGCGGCCTCGAGGGCGCCGTCGGCGGACTTCTGAAGAATTTTGTCCTGTAGCCTCGGGAAAAGTCGGCGGGGTCGAGGACGTCGTCGCCAAACTAGTTCAAATCTCCACATTTTTTGTCCTTTTCGCTCCAAATTCTCTCCTTTTTGCATCTTTTTGCTCCAATGACCCTAATTCATCATTCATGAAACAAAACATCAAAAATATCTTTCTTTAAAGTGTAATATCATTAAAAATAATATAAGATAGGTATGAAAATCTCAACATATTTTCCTTGGGTCACCATGCAGAGCTTCGGAGCCACCGTAGGTTGACGCGGCGTCACATGTTTAAGTAGGAAAATAGGGATTTAAATAATTCACGAAATGGTCCTTAACTTCAAAAATACATATATAGGTGTAGAAAAATCACAAAAATAAAAGAAAAATACTCTAGTGCTCAGTGAACAGAGGAGAACAATATGGAAGTGGTTTAAAGCTTATTTGATTCATATTTTATTTTTAATTAATTAAATATTATTCTAAGTATTTTGATTCTCCATGCATTCAAGTATTTCACCATGGCTTGATATTTTGGCATGTTGTTGCTTCTGTCATGGGGGATATTTTATGGTTTTTTCAAAGTCCGAGAAGAATCCTAGACTGAGATCCATATTTTTCAAGTTTATGCCTATTATTTTCATAGATTAATCATAATAATTAGCATATTGCTTGGAAAAATCCAAGAAAATTTTGGTAGGTTTATTGTGACCAGAGAACCCTAGATGAGCCAAGTCATTAAAAATACACCAAATTTTCATAAAACCCCAAGATACAAAGAAAAGTAATTTGGGAAAAATAAACATCTAAATGACTTGAGTTTGATTCTCCACTATAATTTAAAGTTCAAAGGATTCCCCATAAAAATTTCAAAACATTTGGAGTTCATTTGACAACCTAATTTGATTTTCTAAGTTAAATAATATTTTTAACACTAAAATAATTTTTAATAATTAAAATATAATTTTTAAAATTATAAAAATTGGTTTTGGGAGTTCTTTGTGGTTAGAAGGATTTTCTAAAAATAAAATATTAATTAAAATAAAAATTTCATTTTTTAAGCATATTTTGAATATTTAAATAATAAAAATTAACAAAAATCATAAAATTAATAAAATTCATGGAAATGTTCTAAATTATTTCCTAAGCCCTTAGGAGCATAAAAAATTTTTTTCCTGATTTTCTAAGTAAACATATTAAATTTTAAAGCTTAAAATAATTTTTAAAGGCTAAAAAAGGATTTCCCTTAATTTCTCACAAAAATAATTCTAATAATTCAAAGAAAAATCATAAAAATTTAAAATTTATTTTTCTAGGTTCTTTGACCTCAGAGAGATTTAATAAAAATGAAAAAAATTAATTTTCTAATTTGAAATATCTTATAATTAATTAACACTCGAGAACTCAAAATAATTCTAATAATTCAAATAAAACTCAAAAAATCATGAAATTTGATCTGGTTGGTTCTCTAGTCTAATTCTACCTCCAATAAAAATTTTAGGTTTGCCTTGGTCAAGTTATTAAATTTTCTTTGAAAAATCCTTTTTTGCATGTGAATAATTATATAAATTAAATTAAATTTTAAAAAATCAAACTTTCTTCTATGATATCTTAATTGACTCATGAGTGAGGTGGGATAAAAATTCCAAAATCATTTGAATTAAATTTGATGAATTATGAAGTGATAGAGCCTTAGGGGCAAAAGTGCAATTTTGGAAATTTAGCCCTAATTAACATTTAGGCTTAATTCAAGAAAGGAAAATGGGTAATATTTGATCCTAATTAAAATATTAAGATGATTGAAATATAAGAAATTAATTGGTAGAAACCAATTTCACGATTTCACTTTTCTTAATTAAAGAATAAATTTGCAATTTCTTAAATTTCTTAAATCATTAAGATTTGGATGTTTATTAAATTAGTTGATCCTAGACTTAGGTGTATGATTTTGGATGTTAAAAACTCACAAATTTAATACCCTTATCTGGTGTTCAAATGTCATTCAACCTTTCAACAATGAATTACTATCACTTAAAATTCAATTTCTTTTGAAATTTTATCTTGGTTGATTTTAGTTTTAATTTTAAGGGCTTAGTAGTGACCTAGGCTAAACCAAATTTTGGTAAATGAGGATTAGAAAAGTGAATGTAACTAGAAATTGAACAACTTTAAACCTTTAAAACACTACAAGCCTAATACAACAAGCCCAAGTTAAAACTAAAATTGGTTAAGTGTCTTAATAAAATTAACTTGCCCCTTTAAGGGTCTTCACCCACATAATTCTCGAATTAAATGACAAATGATAATCACCCTAATCTTAGGGATAATTGAAACGTTAATGTTCACTATGCATTGGAGGTATTCACATGATGAATTATTAAGCAACATAATAAGTATAAATGAGCTCGAGACTTTTTACCAGGCGGTGAGAGGGAAGCATGGATATGCTTCTTTCTCCTAACCTTTTGGATACCTCAGAGGTCTACTAAACTTAGTATGTTTTGCTTAATAAAATCATCCTTAATCTAATTAATGAGGGCTCACCAAGCTATGATTTAGGATTTGGTAGATCACCATAAAATTATTTCCCCGCTTTACATAAAATGCTTTCAATATATAATTACTCTTGCATGCGTTTTTAGTTTCAGTTGAAGATGAAGGGAAGACCATCCGGGTACACTTTTATTGTAATTTATTTTACCTGCATTTCTAGTTTCCCATACTTTACTTCTCAGTACGTTAATGTACTTACTCATCTACATGAATGAACAAAAACACAAGTTTGCATGTTAAACAACGATGTCACCCTGCATGAAAACCAAAACTGCTAGGATAGCCGCAAAACCAAAACCAAAACTAAAATCAACTAAGATAAAATTCACCGCTACAATATTCAAAATATAAGACAACTCAAAATTTAATCACAAACATCACAAAACAATAATTGCAACTAAATTAAGATGTC
>NW_018165189.1:168809-170547 GCF_001263595.1 Phalaenopsis equestris | reverse complement strand
TCTAACATGGTCTAAATGAAAGAATGAAAGTATGGAACTCATTAATTTAAGTTTAGTAAATTCATTTAGACTAAGTGAATCCAATAATAAATAGTGGTACAAGAACGAGGGAACCGCAGGATCCTAACCGATGTCGCTCTAATCAACTTTAATATGCCCCATAATATTTAAAGAACCACAACCATAGGGACATCTGATTTAACATCATGACCTGACACCTTAGAAAACTTAAACTTGCCACGACGAGGAGCTTGGAGCTAGCGTTGTGGTCAGCACGACCATCTTCAATAGCAAAACATGTCTATAACAGTATATCCTTCCTTAGAATTAAACAACAAGCCATAGGATTTTGAGTTTGTCTGCCTAGTGCAACATAAATCCTCAACTCATCTATAGGCCTTTGTATAGCTCTGTTGTGCAATATAAGACCTAACTCGTCTTAGGATAGCAAGATTGTCGTCTTTCACGACTTAAACTCTCACATCTTCCGGGCAATTTGTGTGATTGTTTCACACAAATATAAGCCCTAAATAATAAAATTAGTGACCAAAGCAAAATATGTTGAGATTTTCATACCTATTTTACACTATTTTTGATGATATTGCACTTTAAAGAAAGGTATTTTTGATGGTTTATTGCAGGAATGATGAATTAGGGTCAATGGAGCAAATATAGGCAAAAAGGAGAGAATTTGGAGCGAAAAGGACTGAAATGTGAAGATTTGAACTAGGGCGCCGACAGCGAGATTAAAGGCAACGACGGCGATAAATTCCCGAGACTCCAAATTAAATGATTTAGAAAGCCCACCGACGACGCCCTCGAGGCCGCCGACGGTGAGATCGGTGGTTATGTCTAAAAATGCATTGAATGTGGATGATTTTTGGAGGGATGCTTATGCAACTCTTGGGAAAAACTTCTATAACTTTAAAAGAATATTTTGGCCAAAAATTAAGAGGAGTTCAAGGAGTTCAAGGGTTTGAATAGCATCCAAGAGTTCCAATAGTGTGTAGAGAGTCTAATTTAGGGTTAAATTGTGAGGAATTCTTTAAGAGATTGTAAGAGTGGAGGGAAAGTGAGAGATTTCTTCCTCCTTGCCACTTCAAAGAAGAATTTTGTGTGTTGTAATGGAAGAGGAACATTCAGAGGAACTTTAAGGAGTTTGCTTGGGGAGGAATTAAAGATAAGTGTTATTTACTTGTTGTAGTTTGTATGACTTCGCTTTTAAATATGAATTCCGAATTTTGTTGTGTCTTCCCCGTGAGTTCTGAATCTGTCTTGAGATTTGTGAAATGGTGATTTGAATTGGTTGAGCCATGAAAATGTTAAAGAAGTTGTGATGATCTTATTACTTTGATCTTAATTTACTTTCAATCTGGCCAATTTATTTGTTAAAATATGTTGAGTTTTACAACTAAAGTGAAAATTAAATCCAAGATTCAGGAAAGTCAAAATTGTTAGAAATTGGGTGCAAATAAATAGGGAAATAAAATTATCAGGCGTAGAATTGGAGATTTTAGATTGACAGACTAAAATCCTCAATTCGGTCCTATCGTTTGGGTGCTGAATTGTAGATGTTAACCCTCAGGCGAGGGGAACATGGGAGCTCCGAAGTGAGAGCCGGTAACCTACCAGCCTAGCCGCTGATTCAATAAACAAGCGTAGGATTAGTCAATGTTCTTTATGCCTAGACCAAAGGGTAAGGAATAGAAATGCTCCACTTTGGCATAATATAATTTGA
>NW_018165189.1:167910-168797 GCF_001263595.1 Phalaenopsis equestris | reverse complement strand
TCACTATAATTTCTTGACAAGGAGAAGGATGCTTTCTTATATATTGAATATCACATTAAAAACTTTATTAGTATAATTAATTATTTAAGAGTTATTAAAATTACATATTTATTTCAATTGCCTATTAGAGACAGATAAGCAATTTGAACTCCATTGTTGCGATTAAGTATTACTTTTCTAAGAAAATATTGTGTTTGACTTTATAACCATAAGAATTTCCAACTCTCTGTGGGATCGATATATAGGACTCCATTAGAACCCAATCTTACTTGAGCGATATGTATACTTGCGTTGATAAGTATGACTTTACAATTATTTAATATTTATTACGTCCATATTTATCTTATATTTTTAATCTATAACCGTTATCATAACCGTTATCAAGTTTTTGGTGCCGTTGCTAAGGAATTAAATCTTTTAGCAGCAGTATTAAATACTTGTATTTTTAAGCATTTATAAAGTCGCTGTCATATTTTTGGCACAGTTGCCAAGGAGTAAACAAGAATCATAATTAGAGTGACGGACAAATTAGCACTATTAAAAAATTTTTACTTGAATTGCAACTTATTTTCATATTTAGTTAACTATTTTCTGTGTACTGATTTCAAATTGTATGCGTAAATTTGGGCCTGAAAATCATATACCATACGATTCGGAATTAGAACGCACTGTTAGAAAAATTAGAAGATTGAGAAGAGAATCTAGAAATTCTGATACAATGAAAAACAATGTGAGCAATCAAGGAATAGAAAATGAACACCAACTTAGACCCCTACGAGATTATGCAAATCCTACAACAGATGAAATTCACTTATCTATCCAAAATTTTGATGTAGTTGCTAATTCATTTGAGCTTAAACCTGCTATTATCCAAATGGTACAAAATA
>NW_018165189.1:164662-167114 GCF_001263595.1 Phalaenopsis equestris | reverse complement strand
ACATGGGTCAACAATTGCAGAATCAAGGAAATCAATTACAAATTCAAGGAAATCAATTACAAAATCAAGGAACTGCTATTAAGAATATTGAAAATCAATTAGGGCATATCGCTACTGCGCTTAGTAACGGAACATTAGGAACTTTTCCTAGTATTGTGGAACCAAATCCTAAAGATCAAGGAAAAGAAAAAATAAAAGTGATACAATTACGAAGTGGAAAAGAATTGGAAACAAGAGTACAGAAAGAAATGAAAATAGAGAAAGAGAAAGTGAATACAGAAAAAGAAAAGGATCATGAATACCCAGTATTAGAATATCCACTTACCCGACACCTCCCCCACCGTATCTTCAAAGATTGAAGCAACACAAACAGAATAAGCAATTTTCCAAGTTTTTAGAAATTCTCAAGAAATTAATTGTAAATATTCCCTTCGTAGAAGCTTTAGAGCAAATGTCTAATTATGTGAAATTTATGAAAGAAATTTTGAACAAGAAAATGAAATTCACTGATAATGAAACTGTTGCACTTAGCGAAGAGTGTAGTGTAATTATTCAGAAAAAGCTTCCTGAAAAATTAAAAGATCCTGGTAGTTTCACTATACCGTGTGCTATCGGTGAAAAATTTTATGGAAGAGCTTTGCGTGATTTGGGAGCCAACATTAATATTATGTCTTTATCAATTTTCAAAAGATTAGGATTAGGAGAAGTCTCAACTACTTTTGTAACTCTTGAATTAGCGGATCGTTCAGTTACATATCCTAAGGGAGTTATAGAAGATGTTTTAGTAAAAGTTGATAAATTTATCTTTCTTGTAGATTTCATTGTTTTAGATATGGAGGAAGATAAATAAATACCTATCATTTTAGGGAGACCATTTTTAGCTACTGGAAAAGCTATGATAGATGTTCAAAAAGGAGAATTAACTATGAGAGTTATCGATCAAGAAATGACTTTTAACATTGCAAAATTTATGAAATACCTTGCTGTTGAAAGAGATAATGAATGTTTTTGCATGGAAATTAGTGAACATCTATTGAATGAACATTTTAAAAGAACATTTTGAAGAAAAAGAGCAATTTGAAGATAGTGATGAAGTTATTTTGGATGAAAAAGAAAATGAAGGATTAGATTATGCTTAGGAAAGATTTGAGATGTTGGATATTACAGAAAATGCTAATAAGAATCTAGTTCCATTAATTATAAAATAACTTAAACTTGAGTTGAAAATATTGCCAAACCACTTAAAGTATGTGTTTCTGGGAGACTCATCTACATTACTTGTTATTATATCTTCAGAATTAAATGATTTGTAAGAGCGAAGACTGTTAGATACATTAAAAAGATACAAGCAAGCTTTTGGTTGAACCTTAGCTGATATTAAGGGAATCAGTCATTCGATCTATATGCACAGAATTATACTAGATGAACAATATAAACCAAGAGTTTATCCCTAAAGGATATTAAACCCAATGATGAAAGAAGTACTTAAGAAGGAAATTTTGAAATGGTTAGGCACTAGAATTATATATCCTATTTCAGATAGTGCTTGGGTAAGTCCAATTCATTGTGTTCCTAAGAAAGGATGAGTGATTATTGAAATAAAAGAAAATAATGAATTAATACCCATCAGACAAGTTACTGGGTGGCTTATTTGTATTGATTATAGAAAATTAAACATTGCCCCTAGGAAAGATCACTTCCCTTTACCCATTTTAGACCAAATAATAGATAGACTTACTGGACAAAAATATTTTTGTTTTTTAGATGAATATACCGGTACCATAAAATTTTTATTGCTCCTAAGGATCAAGAAAGACAACATTTACTAGTTCTTTTAGAACTTTTGCTTTTCAAAGAATGCCTTTCAGAATATGTAATGCACCTGCAATATTCTATAGATGTATGATGTCAACATTTAGTAAGTTAATTGATGATTGATTGAAAGTATTTATGGATGATTTCTCTGTATTTGGAACATCATTTGATGCATGCTTAAATTATCTTGAAAAAGTTTTGGAGTGAAGCGAAAGAACTAATTTAGTTCTAAATTGAGAGAAATGTCAATTTATGTTTGCAGGAGGAATTGCGTTAGGGCATAAAATTTTGAAAAATGGTATGGAAGTAGACCCTGCAAAAATTCAAGTTATATCCAAACTAACACCTCCTACTAATGTAAGAGAGGTTAGGAGTTTTCTTGGACATGTTGGTTTTTGTAGGCGTTTTATTAAACATTTTTCAAAAATTACTAAACTTCTATGCCAACTTTTAGAAAAGGACAAGAGATTTGAATTCACTGAAAATTATTTAAATCCCTCTTAGTTATTAAAGAAAAAATTAATCACAGCCCCTATTATAGTTTCACCTAACTGGGATAAACCATTTGAACTGATGTGTGATGCTAGTGATTATGCTATTGGAGCTGTTCCTGGACAAAGGTATGAAAAGTTTTTTA
>NW_018165189.1:160702-164353 GCF_001263595.1 Phalaenopsis equestris | reverse complement strand
GACACTGACAATGAAATTACAGACAGTTTCCCTGATGAACAACTTTATAATATTAATGAGTGAAAAATACCATGGTATGCTGATATTGCTAATTACATTGTAAGTGATATTTTGCCACCTATGCTGACATTACAACAACAAAGAAAATTTATTCATAATGCGAAAGTGTATTTTTGGGATGAGCCTTATTTATATAAACAATGTAAGGATCTTATTATGAGAAGATGTGTACCTTATGAAGAAACTGAGCTAGTTATTCAGAAATGTCATGATTTTGAATTTAAAGGACATTTTTGGATTGATAAAACTGCTTATAAAGTTTTACAAGCTGGATTCTATTGGACTACTATTTTTTGAGATGTTTACAGTACATAAAAACTTGTGATCGATGCCAACGAATAGGCAATATATCTAGAAGAAATAAAATGCCTCTAAATTTCATGTTAGAAGTTGAGAGAAGTTGAGATCTTTAATGTTTGGGGATTAGATTTCATGGGACCATTTATTCCTTCATTTGGGAACTTATACATATTAATTGCAGTAAATTGTGTTTCAAAGTGGATTGAAGCATAAGATTTATCTCATTGTGACGCTAAAAGTGTTTCAAGATTTTTAATGAAAAATATTTACACTAGATACGGAATGCCTAGAATGATTATCACTAACGGAGGATCCCATTTTAGAAATAAGTACATTCAGAGATTGGCAGAAAATTTTAATATTATTCATTGAATCTCTACTACCTATCATCCTCAAACCAGTGGGTTAGCAGAAGTTTCTAATAGAGAAATTAAACAAATACTTGAAAAGACTATAAACCCTAGTAGAATAGATTGGTCCGCTAGATTGGATACCGCATTATAGGCTTACAGGACTGCTTGTAAAAATCCTATTGGAATGACTCCTTACAGACTGAGTTTTCAAAAAACTTGTCACTTACCAGTAGAATTGGAGCATAAAGCATATTGAGCGATTAAAGAACTCAATTATAATTTGAAAGATGACATGATTGGAAGATTAACCAGAAGAACTTTGATCCAAGACAAAAAGTTTTAATTTACAATACTAGGCTGAAGTTATTCCCTGGGAAATTGAAGTCCCGTCAGTTAGGACCCTTTACACCCTTTCAAGTTTATACTTACAGAGCTGTTGAAATTGAAGATCAAAAGACTGGAAATAGATTTAAAGTAAATGGACACAGATTAAAACCATATTTTCAGGGTAAAAGACCAAATTTTAAAGAGGTTTTAATGTTCAGTCAACCTGAATAATATTTGAATAGGTCAGGTTGATGACGTTAAACCAAGTGCTTTATGGGACGCAAACCATAATTATCTTTACTTTTATTGCGATTATAGTAGTTTTATTTGAAATTATTATTATTTTGTGGTAGTATTGAACTCTACTACTCTTATTTACCCTTGAATCATCATAAAAATTGGATCCATAGAGAAAAATTGGAACGGGTTCAGACCTGAGCGAAACTGTGCAATTTTTGCCTTGGGCGCCGACGACGCCATAGACGCCGCCGACGGCACCATAGACGCCACCGACGGTGCCATAGACATCGCCAATGGCATGTTTTTCCTGAGAGTCCAGGCAATTTAATACTAAAGGCTCGCCGACGGCGAGACCGATGGGATGGCAGTTTCTAGAGTTTGAATGGGCGGTTATTTACGGTTTCAGGCGGGAGTTACCCCTTTTAAACTCCTGAATTCGATCCCTAAGTTCATATTTCCCCTTTTCCATCAAAAAATGAAGTGAAACTCTACCAATTTCATTCATATGGCATCTAATTCCCCTAATAATCCCAGAATGCGAGTTTTCAATCCGTGAAAGTTTATTGGTGCGGAAGCACAGCGAATCTTCAACAAGGTACTGGCGAAGAAGAGATTAATCAAGGAACAACGATTTTAACGAGGATTTGTGAATCACGGACTGAATAATCCCACGACGAATATTGAAGAGATGATAGTACGACAAAGATGGGAAGTGCCGTGCTACACTACATCCGCCGTAGTTGTTCCTGTGGTGATGAAATTTTATTATTATTTGCATGGAATTAACTAGGGAGTCGTCTATGTGCAAGGTAGATCGATAACTTTTACTCCTGCATGGATCAATGAATTATATATGATCAAGAACGTTCCTGTCTGCCATTATTCCAACTTCATCCCAACAAGAAACTAGATGAAAGAAATTTACCAATATTTAACGGAGGAAACTGAAGTCTAGGAAATGAGAGAAACATGTATGTTAGTTTTTCTGCGACACTTCTAAATCCTATTTCTAAACACTGGAACTTCTTCATTTCTGCAAAACTGTTACCAAAAATAAGGATTGGTAAAGTTTCTAAGGAAAGTGCTATTCTGAATTACTGCATCCAAATGAGACTGCCGATCGATATTGGATATATAATTGTAAAGTCTATTTTGGGCCTGATCGTTCATGGATCAACTTATGAACTTGGACACCCTTCTATAATTTTCTTACTTTGCAGTCAGTTTAAAGTATCTTATAAAAATTGGGAAAGGTACTTCTACCTTAGAAGCCTTTGGACCCAACTGAGAGATTCCCAGCCAATGAAGATGAAAATGATATGACTATTATGGTGGATCAATCGTCTCAGAATTCACTGTCTATTCAACCTTTAGTTTCGGACAAGACACTAATGATCTTGCACAGAATCAAGAAATTGGAGAAAGAGGTACAAAATGTTATGAATGCAATTAATAATATCTTTGATTTCTTTTATCATCTAGACTGGAGGATGAAAGAATATTTTGAGCACTCTTGACATATCGAAGACAATTTGATATGGTTGATGAGAATGATGAAATTGATAGAAGAGGATTCTACTAAAGAATTTCCATACTGACCCTTCTATAACCTCTTTGTTCATGTGCAATCAATGGGTGATCTCAGAGGAGAATCTAACACTGAATCTGAAGAATAGTAGATTTACATTGCTACCTGTCTGTCTATGTGGGTAATTTGATTTGAACTTTGCATTTGCTTTGCTTTAGAATTATGCTTTTAGATCTCTGTATAGTTGAGACTGAGCATAGAATGTTTGTTTTCAGCATTTTGAGTGTTATGGTTTAGATTGCAACGCTGAATTGAGGTATTAAGGTTGAGAAAATACCAAACTTAAGTGTGTTGTGTAACGTATATTGTAACCCTTGGAATTTATATATAATTGTGATGTTTTGTGTTGAGAAAGTTTATTTGTGATAAGTACATCATTTAATCATTTAGAATTATGTCTATAATGATTGAACGAATGTCGTTGAGGCTTGAAATTGATCGAAATAGCAAAAAATTAGAAATTGAACCATTTCAATAGAGCCCGCCGATGGCGCCCTTGATTTCGCCTATGGTGGACTTTTCCCTAAACTTAGGATATAATGTCAATAGAGCTCGCTGACGGTGCCGAAGACCCCGCCGACGGCATCGAAGACCCTGCCGATGGTGAGATCCCAAAAAAACACCTTTAACTGCAATTTTGACCAGTCAAGCTCCACTATTCATCATCCCCTTCCTCGTAAAACAAAAACTTTGATCTAGGGCTTGAAGATCTTGGATTTGGGGGTGATTTCAAAGCATTTAGACACCAGATTTGATCATCTCTTGGTAAGAGCTTCACTCCAA
>NW_018165189.1:158393-160646 GCF_001263595.1 Phalaenopsis equestris | reverse complement strand
AGATCCAAAAAATTTGAGAATGTGAAGAAAATATTGGGAAAAATTCATGGAATGGTAGTTTTGAACTCTTAGAATCACTCTTGGAAGCCATTATTTGCATATTTGAAGTATATTTCAGAATTTTTCTATAATTTTGATTAGATTGAAATGGCTTCATGACAAAAGAGGTGACTTGAGTTTGACGAGTCTCACTTCGTCAATGCGAAGGCTCAATCAAGATTTACTTCAGTGTTTGAAGGAAAGAAATACATACAAGATCGAGTTTTTGAGAGTCCGGGAGGAGAAATTGAACGAGTTATTACCGAGCAGAGGTAGGAAAACTTCTGATACACCACCAATAAGGCTGCTGCAAATATTATGAAAGAGTTTTATGCCAACGTGTTCTATTATGAGGACGGAATCGTTTAAGTGCGGGGATTTTCTGTTAAATTTAGTGCCGCCCGCATTAACTCCTTTTACGAAGTCCCGGACTCTTATAATTGCCACTATGAAACCTTCAGTACCATGGAAGACCCACTGAATGATGTGATCATCTTTCTCACTGATGGGAAAGGAACGTGAAAGATTAAGCAACGAGAACGGGTAAATTTTTCTGCTTCCATATTAAATGGCACATCTAAAGCGTAACACTATTTTATTTCCTCTACTCTGTTACCGACTTATCACCATAGTGAGGTAACAAGAGATAGAGCTATTCTAAATTTTCTGTATTCAGAATAATAGAAATATAAATGTGGGGAGAATCATTTTTAAGAATATATTAAACACGGCAAGGAGTGAAACAAGTGGAGGTCTAGGACATCCTGGCCTCATTTATGCACTTTGCCAACTTTCCGGAGTGGAAGCTGGAGATGATGAGGAATGGGTTTACCCTATGAAACATAAAGCTAATTTGAAGACTTATGAATCCCACGAAAAATGGAGAACTGGGAGTAGGAGTCAAGAACCTTCTATAAGTAGAGATGTCCCCTCTACTAGTTATGACCTTCCTTCTTCTAGCTCCCCTACTCTGACTGATTTAATGAATGAATTGACCTTGCAGCGAAGGAGTATAGAGTTAATAAATGAAAGGATTAGAGTTTTAGAACGTAGACATGATTTGATAGTGAGTACCTTCAGAGGCATTCAGATTTTGAGATAGCTTACTACGAAGCTTAGGCCCGACACTATAGAGGTGAGTCTGATGTTACTTTCCATGAATGCCCCCGATATACTTAGTATCAGTCCAATCCACCTGCTGACCAAGAAGACGAAGACATAGTATGGGATTTTGATATCTGAATGTAATTGATGCACTTTTACTTTTATTTTTGAAATTTTTGTAATAGAAATAAATGTTTGTGTGTTGTACTTTCATTTTTATTTTATGTTGTAATTGGATAATTTTTAATTATTATTATAATTGTTTGATGTGGTAGTTGAAATTTATTAATCTGTAATGTGATGTGATTTTTATTTTGCATTTTAATTATAAGTGTTTTGTTTAATATTGTGGATGTGTTAGTGAATTATTGTGTTTGTATAATGTTTAGTTTTGTACTTATTTCAAAATTTCATTAAAGGAATATTTTTGTAATGAAAATTAATTTTGTAGATTAAGTTATTTAGTATAAGAGAATAAGACTATAGTTAACTATTTAAGGTAAAGAAAACTATATTTTGAAGTATTAATAATCTGGAAATTCATTTGAGAAGAAAGGAGTGGGACTCAATGATGTAAAAGCTATGAAATATTTATAAGGTAAAGAAATGCTTTGAGTTTCAAATTTAAGGGAAGAAAGGTGATGTTCAAAATTATTGAAGGCTATCCAGATAGAGATATAGTAATTCTCACTTGAAAAAAGAAAAAGAAAGGATTGACAAGAATCCCTGAAAGGAAAATAAAAATATATAGGATTGAAAGCAATCCAAATGAAAAAAAAAGAGAAAAGTCCCCTATTTTTCTTCTCCTTTGTGGGATCATGTGGTTGTGTTGTGTTGCTCAAGTCGATGTCGCCTCCATCTCTAGTGATCGCTTTTAATATAAACCTTGCAAACATGGAACTTTGGTGCTGCCTTATAATTTTATAATTTGTAGACTATTGAGTTTGGAAATTTGCATGAGTTGTGTTGTGGTGTCTGTTTATGTAAATCATTATTTTATGTTTAGGATTGTTGTACTTGATGACTGGATAATCTTGTAGCTACAAAGTTTATTTAACTACTTGAATTTTTCTAAAAATCTCACTATGATACTGAAAATCTCACTATGGC
>NW_018165189.1:154527-158346 GCF_001263595.1 Phalaenopsis equestris | reverse complement strand
AATTAAAACTTTACTACAATAGATCATAACTTTTATATAGTACTAAAATTACATGAGGACAAGTAATAGTTAAGTTTGGGGGATTTTGACCAAAGGAAAATATGTTGAGATTTTCATACCTATTTTAAACTTTTTATGATGATATTGCACTTTAAAGAAAGGTATTTTTGATATTTTGTTGCAGGAATGATGAATTAGGGTCATTGGAGCAAAAAAAGGCAAAAAATAGTGAATTTGGAGCGAAAAGGGCCAAAATGTGAAGATTTGAACTAGGGTGCCATCGGCGAGCCCAACAGCGCCGACGGAGAGAAATTCTCGAGACTCCAAATTAAATGATTTAGAAAGCCCACTGACGGCGCCCTCAAGGCCGCAAATGGCAAGATCGGCGGTTTTGTCCAAAAATGCATTGAATGTGGACAATTTTTGGAGGGATGCTTAGGCAAATCTTGGGAAAACTCATCCACATCTTTAAAAAGAAGACTTTGGCCGAAAATAGAAGAGGCTCTAGGGAAGAGGCTCAAGAATTAGAGATCTTATGTTGGGCGACTTTACACAGCTCTGTATACAGTTATCGTAGGGAAAAATTTTTCCCCATAGAGGGCGCGATAGGCAATTGCTGGGAAAGTGAGAGATTTCTTCCTCTCTCATATATAAATATTGTGGATATGAAAAAAAAAAAACAACACTTTTGTCAAACCTCATAGAGTGAAATTTCTCCGAGTGAAATTTCTCCGCATAATCACTATGTCTTCTGACATATCCATCAATATGATCTCTAAATTTTGTAACTTATCTATGATAAAATTAATATTATCCATCATCCTCTGCAACAATTGATCCTGAGTTTCAGTAGACTCACCTCTAGAAGTAGATGCTCTCGAGGTGGATGGTCTCGATGTAGAAGCAGCGGAGGTGGATGCAGCAGATGTTCACATTCCATATCTTATAAAAAATCCTCCTCTCCAATAAAAAATAGAGTGTTCAGAATATGATTTCACATTCACACTTGTAATAAATTTTAGAGGTAGCAGCACTTCTTCCCAGCTATCATATCTTACCTCAGCTTGCTCACACAAGGAAAAGATCAAGGAAGCAAATCCCAGACCTGCAGTAGTAGTGGCAGTGACAGAACTGATGATAGTTTGATAAATCAAAGCTCCAATGTTGATAGGCTTACACTGTTGAATACAATAATTTAACATTGCTCTCTCCTTCACAACTTCACTAAGATGCTTCGTTGGTAATAGAAGAGCTGAAATAAAGTAGTGTCACACCTTCGATGGTGCACTTAACTTTGAAGTGGAAAAGTTGACTCTCCTCTCATTTGTATTGTAATTTTCTAATTTTCTAGAGTCCCCTTCCAATAGTCAAAACTGATATAATCTCGTCCAGTTCCATCTCAGTTGGACTATAGTTTGAATAAAAACACAGAATATCCGGCGGTAAATGGTAGAACATGTTTATTACCTCTGATGAAAAAGGTACCAATTTGCCTATGAACATGACTCTATCATCTCAATTTGCCTCTGTTGGGATTCTTGCATAGAACTCTTGCACTACAAAATCACAGCCACAACAGAAAAACAACAGATTCATTCCCATTGTCGACGAACGATCAACTCCTCCACGGATCCACCTGTATTTTTAAAACACCTCTCATAAATCAATTTTTGTGATTGTAGAGTGTCATTATATCTGTCTTGAGCTTTCAAACTAACAAACTTGCTCGAATTAAAGTAGGTCTTCTCTTACTACTCTTCATTCTTGGGGCCATCAAATTTCACAAAATTCCACAATAATTTCAAAGATCAAGTCTAATCTACTAAACTTAACTCCTATAAGCTTAAACTACACTTTCTATGTAATTTCTATAGATTTTCTCAAGTTTTTCACCATGAATAGTAAATTTTGGGTTCCTCCACTATGTGCTCAAAATACATGGTGAAAATCCAAAATTTCTACAAAGAAGTGAAGATCTTACCTTAAGAAATCCAAATCTAGCAAATTTAGCTTGAATCCACCAATAAATCTCCACAAAAGGTTTACCTGAAACTCAAAATCGTGAACTCGAAAGGAAGAAGATGATGGCAAGAGCGAAAATGGTTTTTTTTGGGGTTAATTTTTACTTTTAATCGTTCGCGAACCGATTTTTTATGAACCAGCGCTTAAGCGAGGATATGTGGCGCTTAGGCGCCAACCTCTCTGGTTGCCTCGTGCTTAAGCACAGGGTTGTGGCGCTTAGGCGCCAGTGCACAATTTTTGATATTTTTGAACTTAAGTAAAATGCACTATTATCCTAAGTAAACCACCCCTAAGGTCTTATAACACTTCATGGTCTTATAACACTTCAATGACTATTTTCCTCTCCTTTAACTCTCCTCTCTCTCAAAATTCTCCAATATAACTAATTCAACTTGAGGCTAAAATAATACAAAATTTTCACAAACAAACACTTATATTCATTCACAAAAGAGACAAAAAAAATATATGCATTTTTAGACCCATATTTTATACTCATATTTGGTGATATTACACTTTAATGGAAGGTATTTTCTATTTTTTATTGCAGGTTATTGATTTTGAGGACTTGGAGCAAAAAAGAAGCAAAAATGAAGAAGTTCAAAATTTGTTCAACGCCGACGACGCCAAACTGGGCGCCGACGATGCCATTTAACAGAAACTTGGGATTTAATTATAGGCCTTTGGCACCGACGGTGCCAATGTTTGTGGAAGTTTCTAGAAGATTCGACAACTTTGGACTGAAGAGTTTTTTGACGCACCTATTGGAAAACCAACCTAGGCTCTATTTGGATCTGAAATTTGATCAGAACCCCCCCCCCCCTTCGCACCAGTCAACTTCTTCCACTCATTTTCAATTTTCCTCTTCACACACTTACATTCCACACCACTCCACACCATTAGTTAGTTATTGTTTTTATAGATTTGAGTTTTTTGTGGTGAGTTTAAGTGTGAATTCTTCTCCAAGAAGTGTTGGAGAGGAAGAGAAGTGAGAGATTTCTTCTTCCTATATTTTTTAAGAGAGGCTACAAAGGATTTTCTTTGAGAAAGAGTTTCAGATAAGTGTTATTTGTTTATTATTGTCGTATGAACTTTATTTTATATATGAAATTTGTGCTTTGTTGTATTTTTCTCATGAAGTCTGAGTAGATTCCTTTATCTTTCTCCCTACTATAAGATATGGTGAAATGAAGAGATAATGTGGATGTGCCAATGTTAAAATTTAAAATAAATTATGATAGTTTTTCAACTCCACTCTTAATTTACTTTTCGATATGGAAAATTGAATTATTAAAATATGTTGTGAAACATAAGATCCAAGAAATGGAGTATGAGTTCCACAACAGAGTGAGAATCACATTTAAGTTCATGAAGGAGTATTTCGTTCATGGGATTAAGTGCAAATCAATATATAAAAATACTTTTTTGGGTGTAGAAGTGAAGATTTCTAGGATGACAGACTAAAAATCCTCAGTTCGATCTTAGTGTTAAAAAAATAAAGTGAGAGTTAGCCTTCAGGGGAAGGGGAGTGGAAGCTCTGAAGTCGGAGTCAGTATCCTCCTAGCCTAGTCACGGATTTAGGGACTAAACCAAAGACTAGCCAATGATTTTCTTTAACGTTGAATTAGGGTAGAGAATTAAAATTGCTTTTATTTAACACAATACATATCTAAACCATTTATCTCATCTCATTTTACAAAAAACACATTGTAGTGAGAAAGATGCTTGGAAAAATGCTTTTTCATATTAGAAAACTTCATCACATAAACATAGTTTAGTAGTTATTAATTTTAAAACCTC
>NW_018165189.1:143102-154446 GCF_001263595.1 Phalaenopsis equestris | reverse complement strand
TTCTGTAAATTTCCTAGTTAATTTATCATTTCAAATTTAAACCTTCCCTGTGGGATCAATATTTAGGACTTAAAAAGAAAGTCTTATATTACTTGATAATGATACGTATACTTGCGTAGCATCCCAACTTTAAGTGCTTAACGCTATTATTCATAAAATACCACATCACGTTTTTTACGCCGTTGCAAAGTGGAGTTAACTTTATAAATTTTATACAACTATATTTTCTTGGGATGAAGTTTTTGGCGTCATTGTCAGGGAAGGTAATGGTAAATTAAATAGATTTGGTAAATTAGGAAATTTAGAAATAAAAATATACAAAATACAAAAATATAAAAAAAATTATAAAATAAAAAAAATCCAAAAATATATAACTATATATTTAAGAGTATTTTATAGATCTTATTGAGTTTATTTATGCGTAGTGTATGATCTAAAGATTTAGTGCCATACGATTCTGAATTATAAAGAACTATTAGAAATACTTGAAAATAACAAAAAGAGATAGGGCATATTAGCAAAATGGCTTGCAATTTCAGTAATTTTGTAAATGAAAATGAACATCATCAAAGACCCTAAGATATTATGCTAATCCTACCGCAGATGAAATTCATTTGAGTATACAAAACTTTGTTGTAGCTGCTAATTCATTTGAGCTTAAACCTGTTATTATCCTAATGGTACAAAACAATTAGTTTGGATGAACACCAACTGAAGATCCTAATTTATAGATTGTTAGTTTTCTTGAATTATGTGCTACTTTTAAATATGATGGAGTGTCGAATGATGTCGTCAGACTTAGAATTTTTCCTTTTTCACTGAGGGAAAAAGCTAAGATGTGGTTAAACTGGTTAGCACCTGTATCTATCAGAACTTGGGGAGACTTATCAAAAAAACTTTTATCTAAATATTTCCTACAATAAAAAGTGCTAAGCTTAGAAACGATATTACATCATTTTGTTAGTTTGAAGGGGAATTGATATATGAAGCCTGAGAATGATTTAAGGATCTCCTTTGAAAATGTTCACTCCATGTTTTACCATATTGATTAATCATTCAAACATTTTATAATGAATTAGCAGGATCACTTGGATCTATTATAGATGCTTCTGGTGGCAGATCTTTAACATCAAAACCTTTCGATGAAACATACTCTTTAATAGAAGAAATGACTACTAATAATTTTTAATGGCCCTCTAAACGGGTAAATCCTAAGAGAGTAGCTAGTATTCATGAATATGATGCAATGTTTATTTTAGTATCTTAAATTGCTGCTATATCAAAAAAGATTAATCAAATTGGAGTGAACTATTCTCAAATATCACATATATTAGAGAAAAATTCACTAGGATAAATAATTGATACTCAATCAGCTTATGAAACTTTGAATGTTATTAATAATTTAAATAACAATCCTAATTCTAGCTATTACAATCTGGATGGAAAAATCACCCTAATTTTAGTTGGAATAATTATAACAATTCAATGAACCCCTCAGAAAATCTAAACAATCAAGAAAATCCTGATTATTGACTTTATTATCATCCTGGATTTAACTCTAACCCTAACCCACAAGTTAAGGAAAAGAAATTAATGATGGAAGAGGTAATGTTGAATATGAGAAATCAAATACAAAATCAAGGGGCTGCTATTAGAAATATTGAAAATCAATTAGAACATATTGCTATTGCACTTAGTAACAGACCTTCAGGAAATCTTCCGAGTACTGTGGAAGTTAATCCCAAAGATCAAAATAAAGAATAAATTAAAGAAATTTAATTACAAAGTGGAAAAGAAGTTTAAACAAGAATCAAAAGAGAAACAGAAGTTGATGAGAAGAAGGAAGAGATGGAAAGTGGTCATAATGAAAATGAACAAACACATGTTCCCTTAGAAAAACCACCACCTCCATTTCCTCAAAGACTAAAATAGAAGAATAAAGACAAACAATTTACCAAATTTTTGGAAATTCTTAAAAAGTTAACGATAAACATTCCTTTCATTGAGGCTTTGGAATATATGCCAAGTTATGCGAAATTTATGAAAAATATACTAAACAAGAAAAGAAAGTTTGTAGATCATGAGACTGTTGCACTTAGTGAAGAGTGTAGTGCTATTATCCAGAAAAAGCTTCCTGAAAAGTTAAAAGATTCTGGTAGTTTTACTATACCTTGTACAATTGGTGAAAAGTTTTATTGAAAAGTCTTATGTGATTTAGGAGCGAGTATCAATCTTATGCCTCTATCAATTTTTAAACGTTTAGATTTGCGTGAGATTTGCCCTGCTACTGTAACTCTTCAGTTAGCTGATCGATCAATCACTTAACCTAAAGGAATTATGGAAGATGTATTAGTAAAACTGGATAAATTTATTTTCCCTATAGACTTTATAGCATTAGATATGGAGGAAGATAAGGAAATTTCTTATTATTCTTGGGAGGCCATTTCTTGCAACATGGAGGGTTGTGATAGATGTGAAAAAAGGAGAATTAATAATGAGAGTTAATGATCAAGAAGTAAAATTTAATATTGCAAAAGCTATGAAATATCTTGCAATAGAAAAAGACGATGAATGTTTTAGGATGGAAGTTACTGATTATCTAAGTAATGAGCAATTTAAGAAAGAGTTTGGAGAAAAATTAAAGTAAAAAGAATTTAGTGAAAGTGAGGATGAAATAAAAGAAGAAAATTTAGATTATATTCAGGATAAATTTGAAAATTTAGATTTGTTTGAAAATGATAATAAAAGTCATATTCCTTCAAGTATTAAACCACCTGAACTTAAACTGAAAGTATTATCTACTCATTTAAAATATGTATTTTTAGGGGATTCATCTACATTACTTATTATTGTATCTTCTGAGTTAAATGAAATTCAAGAACAAAAATTAATAGAAATGTTAAAAAGATATAAAAAGGATTTTGGATGGACTTTAGCAAATATTAAAAAAATTAGTCCTTCAATTTGTATGCACAGAATTTTTCTTAATGAACAATATGAACCTAAAGCTGATCCTCAGAAGAGATTAAACCCCATAATGAAAGCAGTTATTGAAAAAGAAATTTTAAAATGGTTAGATGCTGGAATTATCTATCACATTTCAGACAGTGCTTGGGTAAGCCCAATTCACTGTGTTCCAAAGAAAGGAGGAGTGATCGTTGAAGTAAATGAGAAAAATAAATTAATTTCAATAAGGCAAGTTACTGGTTGGAAAATTTGTATAGATTATAGAAAATTAAACTTGGCCACCAAAAAAGATTACCTTCCTTTACCCTTTCTAGATCAAATGTTGGATAGATTGACTGGAAATAAATATTACTGTTTATTAGATGGATATACCAGTTATCATCAAATTCCAATTACTCCTTAGGATCAAGACAAGATAACATTTACAAGACCTTATGGAACATTTGCTTTTCGTAGAATGCCTTTTGGACTATGCAATACATCTGCAATATTTCAAAGATGTTTGATGTGACTATTTAGTAATTTGATTGAGCTTGGAATGAAAGTATTTATGGATGATTTCTTAGTGTTTGGAACTTCATTTGAATTAGGCTTAAATAATTTAGAAAAATTTCTAAAATTATGTGAAAAAATCAACCTAGTACTAAATTGGGAAAAATGTCAATTTATGGTTGAAGGAGGAATTGTACTTGGGCATAAAATTTCTGAAAATGGCATGAAAGTAGATCCTACAAAAATGCAAGTTATTGAAAAATTACCACCACCGACTACGGTCAAAGAGATAAGAATTTTTCTGACACATGCTAGGTTCTACAGACGTTATATAAAGAATTTTTCAAAAATAACTATGCTATTAAGCCAACTTTTTGAAAAAGAAACGAAATTTGATTTTAATGAGAAATTCATAAAGTCATTTGAATTATTGAAAGAAAAATTAATCACTGCACCTATAATAGTACCACCTGATTGGGAAAAACCCATTTGAAATAATGTGTGATGCTAGTGACTATGCTATTGGAGCTGTGCTAGGACAAATGCACCAAGGCACAACAACGTTTTTAAAGTAATATATTATTCTAGTAAAACTTTGAATGATGCTCAAATTAACTGCACTACTAATGAAAGAGCGTTATTAGCTATTGTCTATGCCTTTGATAAATTTAGACCTCACTTAATTGAAATTAAATGTATAATTGACACTTAATTGAAATTAAATGTATAGTGCATACAGATCATTTTGCTATTAAATATTTAATGCAAAAGAAGGATGCTAAACCATAGTTAATTAGATGGATACTTCTATTGCAAGTGTTTGAATTTTTTGTAGTTGATAGGAAGGGAAATGATAATCAAATAGCTGATCATTTGTCTAAACAAGAAAAAGAAATATTAACTAATTTTGTAAATAAATTTTAGAAAATTTCCCTCATGAACAATTATATACTATTGATAAAATGGATACACCTAGTATGTTGATATAGTAAATTATATTGTAAGTAATATTCTACCACCAGATATTAAGAATCAACAATTAAGGAAATTTATATATGATTCAAAATTCTATTTCTGGGATGACCCATATTTATATAAACAATATAAAGATCTAATTATTAGAAGGTGTGTGCCTCATGAAAAAATTCAATAAACTCAACAAAAAATTGAAAGATGTCATGATTTTGAATTTAGAGGATATTTTTGAACAAATAGAACTGCTTATAAAATTTTGTAAGCTGGGTTTTATTGGCCTACTTCTTTTAGAGATGTTAATGAATATATTAAAATATGCGATTGATGTCAGCGAGTAGGAAATATTTTTAGAAGAAATAATAGGCCTCTAAATTACACATTGGAAGTTGAAATTTTTGATATGTGGGGATTAGATTTTATGAGACCATTTATGCCTTCATTTGAAAACTTATATATATTACTTGCTGTTGATTATATGTCCAAATGGATTAAAGCTGTTGCTGTATGATCCCGATTTTTGTATATGTAAGAATTTATGAAGTTGACACCACTACTTGAAGATTTTTATCTACGGCAACGACGCCAGAAACTTGATCCCTGAAGACTTAATGCTTATGCTTAGTATAACAATAGTTCTGATGGTATTTTTCACTTATATTTTCTTATTTTGCAAAAAAACCAAAAACTTGATTCTTAAGAAAAATAAGAATTTAACTTTTTAATTTATATATATTTATATTGAGATACTAAGTAAATATACGTATCATTATCAAGTAATATAGGACTTTTTGATTAAGACCAAAATATCAAACCCACAGGGAAGATTAGAAAATATGCACTTTTTTATAAAGTTTTTCTATTTTTAAAAAGATAATTACTTATAATAAAAATTATTTTTACAGGAATTTAAATTTAAAATATTTTTTGTATTTTTGATATTTTAAGGAAACAGTAAAAACTAAAAAGATAACTAAAGTTTTTATAGAAGAAAATTACTTAATATGAAAATAACTTTCTTCTTATCATGAATCAGTAATAAGTATAGGAATTTTGTTATGGAAGTATGCAAATTGTGTTGTGCTAAATTAGAGCAATAATATTCTTTACCCTTATTAGAGTGCTATAAAGAACATTCGCTAATTTAAAGTTTGAATAGTTTTGAAGACCGGCTAGGCAGGGAAGATACTAACTCTCACTCTAGAGTTCCCTCTATTCCCTCCACCTGGAGGCTAACATTCTCGTATCAGAATCTAAAACAATAAACCAAGTTGGGGGATCTAACCTGTCACTTTAAAGTTCTCTAACTCTACACCCATCAATAAATATTTTCCTATTTATTTGCACTCAATCATATGAACTACATTCTCATTCGTACAACCTCATGTGATTCTTTCTTTTACAATCACTCAAAACAAAATAACAAAAAGGATAAAGTAAATAAAAAGTGGTTTCTAAAAATCTCTTCGATCTAACTCCACATAAAAGAACTTTCAAAACTTGCCAATATTTTCATGACCCTTTTCTAAGTCCTCTCTTCTTTCTTTTATAGTTTTTCAAGAGGTGCCTTGGGATCTCTCCAAAATGTGTCTTAATTCGATGTATTTGCCTAAGAGATGCATCCTTTCATGATAATTTTCGTCTATGGTGGTTACAACAACCTATTAAGCCAATGGATGCCTAAAAAACCTATTTGAAATTAGTGAAAATTGATTTTACTCGTCTAGTAACTGCCACTGGCACTTAAGCGCATGGTCTCAGTGCTTAAATGTGGCCTTCTCTTATTATCTGGCTCTTAAGCGCCAGATCTAGCGCTTAGGCGCCAAAACTCTTTTGCACAATTTTTCACCTTTTTGCTCCAAATTTGATACTTTTTCACTTCTTTATGCATTTTTTCCATTTTTACTTGTATCTGTAAGAAAAACACAAAAATACCTTCCATTAAAGTGCAATATCTCAAAAATAGATATAAAAATGTGTCTAAAAACATTATATATTTTAGGTGTATCAAAATCCCCCAATCTTAAAATGTTACCTGTCCTCAAGTGACACTTCAATCTTTAAAAACCGAATATGTATGACATGTATATGAGTTTTTTTAGGAGTTACTAAAATTTAGATTTAGAAATATAGTGGTCCAATTTAGAAAAAATAATTAGTAAATAAGACCAACTTAAAGTTTGAAAATTTTTAAGGATAAGAACTATTAAAATATGAGTTCCTATCTAATTCAGAAATATTGTAAGTTCTCTAAATTTAGATTTTAGTTATTTTATTTTCTCTACTTAAAAATTTTTATTAAAAATAATTTTACTTACTATATTATATTTATAAGCTTAAGATTTTATGAAATCTTATAATTTAAAAAGATCAAATGTAGAACCAATTTTTGATTAGGCACTAATCCTCAAGCTTCTCCTCCCTTACATTTCTTTTCTTTTCTTTTCTATTTCTTTTTCTTTTTATTTTTCTTCTTCTTTTTATTTTTCTTTTCTTTTTCATTTTTCTTTTTCAGGCAAGGATTTCTATATTCGGATAGGCCTTTAATGATTTTGAATTCCACTTCTCCTTTCCTAAAGTAAAGTCTTGATATAATACTTTTACTTATAGATATAATAATAGTTTTGAATAGTTTTGTTTAATAAAAGAAATTCAAGTATTAAAAATAAAAGTCTAAATTATCTAATTTTTTTTAAAAATACAATTTTTCCTACTAAAGATAGTCACCTATATTAATCATTTTCTATACTTCTGGAAAATCCTCCTCTCCAGCCAAAAATCGAATGCTCAGAATAAGTGTTCACATTCACCTTTGTAATGGGCTTTAGAGGTAACAGAACTTCCTCTCAAATATCATACTTCACTCCAGCCTGCTCGCATAATGAAAATATCAAGGAAGCAAATCCCATACCTACCGTAGTAGCATCAACAATTTAACTGATGATAGTGTGATAGATCAAAGCCCCAATGTTGATGGGCTTTCCCTCCTGAATACAGTAATTCAACGTTGCTCTATCCCTGGTCACTTCATTGAGATGATTGGTCGGAAGCAGACGAGCAGAAATAAAATAGTGTCCGGCCTTTGAAGGTGCACATAACTTTGAAGTTGGAAAATTTACTCTCCTCTCATTGGTTATCTTCCAAAGTCCTCTCCCAATAGTCAAATATGAAATAATCTCGTCTAACTCCACCTCAATAGGACTATAATTTGCATAAAAACATAAAGTCTCCAGTGGTAAATGGCAAAACAAGTTAATTACCTCTGGAGTAAAAGGTACCAAATTTCCTCTACCAATAGCTCAATCGTCTTCAGCCTCTGGGAGATTTGCATAAGACTCCCTCACAACAGAACAACAGAAATCACTAATTTGCATAAGACTCCCTCACAACAGAAATCACTACGACGACAGAGAAACTGTCGGTGGACTATCAAGTTCGGTGGACTATCAAGTCTTCTACCTCTCCACCCGGACTCTTGAAACATTGCTCCTGAATCAATTTTTGTGAGTGCAGAGCGTCACTATATCGATCTTGAGCTTTTGAACTGACAAACTTGCTCGAATGAAATGAGCTCTCTAAAGTAAGATGGGCCTACTTAACATGTGACCTTGTTGGGCCGGGCCATCTCAAATTTTACGCAGAATGTAGGCGGGCCCATTTATCGGCGGTTTAAATCACTAAACTAAACTTCTTCTTTTTTTTTTGTTTTTTTGTTTTTTTTTGTTTATGTTTTTTATATTTTTTTATATTTATTTATTTATTTATTTTATGAAACACTGCCATCCAAATTAAAAAGAGAAAGTCTAAAACATGAAATTTTTGCATAGAAGTAAAGCTCTTACCTTAAGGACCTTGGATCTAGCAAATCTCACTCGATTCCACCAAGAAATCTTCAAATTCCACTTACCCTAGCCCTTAAAATCACGATTTTGAGTTGGGGAAGATGATATGAGGTGTTAAAAATGGTATTTTTAGGCTTAAAATTCAATTTTAATCATTCGGGAACTGGTTTTCGTGAACCGACGCTTAAGCGCAGGTAAGCGGAGCTTAGGCGGAGGCCCCCTGCCTCTCGGGTTGGCTCGCGCTTAAGTGCGAGATGTGGTGCTTAGGCGCCAATGCACAATTTTTGAAATTTTTAATTATATGCACTATTATCTTAAGTAAACCACCCCTAAATGGTCTAATAGCACTTAAATGACTATTTTTACTTCATATAACTCCCTTTTCTCTCAAAATTCTCCATAATAATTAATTCAATTCGAGGCTAAAAATAACACAATTTTTTTTTCAAAAACAAACTTATATTAATTCACAAACAAGTACAAACACATTTAATCACTTAGTTCTGTCTCCAAATAGTCTTGGATGAGAAAACTTTCCTAAGTACAAAACACTTAACACACATTTTACAATTAAACACATAAGTGACACAAACACTAAACACTAAACACAAGACATAAACACTAACACATTTAAAAACATGACTCCAAACACACAATTCCTAACACTTAACTTAATGCCACTCTTCATTAGAAGGAACAAATTCTTGTCTTTCAATAGTCTCTCCAGGAATATAGAGTTGATAAAAAGGACGGTGGTGATGAGCTCTAATACTAACATCTTCGATCCACTTTTGCTTAAAGAACATCGTCTTATCTGCTTCCTCTACATAACTGTCATGACTGAATTGCATCCTAAGTTGCCACCCAATATGTTCAAGATGAGCATGCAATTCAAGCTCCATAGTCTCTAATACAGATATAGTATTCTTCATCTTGTTGATCTTCTCCGATATTCCTTCAATACTAACGAACTAACGACTAAGAAATTAAGAAATCGTTATACATCTCCTGTGTACTTTGACTAATGAACTTCTTCTTCATGACTTCTTCCTTCTTCTTCAAATCTATCTCCCATGAAGATATTTTCTCTAAATCTCTCTCTTTCTTAGACTTTTAGGGCTAAAAATAATCAAAGGTGAAATTCCTTCACAAACCCCTTCTATTTATAGGCCTAATTCCCTCTCATAACTTATAGGCACGACTAGAAACTACCAAGACATGTTTATTCCAACTAAATTACAGTTATACCTTCTAGAAATCGAAATTTTTACATGTGATTAAACTGTCGTGCTTAAGCACCGGATCTGACGCTTAAGCGCCGGTGCACATTTTTGTATCAGTCAACTTAACGTCCAAATTCTTATTCTAACATATCTAGGTTACTAAATAAAGACTAAAAATCATTACTAGCACATAATAAACTCAAAAATACTACCCCAAATTTCTTAATAAGACTCAAAACAACAATCAAAGTAAAAAACATACTGATATCCCACAAAGCGCTTGATTTTACGTCATCAGTGCTCATTCTAGTTGACCCAACATCATTCCATCATTATATTTATGTTGATCCCCTATATAATAAGGTTTCAGTCTATGTCCATTCAATTTAAAAATTTTCACAAAATTATGATCTTTAATATCCACGGCTCCATAAAGATAAACTTTTATCAAAACAAATGGGCCCATCCACCTGAACTTAAGTTTGCCTGGAAATAATCTTAACCTTGCATTATAAAGCAAAACCTGTTGCCCAGGCTGAATTTTTTTAGTAAGAATCCTCCGATCATGCCACATCTTTTAGCACTCTCATAAGATTCATTCCTTATCTCTTCAAGCTCATTTAATTGTAACAATCTTTTCTCACCAACATCTTTTAAATTATAATTGAACTCTTTAATAGTTCAATATGCTTTATGCTCAAGTTCAATTGGTAAGTGACAAGTTTTCCTAAATATTAGCCTATATGGGGACATTCCTATAAGAGTTCTATATGCAGTCCTATAAGCCCACAAAGCATAATCAAGTTTGACCGACCAATACATTTTTTTTGGATTCACAGATTTTTTCATAATTCTTTTAATTTCCTGATTGGATAATTCAGCCAAACCACTTGTCTGAGGATGATAAGCAATAGCAGTCCTATGATTTATACGATTTTTCTTTAATAACTTCTCCATAATGACAATAACTTCTCCATAATGGCATTTTTGAAATGACTTCCCCCATCAGTAATGATAACTCTCGGCATCCCTAATCTACAAAATTTGTTCATTTTCAAAAATTTTGCAACACTTTGAGCATCACATTGAGGTAAAGCAACAACTTTTTTCCATTTGGATAAGCATCAAACAACGGTAAAGCAACAACTTTTATCCATTTGGATACATAGTCCACTGTTAACAGAATATACAAATTTCCAAAAGATGGTATAAATGGTCCCATGAAATTTAATACCCAAACATCAAATATTTCAACTTCCAACACATAATTGAGGGGCATCTCACTCATTTCTTCTCTTCTAGAAATATTGCCTACTCTTTGTCATCTATCACAAGTTTTGATATAAGCATTAACATCTCTAAAAATTATAGGCCAATAAAATCCACATTGTAGAATTTTGTATGTTGTTTTATCAATACCAAAATGTCCCCCAAAATCATAATTACAAAATTTTTGTATAATTTCATAAGTTTCTTCTAATGGTACACATCTTCGAATGATCAAATCATTTCATGATCATTCGAATGATCAAATCATTTCCTTGTTTATATAAATATGGGTCATCCCAAAAATAAGTCTTAGCTTTAGAAAAAAATTTTCCAATTTGTTGGTATGTCATTCCATAAAGTTTAATATCACTAAAAATTTAGTTCACAATGTCAGTATACTACGAAACACGCCACTCATTGACAGTGAAAAATTTTTCATTTGGAAAATGTTCATTAATTTCTTTTTTTCAAAACAGATTGGTTTTTCTAATTCAAGCCTAGACAAATAATCAACAATTTGATTTTCAGTTCCCTTCTGATATACTATTTCAAAATCAAATTCTTGTAAAAGAAGACTCA
>NW_018165189.1:140874-142953 GCF_001263595.1 Phalaenopsis equestris | reverse complement strand
AATAATTTGAGTTTCATTAAGAGTTTTACTAGCACAATAAATAACTTTAAAAATTTTATCATATCTTTGTCCTAAAATAGCTCGAATAGCATAATCACTTGCATCACACATAAGTTCAAAATGTTTTCCCCAATTTGGTGAAATGATAATTGGTGCAGTGATTAATTTTTCTTTTAATAATTTAAAAGCTTTTAGGCATTCCTCATTAAAATTGAAAATTGCATCTTTCTCCAGTAAGTGGCATAAAGGCTTAGCAATCTTGGAAAAGTCCTTAATATATCACTGTAGAATCCAACATCTCCTAAAAACCTCCTTATTTCCCTTACATTTTTTTAATAAGGTAAATTAGCGATCACTTGAACTTTAGCAGAATCTGCTTCCATACCATTTTTTGATATTTGATGACCTAATATAATTCTTCCTGCTACCATAAATTGGTCTTTTTCTCAATTAAGGACTAAATTTATTTCTTCACAGCACTTTAGAACTATAGATAAATGTTCTAAACATGAGTCAAATGAGGTTCCAAAAACTAAAAAATCATCCATGAATACTTCAATCACTTTTTCAATTAAATCATAAAAAAAATCCCTTTTTTAATTAAATCACAAAAAATTGCCATCATACATCTTTGAAATGTAGTAGGGGCATTACATAAACCAAAGGGCATTCCTCTAAAAGCAAAAGTACCATAAGGACTGGTAAATGTTGTTTTCTCTTGATCCTCAGAAGATATTTGAATTTGGTGATAACCGGTATATCCATCCAGAAAATAAAAGTATTTATGCCTAGCTAGTCTATCTAGCATTTAATCTAGAAAGGATAGTGGAAAATGATCTTTCATAGTGGTAAGATTTAATTTTCTATAATCAATGCATATTCACCACCCTGTAACTTATCTAGTAGGTATTAACTCATTATGCTCATTCACAGTTATAGTTACTACTCTTTTCTTAGGAATATAATGAATTAGACTAACCCATGCACTATCTAAAATAGGGTAGATAATTCCAACATCTAACCACTTTAAAATTTCTTTCTTAACAACTTATTTCATAATAAGATTTAATCTCCTTTGTGGATCAGCCCTAGGTTTGTAGTTTTCTTCCAGATTAATTCTATGCATACAAATTGAAGGACTGATTCCTTTAATATCAGCAATTGTCCATCCGAAGGCTTTCTTATAATTTTTCAAAATTATCATCAGCTTTTCCTCTTCTTCCTTTGTTAACTTCTAGGAAATTATATCAGGTAAAGTAGAGGAACCTTCTAAAAAGGTATATTTTAAATGTTCAGGAAGTAATTTCAACTCAAGTTTTGTGGAGGTTTTTCAATATGGACAAAATAATTTATTTTTGTCTATCGTGTCCAAAATTTCAAAAATTTCTTGAACATAACTTGAATCTTCCTTAAAAAGGTTTACACATTGAACTAATTCCTCTTCTTGATCGTGTTCCAAATCTTTTTCTTCAAATTTTTCTTCATAAGTAGTCTTGAAATGACATTCACTCAGATATCTTGTAACATTCATTCTATAGCATTCATAATCTTTACCTTTTATAAGGTATTTCATTGATTTTACAATGTTAAAAGTAGCAGTTTGATCATTGATGCGCATTGTTAATTTCACTTTATACACATCTATCATTGCTCTTTCTGTGGCTAGGAAAGGTCTCCCCAAAATGATAGGTATCTCTTTACTTTCTCCATATCTAGCATAATGAAATCAGCAGAAAAGATAAATTGATCCACTTTCACTAGGACATCTTCTATAACTCATTTATGGTATGTTATCGAATGATCTGCTAACTGTAGAGTTACAATAGTAGGGGTTATTTCTCCTAATCCTGATCTTTTGAATATTGATAACAACATAAGGTTAATGCTTGCACATAAATCACATAAAGCTTTCCCATAAAATCTGTCTCCTACTACACATGAAATTGTAAAGCTACCAGGATCTTTAAGCTTTTTAGGAAGTTTTTTCTGAATTATAGCACTGCACTCCTCACTAAGTGCAAGAGTCTCATTATCTTCAAACTTCCTTTTCCTATTGAGAATATCCTTCATAAACTTTAC
>NW_018165189.1:122135-140817 GCF_001263595.1 Phalaenopsis equestris | reverse complement strand
TAGTTTTTCTAAATCAATTTTTGGTGGAGAAATAGGTCTTTCAGAATCTTTCAGAGCATCCTCTTTTGATTCTTCAATTTCTTCTCTATCTACTTCAATCTCTTTTTGAATCATACCTTCCAACTCTCTTCCACTTTTAAGTTGTACAACTTTAACTTGCTCTTTATTCTGGTCTATTGGATTTGATTCAATACTACTATGAAGTGTTCATTGAGATCCATTACATAATGAGCTTGCAATTTGTCCAAGTCGATTCTCAATATTTTTAATTGTAGCTCCTTGACTTTGTAATTGATTATCCATTTGTAACACCACTTCTTCTATATATAACTTCTTATCCTTAAATTGTGTATTACAGTTGATTCCTGGAGGATAAGTAGATCTATAATTATTATTCCCTAGGTTGTTCCCCCATTGCTAATTATTACCACCCGAATTGTTATTCTAGTTAAAGTTGGGATGGTTCTTCCAACCTAGGTTATAATAATTGGAATATGGGTAATTTTGCTTATTATTTATGACATTCAAAGTTTCTAATGATGCTTGGGAATCTACTATTTGGCCTAATGAATTCTCTTCAATCATGGAAACTGGTTGAGAAAAATTTATTCCAAATTGGTCTAACTTCCTTAAAATTGCAGCAACTTGATTTTCTAATATAGTAAATGCATTAGTTTCATGAATATTGGCTACTTTTTTAGGATTCACCCTCTCAAAAGGCCATTAAAAATTATTTGTAGTCATATCTTCAATTAAAGCATTAGAATCATCAAAATGATTTTGACATCAATGAACCACCAGTAGCGGCATCGATAATAGATCTAAGAGAATCAATTATTCCATTATAAAAGGTCTGAATTATTAACCAATCTGGTATAACATGATGTGGACACTTTCTTAAGAGTTCTTTAAATTGTTCTCATGCTTCATAAATAGATTCTCCTTCAAACTGATTAAAAGATGTAATATCATTTCTACGCATTGCAGTTTTTTGGTGGAAAATATTTTTAGCAAGTAATTTTTGTACTAAATCACCCCAAGTTCTGATAGATCCAGGTGCTAATAGATCCAGGTGCTAATGAATTTAGATCCAGGTGCTAATGAATTCAACCATATCTTAGATTTATCCCTCAGTGAGAAAGGAAATAACCTAAGTCTTATGACATCATCTGAAAATTTAAATGTAGCGAATGTAGCGCACAATTCTAAAAAATTGATAAGATGTAAATTTGGATCTTCATATGGTGATCCCCCAAACTGATTATTTAATAACATTTGGATAATAGTAGGTTTAAGCTCAAATGAATTAGCCACTACAGTAGGTTTGTGAATACTACAATGAAGTTCATCTACAGTAGGGTTGGCATAATCTATTAAAGGTCTAAATTATTGATGAATTTCAGCATTTTGACTATTTTGGTTTGCCATTTCTGTAATTTTCTTTTTGAATTTTTCAAGATTTTTAATTTTTTTAGTTTTTCTCATTTTTCTAATAGTTTTTTCTAAATCAGTATTGTAGGGCACTAGTCCTTCAGAACCTGAACTACGCATATACTAACATAAAATAAAATAAAATATCCAAAATAAGATTCAATATTTAAAGTTTAAATAAGACTTTCTATAAATAAAAATTTACTTAGTTTTCTTTCTTTCTTTCTTTTATCTTTCCTCCCGAGCAACGACACCAAAAACTTGATCCTGATTTTTTGTATATGTAAGAATTTATGAAGTTGACACCACTACTTGAAGATTTTAATCCCCAACAACGGCGCCAAAAAGTTGATCCCTGAATACTTAATGCTTTTGCACAGTATAGTAATAGTTCTGATGATATTTTTCACTTATATATTTTTATTTTACGCAAACATCCATGCATGCATATATACATACATACACAATAGATGTATGTAAACTTTTTAATTTATATATATATTTATATACTACGCAAGTATACGTATCGTTATCAACTAATATAGGACTTTTTGATTAAGACCTGAATATCAAACCCATAAAAAAAAAACCCACAAGGAAGATTATGAAAGATTATGAAATATGCACTTTTTTAGAAAGTTTTTCTATTTTTAAAAAGATAATTAATTAAACTAAAAAATGATTTTTGCATGAATTTAAAATTTAAAATATTTTTGGTATTTTTGATATTTTAACGAAACAGTAAAAACTAAAAAGATAACTAAAGTTTTTGTAGAAGAAAAGTACTTAATATGAAAATATCTTTCTTCTTATCATAAATCAGTAATAAGTTTAGGAATTATGTTGTGGAAGTATGTAAATTGTGTTGTGCCAAATAGGAGCAATAATTCTCTTTGCCCTTACTAAAGATGCTATAAAGAAAATTTACTAATTTAAAGCTTGAATAATTCTAAAGACCGGTTAGGCAGGGAAGATACCAGCTCTCACTCTAGAGTTCCCTCGATTACCTGCACCTAGGGGCTAACATCTCATATTAAAACCTAAGACAATAAACCAATTTGGTGACTTTAACCTGTCTCTTTAAAGTCCTCTAACTCTACACCCTTAAAAAATTATTTCCCTATTTCTTTGCACTAAATCATATGAATTACATTCTCTTTCATATAACCTCATGTGATTCTTTCCAATTGTTAACTGAGACAATACCAGCCCGGTTCTTACATATTCTCACAACCATGGAGAAAATAAAACCACACTTTAGTTTAAAAGAAGAAATCATTGTCAAACCAACAACGAGTCTCGATTAAAATTAAAAGTAGTCTAAAAAATAAAAATAAAAATTTATCTCAAGTCCTCCACTAAACTTTTGAAGTTCTTTTGAATATCTTCTGTTTTACAATCACTCAAAACAAAGTAACAAAAAGGATAAAGCAAAATAAAAAATGATTCCTAAAAATCTCTCCAAACTAACTCCCCAGAAAAGAACTTTCAAAACTTGCCAATATTTTCAGGACCCTTTTCTAAGTCCTCTCTTCTTTCTTTTATAGTTTTCCAAGAGGTGACTTGGGATCTCTTCAAAATATGTCTTGATTCGATGTATTTTCCTAAGAGATGCATCCCTTCATGATAATTTTCGTCCATGGTGGTTACAACCATCTATTAAGCCAATGAGAGCCTCAAAAACCTCTTCAACATTTATGAAAACTGATGAAAATTTGATTTTCCTCTCCTATAACCTGCCACTGGCGCTTAAGCGTAGAGTCTTGGCGCTTAGGCGTGACCTTCTCTGTTTAACCGACGTTTAAGCATCGGATCTGACGCTTAGGCGCCAAAACAGTTTTGCACAATTTTTCACCTTTTTGCTCCAAATTTGATCCTTTTTCAATCCTTTAACCATTTTTTTCTATTTTTACTTGTATCTGTAAGATAAACACTAAAATACCTTCCATTAAAGCGCAATATCTCAAAAATAAATAAGCGCAATATCTCAAAAATAAACGCAATATCTCAAAAATAAATATAAAAATGTGACTAAAAATACTATATATTTTAGGTGTATCACTGTACCTAAATGTGATGCTCGGAGTGTTTCTAAATTTTTAAATAAAAAAATTTTTAGAAGATATGGAATGCGCAGAGTAATCATTACAGATGAAGGATCCCATTTTAGAAATAAGAGAATTGAAAATTTGATAAAGAAATAGGATATTATGCAGAGATTCTCTACTGCTTATCATCCTCAGACTAGCGGTCTAGCAGAGATATCAAATCGTGAAATAAAACAAATTTTTGAAAAACTGTAAATCTCTATAAATTGGATTGGTCTGCTAGATTAGATACTGCATTATAGGCATACAGAGCTGCTTATAAGTCTCCTATAGGAATGTCCCCATACATACTTATTTTTGGAAAAACATGCCACTTACCAGCAGAATTGGAGCATAAAGCATTTTGGGTTATTAAGTAATTTAATTTCAATCTAAAAGATGCTGGTGGGAAAAGATTACTTCAACTCAATGAACTTGAGGAGATCAGAACTGCAGCATATGATAATGCAAAAATCTATAAGAAGAAAATGAAAATATGGCAAGATCGAAAGATTATTAATAAGAAGTTTAAACCTGGAAATGAAGTTCTGTTATATAATACAACAATGAGATTATTTCCAAGAAAACTAAAATTCAAATGGTTATGATCATTTAAAGTGATTAAAGTCTATCATTATGAAACTGTTGTTATTAAGGATCCTAAGACTGGAAAGATATTTAAAGTTAATGGGAATCGATTAAAATATTATTATGATGGACACATACCCCAATTTAAAGAAGTTTTAATGTTAATTCAACCTAAATAAACCAATGGTAGGTCGGGTTGACGACGTTAAACCAAGCGCTTTATAGAAGGCAACCCATATAAAAATCTATATATCTTTATATTACTATTTTGTTAATAAGAGTTTTTATGTATTAGGAAATAATAGTAATTTTAAGTCCTACACAATTTTATATCATAAATTAAGACAAATATTTGTATTGGAGAAAAAAATTGGAATCAAATTGAAGAAAAAAATTTCAGACACGAGTTTGGCCTCTGGCACCAGAATGGGCGTCGACGGCGCCCGACTAAATGATCATGGCGCCGACAGTGCCATCAAAAGCGCCGATGGCGTCGCAAGTATTATTCACGTGTTGAACGATTATGATAGACTTTGGTGAGATTTTTCTCCATAATAACCGCCGAGAGGTGTTTTTAAAGTCCTAAAACTGACTTGGATGTCCAAAAACTTCCTAATTTTGAATTCCATGGCTTCCAATTACATAAATACTTCAAGTTATGGAGCTTTCAATAGAAGAAAGTTTTTTAGTTTTGACGCATAGAGATTATACGACAAAGTCATCACAAAGAAGTGACTTATCAAGGAGAGAGGCTTTGTCAATCATGGAGTTAGTAATCCAAGTTCACAGATTTAGAAAATCATCGTAGAGAGACGTTGGGAAGTTCTGTGCTACACTACCGCTGCAGTTGCAGCACCCGTAGTTAAGAAGTTTTATGCGAAGTTACATGGAATTACCCAAGGAGTTGTCTTCGAGGTAAGGTTGTACCATTTTCCCAGCTCTAATTAATGATTTGTATATAATAGAAAACGTTACAATCTGTCATTATACAAATTTTATCCCAACGAGCGATATGATTCAAGAAGTATATAATTTTCTGACGGATGAACATGATAATTGGGAAATTAGAGATGAGGGGTACGTTAGTTTCTCTGCGTTGCTGCTTAACCCAATTTCAAAATAACAACATTTCTTTATATCCGTAAAACTACTACCTACCATGAAGATTAGTAGAGTTACAAAAGAAAGTGTCATTTTAAACTATTGCATTTAAATGAAAAAGCCCATTGTTGTAGGGTCAATTATTTTCAAATGTGTTATGAGTATTATCATGAATGGGCCAATATATAAAAAATGGGCATCCTTCTACAATTTTCCTACTTTGTAGTCAATCTCAAGTTCCATATGGAAGTTGGGAAAAACTTTTACTACCTTGATAACCCATGATTCCTATGGAAATGGAAATGAAGCATTAGATTGTATTTTGGATCATTCATCACATGCTTCAACACCATTGATGCCACCAGTAGTTGGAAGTTTAATATCTTTGGGGAAGAAAATGAAGAAAAATAGAAAGAGAACTTCAGAGTATTAAAAATACAATAGGAAATCTTAACTACTATTTTGATCACCTAAATTGGAGAATGGAGGAGAACTTTGATCATACAGGAACAGTTGAAGCAGGATTGGTACAGATGAAAATTCGACTGATCAGTTCCCATACCAACCATTCTACAATTTATGTGTCCATTACCAGTCTACGGGAGATATTAGAGAAGGAGAAAGTACTGAAGAAGAGGCAGATTAATTAAAGAAGTTGGAATCTAGACTATTTTAAAATACTTATGTTTTAAATTAATTGTGTGGATTTGAGTAGATTTACTTTACTTTGCTTAAGAACTTTGATTATATGTATAGTTTTGTGTCAGCATTTTAGTGTTGTGGCTTGATTTAACGCTGAATTATAAGTTAGTTTGCTTTGAAGATGTGGAAATGTGATTAGTAAAATATATTTGTAAAATGTGTATTTTCATATAAAAGTTTGTTTGGTGTTGTTTGTGAAAATGTTTGTTTGTGAATTATTTTCAGATTAAAATTAATGTTCAAAAAGACTAAACAAACTTTGAAGTAAATTGAGAGAAAATTAAAAATTAAAAAAATCTAATAAGTGAATTTTTGGCCTCTGGCGCCGACAGCGCCCTCAACCCGAACCGACGCTAACACCTTTAAAATTCACGATTTGCAAGTGAAACACCATTTTTACCCCTTGAGTCACCTTCAACCTCCAGTTTTTGCACCTAGGATTTGCTATTGCTCAAATTTGAGACGATTCTAAGGCAAACAAAGTTTGGATTTCATCTTCTCTAGGTAAGAGCTACAATTTGAAGGTAAGAGCTACAAAGCTACACTTTGAAATCAAAATTTTATATTTTCACCAAGGCTTTACCTTACATTTCCAAGATCTGAATTTTGGAGATTTTTTGGAAGATTTTGAGAAAATCCTTTGGTGAAGAACTCTTACTTAGTAGATTTAATTTTAAAACGTTTCACATTGTGATTTTTGGAATTTTTTGGAATTTATTTGGATTTTATTAAATTTTTGTAGATTTACCATGGCACCTAGAATGAGCAAATGAAAGAAAAGGTGGATTTTGATGATCAAAAGTTTGTCAATTACAAGGCAAACATTTGCTTCAATAGTTTACGTAACACTAAAAAAGTGATTCCAGATCAAGGATTTTAAAATCTAAGAGGAGAAGTTGAGAGATTAATCAATGTTCGATAGTGAGAGAATTTCTGCTACTTTACTGCCGAGACAATTATTGGTGTAGTGATGGAGTTCTATGCCAATTTCAAGGAGACTTCTGAAGACTTTGTGTTTGTTCGTGGAAAAATGGTGGAGTTTACTCCGAGTAAAATTAATGAATTTTATCAGTTGGAAGATGTGTATAGCTGCCAATATAAGTCGTTTTCTACCACGAATGAGGCCTTGGATGAAGTTATTTCTTTTCTTACTGATGAAAGAGGAACTTGGAAGGTGAAGAATGGAGTTAAGGTAAACTTTCCTCTTTCTATGTTATATGTAGTATCTAAGGCCTGACACTATTTTATTTCTGAAAGAATGATACCAACAAATCATCATAGTGAGGTTACAAGAGATAGAGCCATCTTGAACTTCTGTATCCAATAGATGAAAAGAATAGATTTAGGCTCTATTATTTTTAGAAACACTAGATCTATTACTTTTGGAGAAACTACTGGAGGTTTAGCACACCCTGCCCTGATCTTCGCACTATGTGAACAGGCAGGAATTGATTATAAACTAGAGGAGGAGAGGATTGAACCTCTAAGTCCTATTGGGTATGCCAATATAAAGTCTTATGAATCTCATGTTAGATGGAGATCTGAAAGTAAGACCAGGGATATTCCTTCTACTTCATGTACTTCTAGTACCCATACTATCCAAGAACGTATGGAACAAATGATGATCCAATATAGAGACATTTTGAGAATGGATCATAGAATGGAAAATATGGAGGGCAGAAATGCTCACTTTGATGATTTGATAAGACAGAAATTTGAATACGATGCTGCTTGTGATGATGCAATGGTAAAATTCATGAAGGGTGATCACTCAATTCAATTTCCTACTCATCCTGTTTTTACTCCATATCGGCAGCAGAAGTTGGACGTAGAAGAAGAAGAAGAAGACAATGATTGGTAATACTTTAGTTAGATTTTTGTTTAGTTTATGTTTAATTGTACTTTATTTTTGAGACTGTTTGTTTGTGGATTGTGGTACTTTATTTTGTTGTACGCTGTGTTGTGAATTGTGGATTTATGAGACTATTTTTAATACTGTTATTAATTTTAAGTACTTTGTTGAATGTATTTGTAGTTAACTCTTTCTCAGCAAATTTTTATATGTATTATGTGTTATTTAATATTTAAGTCTTGTAGTTTTTCATATTAGTACCTGCAATCTTTTAAAGTTAAGTTTCAAATCAGAATCTTCAACAAGTATGTCTTTTCATTATGTATTAAATGTTTTCTTTAACCCTTAATTTTTCACTTCATCATTTAAAATCTTTTAAAAATTTAAGTTGGGGGGGAAAAAATTCCTTTTTAAAGAAAAGACACTTAATTTTATTTGTCCTCAATTAGTTATATTTTCAAAATTTTTAAAAATTTTTAACATGACCTTTGATATTAGAGGGTAACTTTAGATAACTATATCTATGTTTCTAAAGATATAGTAAACTTGAGTAAAATTTTTAAATAATAAAGGTTAATCTTAGAGATTAGGATTATTTGTTACGATAGAATAAGACTGTATTTTTCTATTTTTAGTAAAGGAATTTGTATTTTTGAAGAATTTGTATTTTTGAAGTAAAGTATTTAAAATCTTAAAGATTCATGTAAGAAGAAAAGATTAAAACTTTATGAAAAATCCTTAAAGATAATATAAATTTATAAAGTGAAGTAATGTGAAATGTTTTTAACTTTCAGAAAGGGATAGGGAAGTTCAAAATCATTAAAGGCTACCCAGATATAGTAATCGTCACATGAAAAGAAAAAAAAAAGAGAAAGAAAAGAAAAGAAAAGAAAAAAGAATTGAAAATGATCCTTAAAAGAAAAGAGAAAAAAGTTAAGAAAAGAAAAAAAAAGAAAAAAAAAATGATATGAGGAGAAATTTGAGGAGATGCGTAATTAAAAATTGGCTTCACTTGAATCAACTTAAAGAAGAAGGCTTGGCTATATTTTCTAGACTTATATTTTAGTATTAGCATATTTAGTAGTAAAGTTTCATGAAGTTATTTTTCATATGGATATTCTAAGTGGCTTTAATATGAATAATTTACAATTTTTCTTGAAAAGAAAAAATAATAAAAAATCTTAGACTTGACTACTAGATATTATTATACATTTAGTATTAACTGGAATTATTTTGAATTTTTCTTAAGTGAAGCTATTTATCTAGTGAACTAAGATATGGAAATTTAGAAGTTAAATTCTTTACCATAAGTCATTTTTTTATGTAATAAAGGAGTTAGTTGAGGACAAGTAACATTTAAGTTTGGGAGATTTTGATACACAAAAAATATACACATTTTTAGACCCTTATTTTATACTCATTTTTTGTGATATTGCATTTTAATGGAAGGCATTTCTATGTTTTATTACAGGTTGTTGATTTTGAGGACTTGGAGCAAAAAGGAAGCAAAAATGATTGAATTTAGAGCAAAAAATGAAGAAGTTCAAAATTTGTTCAGCGCCAGACTGGGCAGCGATGACTCCATTTGACATAAACTTGCGATTTAATTGTGGGCCTCCAGTGTCGACGACGCTAGGATAGGCGCCGATGGCGCCAGTGTCAATGGAATCCCTGTTTCAAGAAGATTCAATGAATTTGGATGCTTTTTGAAGAGCTTTTAGATGCACCTATTGGAGAACTGACCTATGCTCTATTTGGGGCCGAAATTTGATCAGAAACCCCTCCCTTCGCACCATTTCAACTTCTTCCACTCATTTTTAATTTTCCTCTTCAAACATCTACATTCCACACCACTCCACACCATTAGTTAGTTATTATTTTTATAGATTTGAGTTTTTTGTGGTGAGTTTAAGTGCGAATTCTTCTCTAAGAAGTGTTGGAGAGGAAGAGAAGTGAGAGATTTCTTCTTCCTACATTTCCTAAGAGAGGCTACAAAGGATTTTCTTTGAGAAAGAGTTTCAGATAAGCGTTATTTGTTTATTATTATTGTATGAACTTTATTTTATATATGAAATTTGTGTTTTGTTGTATCTTTATCATGAAGTATGAGTAGATTCCTTTATCTTTCTCCCTACTCTGAGATATGGTGAAATGAAGAGATAATGTGGATGTGCCAATGTTAAAATTTAAAATAAATTGTGATGGCTTTTCAACTCCGCTCTTAATTTACTTTTTGATCTGGCCAATTGAATTTTTAAAATATTTTGTGAAACATATGATCCAGGAAATGGAGTATGAGTTCTACAATAAAGTGAGAATCACGTTTATGTCCATGAAGGAGTATTTCGTTCATGGGATTAAGTGCACATAAATAGGAAAATATACTTTGTTGGGTGTAGACTTGGAGATTTCTTGGATGACAAACTAAGAATCCCTAATTCGATCTTAGTGTTTAAAAACTGGCACAATACATATCTAAATGATTTATCACATCTCATTTCACAAAAAACTCATTATAGTGGGAAAGATGCTTTTTCACATTAGAAAAATTCATCACATAAACATAGTTTAGTAGTTATTAATTTTAAAACTTGATTTTAAATTCTGCTAGTAGTAAATAATTTAGCTTTGATAATATCTCAAAGTTTCAAAATTAGTGACAGTAATTTTGTTTGATTTCTATAAATTTCTTAGTTATTTTATTATTTCAAATTTAAACATTCCTCGTGGGATCGATATTTGAGACTTAAAAAGAAAGTCTTATATTACTTGATAATGTACGCATACTTGAGTAGAATCTCAACTTTAAGTGCTTAACATTATTATTCAAAAAATACCACATCAAGTTTTTGACGTCGTTGTAAAGCAAATTTAACTTTATGAATTTTACACAATTATATTTTCTTGGGATCAATGAACTATTACAAACAACATTCAACAATTCAACACATAATTCTCATTCTTTCTAAAGAGTCTCGATTGAGAAAATTTTCCTAAATACAAACACTAAACAAACTTACACAATAAAACACATAATCACATAAACACTAATACCTTAAACAACTCTTAATAGGCAAATCTTAGTGTAGAATTTAATTTCATTTTTAATTTCTTAGAACAAATTCTTGTCTCTTATTAGTCTCTCCTTGGGCATTTGGAATATGGAGTTGATAAAATGGACTGTGGTGACGAGCTATGATACAATCTTCCTCAATCCATTTCTGCTTAAGATACATTGCCTTATGCGCTTCCTCTATATAACTGTTATGGATAAATTGAATTTTTAATTGTCATCCAATATGCTCTAGATGTGCATTAACTTCATTTACCTTTGCCTCAATTAAAGTTATGTTAGCCTCAACAATTTTATTGATCTTTTCCGCTATTCCTTCAATACTAACGGCTAAGAAAACTTTATACATCTCTTGTACACTCCGACTAATGAATTTCTTCCTCATGGTCTCTTCTTTATTCTTCAAATCCATCTCCCATGAAGACTGACCGCGACTTTATATATGCTTAAAAATAAAAGTATTTAATACTGCTGCTAAAAGATTTAATTCCTCAGCAACTGTACCAAAACTTAATAACAGTTATAGATTCGATAAATATATATGTAATAAATATTCAATAATTGTAAAGTCACACTTATCAACGTATGTATACGTATCGCTCAAGTAATATAGGGCTCTAATGGAGTCCTAGATATCGATCCCACAGGGAGTAAGATTAGAAGCTACGAAGTAAGATTTTAGAAAAGCAATACTTTGATCGCAACAACGAAATTCAATTTGCTTATCTGTCACTAATAGGTAATTGAAATAAATATGTAATTTTCTTAATAACTCTTAAATAACTAATTTTGCTAATGAGATTTTTAATGTGATATTCAATATATAAGAAAGCATCATTCTCCTTGTCAACAAATTATAGTGAATGGATAAAGTGAATCAGTTCAATTTGTATTGTGCCAAATAGGAGCATACATATTCTTTACCCTTTGGTCCAGGCATAAAGAACATTGACTAATTCTACGCTTGTTGGAGGATACCGGCTCTCACTTCGGAGCTCCCACGTTCCCCTCACCTGAGGGCAACATCTACACTTCAGCACCCAAATGATAGGATTGAATTGGGGATTTTAGTCTGTCACTCTAAAATCTCCAATTCTACGCCCGATAATATTATTTCCCTATTATTTGCACACAACTTCCAAGATCTTTAACCTCCCTGAATCTTCGATGAAATCTTCACTTTAGTTGTAAAATTCAACATATTTTAACAAATCAATTGGCCAGATTGAAGGTAAATTAAGATCGAATTGAAAAGATCATCACAATTTCTTAAACATTGTCATGGCTTCACCAATTCAAATCACCATTTCACAAATCTCAAGACAAGGAGAAAGACAGAGAAAACTACTCAGATCTCATGGGGAAAACACAACAAAACTCGGAATTCATATATAAAATTAAAGTCATACAAAGTACAACAAGTAAATAAACTTATCTCTAATTTCTCCCCAAGAAAACTCCTCAAAGTTCCTCTGAATCTCTTCCTTTCTTTACAACATACAAAATTCCTCTTTGAAGCGGCAAGGAGAAAGAAATCTCCCACTTTCCCTCCACTCTTACAATCTCTCGAAGAATTCCTCACAATTTATACTCTCTACACTTGTTTCACACTTCAATTTTGAGTCTCCCCATCTCTAGTACCTCTAGAGTCTCCTTAATTTTCGGCCAAAATATTCTCTTAATGTTGTGGATGAGCTTTTCCAAGAGTTGCCTTTTCCAAGAGTTGCCTAAGCACTCACTCCTCCAAAATTCATCCTCATCCAATGCCTAATTGGACATAACTGTCGAGCTCGCCATCGAAGACCTTGAGGGCGTCGTCGGTGGACCTTCTAAGTGAATTAATTCTGGAGTCTCAGGAAATTCTCTCTGTCGGTGCCATTGGCCTTGCCGTCGGTGCCCTAGTTCAAATCTTCACATTTTGGTCTTTTTCGCTCCAAATTTGCTCCTTTTTGCATCTTTTTACTCCAATGATCCTAATTAATCTTTCCTGCAACAAAACATCAAAAATACATTTATTTAAAGTGCAATATCATCAAAAATAGTATAAAATAGGTATGAAAATTTCAACATATTTTTCTTTGGTCAAAGACATTTCTCCAAATCTCTCTTTCTCTTAGACATTAGGGCTAGAAATGATTTTGGGGTAAGATTCCATCACAAAAGCCTTCTATTGATAGGCATAAATCCTTCCAATAACTTCTAGGCACATCCTAAAACTGTCATGACACATTTAAGTTAACCAATTGATGGTTAAAACTTCTAAAATTGCATTTTTACACATGGTTTTTAACGCCTGCGCTTAAGCATCGAATATTGGCGCTTAAGCGCCAGTACTTGATTTAGCACCAGGCAACTTAATGTCCAAATACTCATTCTAACATGTCTAAGACACTTACTAAAGTATTAAAATTATTAATGACACGAAATAATCTCAAAAATATTACCCCAAATTTTCTTAAATACTACCCCAACTTTTCTTAATCACACATAAAAAACAATCAAAGAAAAAGCACACTGATAACTATTGGTTGCCTCCCAAAGAGCGCTCCTCAAATTTTCTTAATCACACACAAAAAACAATCAAAGCAAAAGCACACCGATAACTATGGGTTGCCTCCAAAAGAGCGCTTGATTTTACGTCATCAGCCCGACGTAACCAGTGCTTATTCTAGTTGACCCAACATCGTTCGATTGTTAAATTTAAGTTGATCCCCTATAAAATAGGGTTTCAGTCTATGACAATTCACTTTAAATAATTTCTCAGTTTTAGGATCTTTGATATCCACGGCTCATAAGGATAAACTTTCATCACAACAAATTTACCCATCCACATGGACTTAAGTTTGCCTGAAAATTATCTTAACCTTGCATTATATAGCAAAAATTGTTACCCTGGCTGAAAGTATTTAGTAAGAATCCTTTGATCATGCCACATCTTCATCTTTTCTTTGTAAATCTTAGCACTTTCGTAAGACTCATTCCTTATTTTTTCAAGCTCATTTAATTGTAATATATTTTCTCACCAGCATCTTTCAAATTATAATTGAACTATTTAATCACCCAATATGCTTTATGCTCAAGTTCAACTGGTAAGAAATAAGCTTTCCCAAATATTAGCCTGTATGGGGACATTCCTATGGGAGTTCTGTATGCAGTCCTATAAGCCCACAAAGCATAGTCAAGTTTGGTTGACCTATCCATTTTTGTTGGATTTACATATTTTTCCATAATTATTTTAATTTCAAGATTGGATAATTCAACCAAACCACTTGATGAGGATGATAAGTAGTAGCAATCCTATGGTTTCTATGATATTTCTTTAACAATTTCTCCATTCTTTAACAATTTCTCCATTATGGCATTTTTGAAATGATTTCCCCCATCAGTTATGATAACTCACGGCATCCCAAATTTGCAAAATATGTTCGTTTTCAAAAACTTTATATAATTAATTTAGGCTTAATTCAGAGTTTTACTAGCATAGTAAATTAGTTTGAAAATTTTATCATATCTAAATTTACATACAGAATAAATTGTATACACTATATATTTAGTTCAAAGTAAGTATGATCAAAATTTATCAAAAGCATATACTATTGTTAATAACTCTTTTTTAGTTGTTGTACAAATAATTTGGGTTTCATTTAGAGTTTTACTAGCATAGTAAATTACTTTGAAAATTTTATCATATCTTTGTCCTAAAACAACTCCAATAGTATAATCACTAGCATCACACATCAATTCAAATAATTTCCACCAATCTGGTGAAACTATAATTGATGTAGTGACTAATTTTTCCTTTAATAACTCAAAATATTTTAGGCATTCTTAATCAAATTTAAAAGTTGCATCTTTCTCCAATAAATGTCATAAAGGCTTAACAAGTTTTGAAATGTTTTCAATATTCCTAAAAAAATTCTAATTTTCCTTACATTTTTTGGATAAGGTAAATTAGCGATCACTTGAATTTTAGCGGGATCTACTTCCATACCTTTTTCTAATATTTGATGTCCTAATACAATTCCTCCTGCTACCATAAATTGACATTTTTCCCAATTAAAGACTAAATTTTCTTCTTCACAGCGTTTGAGAACTTTAGATAAATGTTCTAGACAAACAAAGTTCCAAATACTGAAAAATCATCCATAAAGTCTTCAATTCCTTTTTCAATTAAATCACAAAAAATTACCATCATACATCTTTGAAATGTAGCAGGGGCATTACATAAACCAAAGGGCATTCTTCTAAAAGTAAATGTACCATAAGGACTGGTAAACATTATTTTCTCTTGATCCTCAGGAGTTATTTGTATTTGGTGATAACCAGTATATCCATCTAGAAAATCAAAGTATTCATGCCCAGCTAGTCTATACAGCATTTGATCTAGAAGGGGTAGTGGATAATGATCTTTTCTTGTGGTGAGATTTAGTTTTCTATAATTAATGCATATTCGTCATCCTGTGACTTGTCTAGTAAGTATTAATTTATTATGTTCATTTACAGTGAAAGTTACTCCTCATTTCTTAGGAACACAGTAAATTGGACTAACCCATGCACTATCTGAAATAGGGTAGATAATTCCAGCATCTAACCACTTTAGAATTTCTTTCTTAACAACTTCTTTCATAATAAGATTCAATCTCCTTTGAGGATCAGCCCTGGGTTTGCAGTTCTCTTCCATATGAATTCTATGCATGCAAATTGAAGCACTGATTCCTTTAATATCAGATACTGTCCATTCAAAGGCTTTCTTAAAATTTTTCAAAATTCTCATCAAACTTTCTTCTTCTTCCATCATTAATTTTGAGAAAAATTATGACTGGTAAAGTAGAGGAATCACCTAAAAAGGGATACTTCAGATGTTCAGAAAGTAACTTCAACTCAAGTTCAGGAGGTTTTTCTAGTGATGGGCAAAATGATTTATCTTTTTCTATGGTGTCCAAAATTTCAAAACTTTCTAGAACATAGTTTGAATTTTCCTTATAAAGATCTTCGCATTCATCTAATTCCTCTTCTTGCTCGTGTTTCAATTCTCTTACTTCAGATTTCTCTTCATAATTAGTTTTGAAATGACATTCACTAAGATATCTTATAACATCCATTCATCCATTCTTCCATTCTATAACATTCATCATCTCTACCTTTTACAGGATATTTCATTGATCTTGAAATATTGAAAGTAACCGTTTGATCATTGACGCGCATTATTAATTCTCCATTCTACACATCTATCATTGTTGTTCTGGTGTCTAGGAAAGGTCTCCACAAAATGATAGGTATCCCTTTATCTTCCTCTATATCCAACACAATGAAATAAACAGGAAAGATAAATTGATACACTTTCACTAGGACATTTTCTATAATTCCTTTAGGGCACATTATTGAACAATCTGCTAACTGCAGAGTTACAGTAGTAGGGGTTACAGTAGTAGGGGTTATTTCTCTGAATCCCAATCTCTTAAATATTGATAATGACATAAGGTCAATGCTTGCACTTAAATGACATAAAACTTTTCCATAAAATCTGTCTTTTATTGCACATGGAATAGTAATGCTACCAGGATCTTTAAGCTTTTCATGATATTTTATCTGAATTATAGCACTGCACTCCTCACTAAGTGTGACAGTTTCATTATCTTCAAATTTCCTTTTCCTATTGAAAATATCCTTCATAAACTTTACATGGCTTGACATTTGACTTTACATGTCAAAAAATGGAATATTAATTGTAAGCTTCTTAAAAATTTCCATAAATTTTAAAAATTGCTTATAAATGGAATATTAATTGTAAGAAACTTAAAAATTTCCATAAATTTTAAAAATTGCTTATCCAACTTCTGTTGATGAAGTCTCTGAGGAAATGGAGGTAGTGGTCTTTACAAGTCAATTTTTCAGTGAAGAAATAGGTTTTTCTGAACCTTTCAGAGTGTCCTCTTTTGGTTTTTCAATTTCTACTCTCTCTACTTCAATTTCTTTTTGAACCTTGCCGTCCAACTCTCTTCCGCTTCTATGTTGAATGGCTTTTACTTGCTCTTTATTCTGGTCTTTCAAATTTGTTTCAATATTACTAGGAAGTGTTCTTTGGGATCTATTACTTAATGAATTTGTGATATGTTCAAGTTGATTCTTAATATTTCTATTTGTAGCTCATTGACTTTGCAGCTGATTTTCCATTTGTAACACCACTTCTTCTATAAATAACTTCTTCTCCTTAAATTTTGGATTACTGTTTAAACCTGGAGGATAAGTAGATCTACTATGATTATTCCCTCAGTTGTTCCAATTTTCTAATATGTTTACTTGGTTGTTCCCCCATTGCTGGCTACTACCACCTGAAGTATTATTCCAGTTAAAATTAGGATGGTTCTTCCAACTTGGGTTATAATAATTTGAATTTGGTTATTTTATGATATTCAAAATTTCTAATGATGCTTGAGAATCTACCATTTGGCTTAATGAATTTTCTTCAATCATGAAAATTGGTTGAGAAAAATTCATTCCAAATTGGTCTAACTTTCTTGAAATTGCAACAACTTGATTTGCTAACATAGTAAATGCATCAGATTCATGAATATTGGCTACTTTTTTAATATTTACCCTCTCAGAAGGCCATTGAAAATTATTGATAGTCATTTCTTTAATTAAAGCATAAGCGTTATAAAATGGTTTCGACATCAATGAACCACTAGTAGCGGCATCGATAATAGATCTAAGAGACCCAGCCAATCCATTATAAAAAGTTTGAATTATTAACCAATCTAGTATAACATGGTGTAGACACTTTCTAAGGAGATCTTTAAATCATTCCCATGCTTCCTAAATAGATTCCCCCTCAAGCTAATTAAAACATGTAATATCATTTCTAAGCTTCAAGTTTTTTATGGTGGAAAATATTTAGCAAGGAATTTTTGTACTAAATCACGCGAAGTTCTTATAGATCTAGGTGCTAAATAATGCAACCACATCTTAGCTTTATCCCTCAATAAGAAAGGAAATAACCTAAGTCTTAGGGCATCATCTGATGCACCATCATATCTAAATAAAGCGTACAATTCTAGAAAATTGGCAAGATGCAAATTTGGATCTTTTGTTAGTGATCCCCCAAACTGATTATTTGATATCATTTGGATAATAGCAGATATAAGCTCAAATGAATTAGCCACTACAGTAGGTTTTTGAATACTATAATGAAGTTCATCTGCCGTAGGGTTGACATAATCTCTTATGGTATAAATTCTTGATGAATTCCAACATTTTTATTATTTTGATGTGCCATCTTTGTAATTTTTTTTAGATTTTTCAAAATAGTAGGACACTAGTCCTTCAGAACCCGAACTATGCATACACTGACAATAAAATAAAATAAAATAAAATAAAACACACAAGAATACTTTATAAATAAAATATTATAATAAGATATTCCTACAATAACTCTTAAAATTTAAATAAGACTTTCTAAAATAGAAATTTACTTTCAATCAATTCCCCGGCAAAGTCGCCAAAAACTTGATCCCGACTGTTTATATGCAACAGTATAACAATGTATTTGATTATATTTTTCACTTATCTTTCTTTATTACTTTGCAACAATTGCAACAACACCAAAAACTTGATCCTGGAGAAAATAAGAATTTAACTTCTTAACTTAATATATATTGGGATACTACGCAAGTATATGTATCATTATGAAGCAATATAGGACTTTTTGATTAAGCCCCAAATATTGAACCCACGGGGATTGCAACAATATGCACTTTAGAAAACTAGGAAGTTTAGATGATTAAAGTAACAAATGCAAAATATTCTTACTTAAACTTAAGTGGCTATAATAGAAATGAAAATTTTTTA
>NW_018165189.1:120071-122048 GCF_001263595.1 Phalaenopsis equestris | reverse complement strand
ATAACTTAAGTTTATGAACTTAAGTTTATGTAAAAGAAAAACACTGAATGTGAAATATCTTTCTCCTTATCATGAATCACTAATAAATATAAGAATTTTATTATGGAAGTATTCAAATTATGTTGTGCGAAATAAGAGAAATATTATTTTTTACCCGTACTAGAGATGCTATAAAAAACATTGACTAATTTAAAGTTTGAATAATTATGAAGACCGGTTAGGCAGGGAAGATACTAGCTCTCACTTTAGAGTTTCCTCAGTTCCCTCCATTTTCCCTCCACCTGGGGGCTAACATCTCGTATCAAAACCTAAAGCAATAAACCAAGTTAGGTGATTTAGCCTATCACTCTAAAGTCCTCTAACTCTACACCCTTCAAAGATTATTTCCCTATTTATTTGCACTCAATCATATGAACACTCAATCATATCAATCATATGAACTTCATTCTCATTCATACAATCTCATGTGATTCTTTCAAATTGTTGACTGAGACAATACCAACCCGATTCTTACATGTTCTCACAACAAGCTATAACATCTAGATGGATCATATCAAGAAGTAAATAAAGTGTATCGATTTAAATCATCACAACTCTTCCAACATTAAAGACTAATACTCTCCACAACTTCCATCCAATACTTTAATTACTTATCATTTTAAGGAGAAAGATAAAGAAAACTAATCAGAATACATGCAGAAAACAAAACCACACTTTAGTTTAAAAGTAGAAATCATTGTCAAACCAACAAAAAATCTTGATTAAAATCAAAAGTAGTTTAAAACAAAGATAATAAATTATCTCAAATCCTCCACCAAACACTTGAAGTTCCTTTGAAACTCTTCTCACTTACAACACTCTTAACTCTCAAAATAAAACTAAAAATAAAAGGAAAAATAAATTTGTGGTGCCTGAAATTTTCTCCGAGAGCTTCTCCACAAACTTCTTCAAGAACTTTTCAGGACTCCTCTAAAAGTCTTAACTTCCTTCTTTTATAATTTTCCAAGAGGTGTCTTGGTATCTCTTCAAAATGTGTCTTGATTTAATGTATTTACCAAGGGATGCCTCCTTTCATAAGTCCTTTAATTATATTTTCATCCTTGGTGGTTATAACCACCCATTTTAGCCAATAGGTGCCTCAAATGTCCCTTCAAAATTTGTCAAAAAAAATTAACCCGTCAAGTAACTGTCATTGGCGCTTAAGCGCGGGGCCTTTGGCGCTTAGGCGTGGCCTTCTTTGCTTCACCAGCGTGTAAGCGCCGATTTTGACACTTAGGTTTCAAAATACTTTTGCATCATTTTTGCAATTTTGCTCCAAATTTGATCATTTTTCACTTCCTTTAATATTTTTCACTTTTTTACCTGTACCTGAAAGAAAAACACACAAATATCTTCCATTAAAGTGTAATATCTCAAAAATAGGTATAAAAATGTGTCTAAAAACACTATATATTTTAGGTGTATCAGTGACTTCCCAAGCTATCCTACTGTTTGGCTTCAATTTAGAGGAAAAATATTTAAGTGTTTCATCCTTGTAATTTTATTAATTAGGGCTTACATTCGTGCGAGACGATCACACAAATAGCCTAGAAGATGTGAGGATTTAGGTCGTGATAAAAGACAACCTCAAAATCCTAATGTAATGTTGACCTCACTTTTGGTTGAGGTCTAGAAACTTCTTTAGTAGCCTAGGTCTTGCCATAGGACTTTTCTATTGACTAGTCTTAGAAAACTAGAAAAGGTACCCTCACTATTAGAAATTTAAAGCCTTTCTCTTTACTCAACTTGAAGTTTCACATATTGATCGTAACCTCTAGCATTTAGTAGGTAAGATCATTATGAGAGAATTCAAGAAGAGTCCCTATAGGATTACTTGACTTTAAGATTGACCCTGGCTGTTGACTTGAAACTAGGGTACACCATATCTTCACAATACATTAGTCTATGACTCATTTAGAATGGATATCTATCCAACTC
>NW_018165189.1:106733-114281 GCF_001263595.1 Phalaenopsis equestris | reverse complement strand
AATATAAACCCTATTTAATTCCTTATATTAAATAGGGGAACTTGTCGGCCAATACATTGGTTTCGCAGACCAAACGGATGTCATAACTTTCTTTAGTTTATTTGATCGAGCCTCACTCTCAATTCTTGTGTTCATCCTTCGGGATAGATACATGATTTGAGATAAAGTGCTCTTTCATCTAAACTATGAAAATTATGGGGTCAGTTTAACTTCATCTTTTTCAAAACTAAATTTTTTAAAACCTCCTTCCGAAGCGGGCAACGGGATTTCAATTCCGATGACCGACAACTTCTTACGGGCAACCCCCACACCAAAAATAGTGTCGACATGTAAGTTAGGGATTAAATTGCATAGCAGAGCTATACAAAGGCCTAAAGACAAGTTGAGGATTTTTGTTGCATAAGCAAACAACCTCAAACCACCCTCAAAGTCCTATGGATTGTTGTTTAATTCTAAAGAATTGTTTAGCTGGTGTAGACATATTTTACTGTTGAACATGGTCGTGCTGCCCACAATGCTAGCTCCAAGCTCCTCATCATAGCGAGCTTAAGTTTTCTAATGTGTCAGGTTCTGTTGTCAAATCAAATGCTTCATAAGGTTATGGTTATTCAAATATTACGGGGGATGTTAAAGTTGATTAGAGCGACACCAGTTAGGATCCTACGGTTCTCTGGTTCTAACACCACTATTTTCTTTTGGATTCACTTAGTCCAAATGAATTTACTAAATTCAACTGAATGAGTTCCACACTTTCATTTGGACTATGGGAAATCTCGTTAGTAACCGTATGTTACCTCATTCGAAGGATTCCTGATCATCCGATAGAGAAGTTATAATTTAGTTGCAATTTTTGTTTTGTTTTGTTTGTGATTAAATTTTGATTGTTGTGGTGTTGAATTTTATCTTGTTTTGATTTTTTAAATTTTGTTTTGTTTTCAGTATTGCGGCTATCCTAAGAGTTTTAGTTTTGACATATAGGGTGACTTTATATTTTAACATGCAAATTTATGGGCAGGAAATAAGAGTTGCAAATAAATAAAAGTAAATTGCAATGCAATAACTTAAAGCATACCTGCCGATTCTTCTTGTTCCTCCATCTAAATGGTCAGTATTTGCAAAGCATATGTATAATTTTGCAGGAATTGCAAGGAACACATATTTAAAGAATGTCTACCATATCCTGTGTCACACCTTGGTGAGTTCAATTTGTTCTTCTTTGGGGATGATTACGTTAAGTAAATCATAATAAGTCCAAGTGTCCTTCAAGATTCCCAAAAGATCATGAAAGGTCTTGGGTAATACCCTAGACATTTCACAGTCCCTCGAATTGTCTTGAGTTCATTTTGGTTTTATTATGTTTCTTATGTGATTCACCTAGTTTATGCTCTTATGCTCAGTGAACTTTGATGTTCTAGCCAACCCTAAGGATGGGGTAATTATCATTTGATATTTTATTTTTAAATTATGTGGGTGAAAGTCTTTAGGGGGCAAATTGACTTAATTAAGAAGTGTAGAATTGACTTAATTAAGAAGCGTAGCTAGTATGATTTTTTTAAGAATGGGCTTGTAGTGTTTTAAAAGTTTCAAATTAATCATAGTTCATATTCTAAACCTTATTAGACAAAATTTGATTAGGCCTAATTCACTAATAAGCCCTTAAAGATTAATGGGTAGATTTACATTTTTAGGAAAAATGTTTTGAATGTTTATGTTCTTAATCATTATCCTGAATCAAACACCATTAATTGGGGTTTAAATTAGAAAGTTATGATCTTCCAAAATCAAACCTCCACCATTTCATTAATTTAAGGAATTACAAATTTATGATTTTTAATTAAAACATGAGTAGAGAAAATATGATTTTTTTAATTTATTTAATTCTATAATTATTTTTATTGCAAAAATAAGGATTTTTAATGAAATTTTAATAACTTAACTAAATAAAATTTTTGTTCTTAAGAAAATTATTGGAGGTTCACCTAGGTCAAAAGACCAATTAAACTAATTTTCATGAATTTTAGAGATTTAATTTAATTATTAGAATTATTTATTTATTTTGAGTATTAATTAAATATAATATATTATTTAGGTGGAAAATTAAGATTTATATTTTTATTAAATCTATTTAAGTCTAGAAAATCCAAAGAAAATAATTCATATTTTTATGATTTATATTTTAATTATTAGAATTATTTTTGTGGAAAATTAAAGAAAATTCATTTTAAGCCTTCAAAAATTAATATCTTGACTTACAAAATTAAGAAAATTATTTTAATTGGTCCCAAGTGATCAAGAAGCCAAATGTGACATTTTAGTATTTTTTACAATCTTTCATTTTTTACGATTTTTAATTAATTTTTTAATTATTTAAATGCTTAAAAATAGCTCAAAAAAAGAAGTATTTATTTTAATTTCAAGTTTATTTTTCTTAGGCTCCTCTGGTCATTAGGAGCTCCCAAAACCAATTCGATGATTTTTTGAGTTGTATTTTAATTATTATAATTATTTTAATGCCAAAAAATGCAATTTCACTTAATTAATCCATTTTAGTGGTTAAATTGATTCCAATTGAATTGAAATTTTTATGAGGAGCTCCTCTAATGTTAAATTACAACGAAAAATGATTTTTTGACCATTTATATTCATAATTATTCCTAATTAATTTTTATTTATTTTTAAGGGTTGGTGACAATTAGGATTATTTTACAATTAGGATTATTTTTAATAAGTTAAACCACATTTATATTTTTTCTAGGGTCCTCTAACCATAGTGAACCTATCAAAATAAGTTTTATATTTTTTTATTAATATTTTAATTATTATAAATTTTATACTAAAATAGGGACCATTAAGTTGAAAATTAGATATCTCTAGTTAGAGATGTCCCCTAACCTTTAAAAAATCAGGAGAGATGCCCAACAACAGATACATCAAAAGCCCCATGGTCTCATGTCATGGTGAAATGTCTATGCAAATGAAGAATCCAAATAAGAAATATGCCATTTAATTAATTAAAAATCATACATACATCAAAAAGACATGAAACCATTTCCACATTATTCTCCTCTCTTCATTGAGCAAGAGAGTATTTTTATTTTATTTTTATAATTTTTCTACACCAAGATATGGATTTTTAAAGTTCTGGCCATTAAATAATTCAAGAAAGTCCCTATTTTTCTACTTATCAAGCGCGACACCACCTCAACATCGGCATCTTCGAAGCTCCACACAACGTCTTCTAGTTTAGTGCCGCCATCCGAGTCAGCTACCACTCCTCCCGTTGTTCCGTTCCAACCATCCATCCGACGTGATCCAGAGCATCCATTCGATACACGTGAAAATTGACGGCATCCGTTCATCGTCTCCAAGTCTCTAGCCCGAAAATTGTCCAACTTCGAACCTTAATATCTCTCTCAATACTCAATCAAATTAAGTGAGGTTTGTTCCTATCGATTCGTCTTGATTAGGAGAACATATCCATACAGTTAATATATATAGTTAATCAAGTCCTAAATCGAGTCTATAAGCATAGAGAATTGACATAGGCTTGGTTTAAGGGGAGAGTTCAATACCTTTGCCCAAGAGGTTTGGAGTTAATAAAGTCTTAAATTGAGTCTATGAGCATGAAGAATTAAAAGAACCTCAGTTTAAGGGGAGAGTTCAATACCTTTGCCCAAGAGGTTTGGACTTGATTGGGTGCTTCCAAAAGCTTGCCTTGAGTCCAAAGAGCTCTTAGATGAATTCTCGAGCTGTGGTGAAATGTCTAGATATGAAATCGACCAAGGCCAATTTAGGGTGTTTATCAAAGTCTACCAGAGGAGGGTTTGGTGATGAGGTTTCTATGGGGATCTTCTTCTCTCACTCAAGGGATGGATGGTGTCCTATTTTAGGCTTGGTCTTGAGCTCCAAAATTGAGCTCAGGCAGTGGGTTTGAGGGCTTGAGGATGGTTGAATTGAACTAAAGAGGTATTGAAGAAGCTCTCGAAACAATTGGGCAGAGTCTCCTTAAGGAATTCTAAGCTATCCCCCCTTGGCCGTGGAGGTTGAGTTTAAATAGAGGGGCTTGGAGGCTTCAATTGGGCCAACCGGTGGGTGACTCTGGCTGCTTTGGTGGATGGAAGAAAGAATCTAATGGCTAAATGGACTTGTGCACATAAAGTGGGTTCAATTTTGAGTTTTAGCTATGGTGGAGCTTTTGGATTTGGGTTTTTTGATGGTTTTTTTGCCAGCCAAGGTGGCCGGCCGGCCAGGCTCAGGTCACCATCTCACTCAGGGAGGTAAGGGCTTGGTTTTTGGGAAGTAAATTAGGGTTGTCCATGTGTAAAAGTTTTGAATTAAAATAGAATGGGGGAAGGGTGGTCATTTTGGTTCAATTTGGGCAATACATGATTTTGGGCTGGGCTCATCCACCAAGGAAGGTTTGGGTGCTGAGGGAAATCAGAGGGTTCAGTTGGGTTAGCATGGTGACGTCCCCATCTAAGTGGATTAGGGCTAATGGTGTGCTTAAGTGAGTCATGGTAGTGGTTAATCATGTGTGAGGGGACCATTAAAGAGGTTCCTCCTTTTGCCCAAGATAGCATGATGACATGAGTACAACTTACATGTGGCTTGGAGATGGCTTCATGGCTTGTCCTTTGGCTTGGCTAATTTTCATGAGAAGGGATTTTGGATTTATGTGGTATTTTTGGTGAAGTTTTTCATGAGGCCTAATATGGAATGATTTTATCATGAATTTAAAACTTAGGGAATGAGTTTCATGAAATGGATGATGAAGAGAAAAATTATCATGTGGGTTCTAGATTTGGGCTTTTGGAATTAGATGTGATGGGCTTGGGCTTTTAAAATTAGGGGTGAATTTGGGCTAAAATTTGGGTCAATTAAATTTTGAATTTGGTTTAGAGAGATTTAATGAGGAATTTGGAAAAGATTTCAAGTGATTTTGAATTGAATTGGAAGGCTAATTTGGTGGATTTAAACATATGGTCAAAATTGGGGCTTTTTTAATTGGGTGAAATTGTGCTTTCAATTGGGTCAAATTGAGCTTGTGTTTGGTTTCAATTGGTCTTAGGAATATTGAATTTTGGTTTGGAATTGAAAGTAGGCAAGATTGAGGTCAGTTGGGCCAAGATTGGGGCTAATTTGGGGAAATTGAGCCTTTAAGGGCAAATTGGGGCTTTTGCTCAATTGGATCAATTTGGTCAAATTGGATAAATGTGATGGTTAAAAATTGAAATTGAGAATATTTGGGATGATTTAGGAATTTTTGGGAATTTTTGGAATTTTTGAAAATTTTCGGTCATGAGGGGCATTTTGGTAATTTTGGCAATTTTGAGAATTTGGTGATTGGACAATTTTGGGGGTATTTTGGAATTTGGTGAATTTCAGTCAATTTAGGTAGTGGTGAGTGATTTAAAATGGCTTTTGGACAAATTTGGGTATTTTGGGTAATTTTAGGATTTTTGGCAAAAATTGTAATTTTATATTTTGGGTAATTTTAGGATTTTTGGCAAAAATTAGGGTTGTTGGGGTATTTTGGTAATTTGGTGATTTTGGGCCAAGATGAGCAAGTAAGCCATGCCAAACCAATAGGAGTCAAATGAGGATTCATTTTTTATGTTCAATATGCTAGTCCTAACCCTCCTAGCCAAGGACTAAGGGTATAACTCCATTCATATGAGCTCTTTGAAAGGAGTCCATAGAACAACTCAAGGGGTCCTAAGGTTTGGGGCGTGAGAGCAAGTGTGTGCAAGCTAACCTAGCCAAGACAAGACCACCCAGGTTTAATCCTAAGTTTTGACCATCCTATGGGGACTATGGGGACTCTGGGACTCTTCTTGAGCTCCCTCATACTGACCCCACCTACTAAGTGCTAGAGGTTAGGACCAATATGTGGAACTTCAAGTTGAGTAGAGAAGGGTTTAGAATTTCTAATGGCGAGGCTTCCCTTTCTAGACCTCTAGGAATTGTTAACAGGAAACTCCTATGGCTAGACCTTAGGCTACTAAGGAAGAAACTAGACCTCAGCCAAAAGTGAGGTCAACACACACTTGTTATACGCTTTGATGTTTTACACTATTTAAAAATTCATGTTTGGGGGAGGGAGAAAACTTTTTAAAACTAAACTTTGTTTGTCCACAATAAACTATATATTTTAAAAATTATTTTAACATAAGCTGTGGTATGTAGTGTTAACTCTAGATAATTATATTTTTGACTATATAAATGTTATGTTAGACTTAAGTAAAAGTTTTTGGCAATAAAGGTTAATTCTGAAATTAAGATATTTAGTATAAAAATTAAGAATATGCTTTTATTATTCAGAGTAGAAAAATTTATATTTTTGAAACACTAAAAAGTTTAGATCTACACTTTAAAAAGAATTAGAGACTCTATGAAAAATCATTATTACACTAATACACATTATCAAGTAAAGAAATGTGAGAAATTTTTAAATTTAGGAAAAAGATGGTGAAATTCAAAATCATTAAAGGTTATCCAGATATAACAATCCTCATATAAAAAGAAAAAAAAGTAAAGATTAAAAATGATCCTGAAAGAAAAAGAAAAGCAAAATATAAAAAAATAGGGTGACAACAAGTAGACGAGCTTAACAAAGGAAGGAGGCGAGCGCAACCGGGTTTCAACCCTAACAACACAAGTGACAAATGAGGAGAGGGCGAGGAGTATATGCAAGGATAGGGGATTGGGATTACTGGATTTGAGAAGGGGCAATAAAGTCAAAATCTAGTTGCAACGGAGCTTCTGCCATGGAAAGTAGAGCCCCCCTTTTGTTTCATTGCAGATTGCCGTCCGCGAAACACATGAGATAAATAGACTCCCAAATGTATCGTTCCCCATTCCAAAATTGAGAAGCCGAAGAAATGGGCTCCCAAACACACCCTAAGAGTAAGGTTTAAAGAAGATGAATAATAAACTTAAGATAAAGAAAAGATAATCACCTGTTCTCATTAAAAAATAAACCTTGAAGCCACATACTAACACGGAAATGAACATTAATTCTCCACCAAAATATTTCTTCAATGTTAAAAATTTCATTATATATCAGCTGCTATTTATAAGTGAAAAATAACCTTTTTAGCTATCTTATTTTAGAGTAAAAATTTGAGGGAAGGAGGAACATATTAGCCACTTAACGAAGGTTTACATTTTCAATGTTTGTAATAAAGCCTTCCATTTTCCAAAGTCCATTAAGATGTCCGGCTGTACACGTCTCCAAAGATTTAAGAAATCTAAAATCAGAATATAAAATTACATTTAAATAATTTAAACATTAGGCCTTGTCATGAGGTTTGAAATATGCTATTGTTTATGCATTTTTCTTGCCTGGACCTTTGTTCTTACTCTTGTAATGGGTTTATTGTTGTTCGATTTGATTTTTCCACTTAACATGCTACATCAAATAGAGTTTATGAATTTTTATAAGAATACTCATTTTGCTACAGATGTCATTAACATTTTAATTGAGTTAGATGCCGATATCATCATCAAATGAATTTCTTATAGTTTACCATATATATATATATATAT
>NW_018165189.1:100139-106723 GCF_001263595.1 Phalaenopsis equestris | reverse complement strand
TATATATTAAAGAAAATATTACTAATGAAAGGAAGAAGATGTACGTCTAACATGAGGGATGTTAAGTAAATCCCCATGTAATAAGGAGCTAAAGAAAGAAGAAGGATAAGAACTACATATAATCTCCCTTGAAAAAGCAGCTTCCTTAGCTAACCAATTTGCTAGTTGATTACCCTCTCTATAGATATGATTTGAAATAATGAATAAAGAAGAAGAAATATTTAGAATCTTGTTAATTCAGATTTGAAGATACCAAGGAATATCAGCTTTATGAGTAAGAATCTACAGCAAGGACAATGAATTCATTTCTATATGTATGTAGGAATAATTAAGCGGAATAACAATTTTAATCCCCCAACAGAAAACCAATGCTTCAGTTTCAATTGCAGAAGTAGTAGAAATAGGTGATGAAAAGAACCATAAGCAATGCTCTCTATAATCCCTACATAAGCCTCCAATACCCGCAACTGAAATTCTGTAACTTCCATCTATATTAATTTTAACCCAAGGAGAATATGGTTTCCACCAAAGAACTAAATGAAATTTTTTAACTACTGATGTTTTATTCTGATGAGGGACCAATAGTTATATTTTACTAAGGTAGACTAGACAATTCTCAGCAATATAATTAGCTGATGAAGCTATATCCTTATGAATCCTATTATTTTGAGCCATCCAAATAAACCCAAAAATAATGAAAGGAAGATAAAATACTGTTAAAGATTTCCAATCATGTCAACAAGGTTCAATGCTGATCTAGTGAAATATTGTGAAAGATTTTGTGGTTGCCTTAATTACAGAAATACATACATCTTGAGCTATAGAGCAATGAATAAATCTATGATTAATAGATTCCTCATCATAAATGACATCGTGAAGGACCTCTAAGACCTTTAAGCTTTAATATATCATCCGCAGGTAGAAATTTTTGAAATAATTTCCAGCAGAAAAATAACATAAATGTGTGATGAATTTATTTCATATCTGATCTCCCCAATTAGTAGTAGGCCAATTAAAAGAAGAGGAGTATAGATACTTAGATAAGCTTTGATATTGAGAATTTTTTGTGATTAACCTGTCTTTCTTCAAAGGATTCAAAAGAACGGCCAATATTTTTTTATGAGTCTCCTTATTTACAATGACATTAAGCTTGGTTGAATCCCAAGCAGAATTCGTCCAACAATCAGAAACCATTTCAATATTAGAATGTTGAGTGTAACTATCTTTCAGTGATCCATTAAATAACCTATTATCAAACCAGAAATGAATTTGACCATCTGCAACTTCCCATATAAAAAGATCTTCCGCTTGTGCTTTGATTTTCAGAAGTTCTTTCCAATTTTTTGAATCAGCAGCTTTGGATTGAACTTGAGTTGGATGTAAACCTTGAAAATATTTTCCATGCATAAATTTAGCCCAAAGAGAATTCATCATCCTAAGCTTAAACCATTGTTTACAATAAAACATAAAACTCAGCTGTGGAACGCTCTTGAAAGCCAATCCTCCACTTACAATATGTTTACAAACTTTATCCTAATTAGTTCAATGCATCTGTTTATTTTGTCCTTCCCATAAAAAAAATTTTGAAAAATAACATAGAGCATTTTTTGAGTACTTTTCTTTAACTTGATCATTTGTAGAATATAAAAAAGAAAACTGGTCAACACACTTTGTAAAAGAGTAAGTCTCCCACCATTAGAAAGGAAAGAATTAGTTCAACAATGAATTTTGGAAGTAACCTTTTCCACAACATTTTCATAATGTGAAAGTTTCCTTCTACCTTTGATAAAAGGAAAAGACAAATACTTAAGTGGATAGGTAGCTTCCTTAAATCCTGTATAATCAGAAATCCAATTTATGATATATGTGCTAACTTATGAACGTGGTAAAAATTGACATTTAGCCTTATTAAAAGCCATACCATAAATTTCTTCAAATTCAAACAAAATCTTCATCAAGAATTTAATGGAATTTGTGCTTCCATTAGAGAAAACAAGAACATCATCAGCATAGGCTAAATGACTAACCATGTAATCAGATATGTGTTGGCATTGAATATGAGGATGTAATTGGTGTGAATGATTTAACATTCTAGATAAATAATCAAAAACCAAAATAAAGATATATGGAGATAATGGATCACCTTGCTTTATAACTCTTCCAGATTGAAAGAAACCATGACACTTCCCATTAACCATAACACTGTAATGAGCATTTTTAAGCCATTTCAGTATCAAATGACAAAAATCAGTTGGAAAGCCTCTGGCAGATAATACATCAAAGATGAAGGTTCAACTGATAGAATCAAAAGCTTTAGTAAGATCTAACTTGAAAATGATATTAGACCCTATACAAGATTTATCAATATCAGTAATTAATTCTTAAGCTAGAAGAATATTATCACCAATACATCTTTCCTTGACAAAAGCTGATTGATTCTCAGTAATTAATTCTGTCAACAGAGGTTGCAATCTAGCAACTATGATTTTGCTAATAGCTTTAGAGAAAGTGCTAGTCAAACTAATAGGCCTAAAGAAAGCTAACAAGAACTAGTCCTTGATTGGATAATAATCTTTGAAAATGATCTGCAACACTAACAACAATTTCCTAAGATCTGAAAGCCATATATTAGCATCTTTTTTTATTTAAGGAAAGCACTAAGAGATCTTCTATACTTAATAACTGCATGATAAAATTTAGAATTTCTATCTCTTTGAAGAAACCAATTATTTGAAGCTTTATGTTGGAGATACAGTTCTTCGTGATTTATTGTAGTAATCAATCTTTCATTGGCCTCCAATAAAAGGTCATCACATTCCTGACCTTCTTCAATTTGTTTCTCAAGATCTGCAACTTCTCTTTCAGCTTGAATAACATTCTGATGAAGATCCCTAAAGACATTCCAATTTCAGTGCTTGAAACTTTTAGAAAGTCTCTTTTATAATAATCAAAGCTTCTGCATAGGATCACCATGAAAATTAGGAAGAGGAGTATTCAAAATAGTTTCCACTAATACTTTACAGCTGGAATGATTAGAACATACATTTAAATATCTGAAAGCAGCATATTTAAAATATGGGATAATAGAGAAATTCAGGAGTAATGGGGCATGATCAGAACCAACTCTAGTTAAATGATGAACATTAGAAATATTGAACATATCTAACCAATACTGATTTACAAGAAATCTGTCCAGCCTTTCAAAAATGGATCCTCTTTTCCAAGTAAAAGAAGATCCTTGAAATCCCAAATCATAAAGATTAGCAGTCTTAATATTAGTAGTAAACCTCATCATATTATGAAGAATATGATTACACCCTCCCTTTTCTCACTTGGATGTGTAATACAATTAAAATCACTCCCAACAAGCCAATTTTTAGACATAGTTTGACTTATACAATGTAGATGAGAGCAAAGCTCAATCTTTTCTTCATTAGAACTTCCAGCATAAATAAATGCAGCAAATATATTAAACTGTTCAAATTCAAACTGAATATTAAGAAACTGAGAATGATTTTGAAGAACAGTAAAATTCATCTCTTTCTACAGAATAAACAAATCTTATTTGAACAATTTGCCTTGAAGCAGTAATTAGAAAAATGTTTAGTAAATCTTGTTTAGTAAATCTAATAAAATTAGTCTTCACCATAGGTTCCAGAAGAAAAAATACCCAAAACTTATGAACCCTGTTCAAATTTAAAAGCCTATTATGGGAGCCAGGATTTACCACTCCCATAATATTCCAGCACAAAAACTCAATCATGGGTGTTAGCTCTCCCCCCTCTAGTCAGTCTAAAGAAAGAAGATGTTGCAGAACCTTTTTGCACAATGATATTATCTTCTGAAAGGTTCTTAAATTCCACAGAATTTTTCTTTTTAGCTTTCTGGACAATCCAGTTATCATGTAATTCCTTCCTGGTCTCCTCCATAGCATCATCATTTGAGATAACAAGCTCTTGCATATTGCGTTGAATATCAGGATATTGAGTAGCTACAGGAAGAGTTTAAATAGATTGATATGTTTTACCAGCAATAGCATCAACAATTTCCTGTTCAACAATAAGAGATTCAAAATTCCCACTATTATCAACATGAGACAACTGCTGAGGACATTGTTCAGAAATTTCTTCTATATCTGTGGGAATTACAATAGAAGAATCGACATTAACTAGTAATGGAACATGTTGAGCTAGTTTTTGCAGACCATGCTCAAATGCGTCCTCTACTTATAAATGACATTTATTAGGAAGATCAATATCAATTACTAATGGAGCAGGACGTGAAAAATCATTACCAACATCTGTATGTAGCATACCGTTTTTAGTAGTTACTAAAATAGACTTGGGATTAGGATGTAGCCGAAAACACTTATCCATGAAATGTCCAAACATTTTACAATGATGACAATAATTAGGTCTTCATTCCATCACAATTGGCTGCCAGTACCCATTATGGGCAGAGCCAAGCCAAATCTCTTCAACATTAGGATAAGTAACATCTCTTTCCATCGAAAACCTTGCAGTTGAAGGTCTAGTCAAATTAAAAGTGGGCATATCAAGCTTCAAAGGCCCGCCCAAGGCTATACCAATTGCAAAAATAACCTGATGATTAAAAAACAGCAATTTAAGATTTGGTAATTCAAACCAAATAGGAGCAATAGGAGATTCTTTAATCGGATCAAAACCAGTTGACCATTTAAGAATCTACAAATATGTTCCATCAATAAGAACAAACTTCTTAGAAAATAAATTAGCATAATCTTCCTCCTTGGTTAGTTGAATCATAACATGATGTCCATCAAAGAGGCCTACCTTCCACCTTCCAACTAGTTTAAAATATTCAAAGAATTTCCTTATAATTTCCATTTTTGGATGTCCAAATTGAAATTTTCCAATTAAGATGAATTTATGAACATATGCCAAAGTAGAAAGTTCAAGATCAGAAAATATTAAAGCAGGTTTCCCTCCTTTCTTCACAACTTTTTTAATGAATTGACAATCTCCTCTCCCCACAATAGCATCATGATAAATTTGTGGAAAGACTAACTTATCCTAAATAAGAAGAATTAACCGCACCATTACCAACAACATCCACAAAAGTGGATTTACCAGCCAAAGAATCAGAATTAAAGAACTGGTTCGAATCAGCCATCAGATTCTTGATTCAACCAACCAGAAATATCAACCACAAAGACAAGAAGAAAACTAAAGAAGAAACCAATGCATAGCAAAAGATGGCAGAAATTTTAGTAAAACCCAAGGAGACCATCCGGCGGTGGTGAGGGCCTGAGGAGGCCGGCGGCCGGCATCAGCGAAAGCGGGAAGAAAGCTGCAGTTGCAGTATCCAACGGCGACGGCGGCAAAAGCGGGAACAGAAAAAAAAAAAAGGGGAATAGAAATTTTTTTTTTTTTTTAATGTGTAAGATTATATAATTACTCAAGCATTCTAACTACAGCATTAGACATGCATACTATGAAGTTAACTAAATTCTTGTCCAAAGCATTCATCCAAATTGGTTTCTTCATGAATCCATATTATTTTCTACCAATTAGTGATGCAAGTCGGTGGTTGGGAATGGGTGGAAGGTTTGGTTTTATTCCTAGTCATTTAATGCTGACTTTATTTACGAGTACTATCTGTCTTCTATATTTAGACCTACTGGGGCTTTACTTGGTGCTGATTTTGGTTCTGTTGTTCTTCACACCCACCATTATAATGAGTTAAATCCTGATGATTCCCGTTGGCCCGTCTTCCTCCTTTTCTACTTGATAAGAGTCGACGGAGAGACCCAATTTCTTCTTATTACTTCAGTTTTTCCCAGTTTCATTTAGGTGTATTTACATACATACCACACAGTTCTTATGTATTTACATATCTCACACCAAAACTTATATTTTTACACACACAGCACTCAAATCCGAAATAGAACATAAAAAGTAGCATTATTTCTGTTTTTACAAGTACAATACACTTTTTCATGCAAGAATTTAAACCACCAAAGTGCTATGTACGTAAAATGAAAGTTATGGTGTGAGATACATAAATGCATAAAAATTGTGTGCAATGTTTGTAAATTTTCATTTCATTTATATTATCTTATTTCCATTCACACCTTATTTCTTGTAGCTATTATCTTCCAGATGTGTTTTAGATAGTGTTTAGCACTTAATGTGCTCCTAAAATTTAGTTTGATTTGACCCATGCTTATCTAGTTGTTGTTGAAAGTTAAATTTATTGTTTTTTTTCCTTGTGCTGAGAGAGCATTTTAATTCAAAATTTTGAGATTTTTCACTTTGTTTCCAACCAATGTACTACGCATTCGAGAACTCTTATTGTTCTTTAAGATAAAGCTTCAACAAACAACGTAAATTTTTGTTATTCGACTGTTAAGGTCTGACTTAGTTCTCTGTGTGTCGGTTAATGGTGTGGTTATGAAACAATTAATTCTAGTGGATTAGGATGGGTGTTTCATCCCCTTCCTGTCCTTTTGAGGCCAATTAGTATTTTTATTGTTACCCATTGTTTTTTCTCTTCTTTGTAATTTTTTTGCTTATTTTTCCTACCATATATATATATATATATAT
>NW_018165189.1:91724-100111 GCF_001263595.1 Phalaenopsis equestris | reverse complement strand
CACGAACAAATTTTTTTCGTTCGGTTAGTTAGACGAACCAAACACGAACAGTGATACGTATATGATATTGGTGGTTTTTTTTAAAAATTTGTTCCCATGCTTTTCTATCTGGTTTATGTGACTAACCTTGATGAATTTCAACAATGGAGGAGTATTGCTACTGCTTGTATGTGTGCCTTCTTGAATCTTTTTGCCATACATTATAGCAGAAATTTATTGCTATATTTACTTTTTATTTGAACTATGACTGATTTATTCTCTAATGGCTCGGGTATATGGCTAGTTAGAGGTGATGGTATAGCCTTCGAAGTTATAACTTTAGCCTTTGATTGGGCTGCCAAAGGTTAAACTCGGATTTATTTAAGTATCATAAGTGTATTTTTCTTGGAAAATTTACATGCATACCACATTAAGTATCTAACACCCAAAGTTTCATAGTTATGTTTAAAATATTTTGGTGTCATTAAATAATGGATGACAAGACACTTCAATTTTAGAAAGATAATAATGATGATATTTTTGACGTAATTTTAAAGATTTTAGTGATATGCGTGATGTTTAGGTGATAGATATGTAAATTCTAAGAATTATGCCTTACATAAATGCCCTTATTTTCTTTGCATTAAATTCCATGAAGCTATTCACCATTTGATGAATCTATGGTCGCCCTTGTCGCGGCCTTTAGGCATTAAGGAAGGATGATCCTCATTGTCTCAGTCCAAAAACTTGTTTGCACATCCTTTAGTCTTCATTTATCTTGAACAAATTTTAATTTTCATTTGTATACAATCATCACAAAATCTTTATAACAATCCACAAAAAGCCATGTCTTTATCTTTACAGTATTTGAAATATGTATTCATCCCAATCATATGAGACTAAAAATTAGATAAAAAGATTTGCAGTAATTTTTGATCTAAAATCACTAAAAAAAAATTATTTACCCAAAAAATGTAATTTTTTTAAAAAACTAAACATCAAGGAGAGCAACTGCAATTTAGCTAATTTCAACAAGTGAATGAGCAAATAACCAAGTTTTTAGAAGTATGATTACTAAATTGGTGCCTTTTATAAAGCTTTCGTTCTTCAATTTTTTTCTTTATTCTACCAATGATATTGTTTTGACGTAAAAAAAGATTGATGATAGACCGTCTTTAACATATAAAAACCTAAAAAATATAATGATAATTGATTTAATTGCAAGAATTCATTGAAAATAAAAATAACATAATTTTATCATTTAGAAATTTGAAAATATTAATTATCCAAAAAATCAAAATAATATATCTTTCATTTATGACACCGAGGTGTCAGAAATGTAAATTTATAACTTTATACATAGGAATTGTGTGGTATATTTGTAAATTTCCTTGATTATAATAAGAGGAAGGGATATTATAGCTTTGTTATTTAAAAAATATAAAATGTGATGATGTGACACACTCAATTCCTATCATAAAAGGTTAAAAATATTGAGAAAATATTAGGTCAGGACTCCGGATGCATCAGAGTCCTATAGGGGAGCGACAGATGTAAAGTGAACCAATCACAGTGTATTGTGATGGGTCCACTTTGCACTTGGTGCCTCTTTATTGGACTCTGGATGATCTGGATTTCTGGTCGAATATTTTCTCTACAAATATTGCAAGAAGTGGATTACAAACTAAAAGTTTAAGAGTTTACAAACTTAAAAATTAGTTTTTTTTTTTTTTTTTAAATCTTCATCATGAAGAGTTATAAATGTTAGAGAAAGATGATTACAAATCAAGAATTTGGGAGTTTCAATATTTGAAGATGAGATTGATACACAATCTCTATTTTAAGAGAGTATATCATGAAATCGCACGATACACCATTAACGATAATGATCAAAACATGTCCTTTTTTTTTTATATATCCTAATTGAAGGCGAGGGTTAAAGTCACCAACACCTACAACCCTTCTATAAGCATTAGCGTAGGAGAAAATTTTGCATCACTCGACATTATTGCATAAATTTCAACCAAAGCTTTGATCACTTAATAAATTGATAAGAACTCATGGAAGAAGCTAGAATTGTGAAAATAATGAAATTATGATTTTTAAATATGATGCGCCTAGTCACATATAATTTTTTGTTGTTTATGATCTTAAGGGAGAGGCAAGTGTCCATGATGCGCCTAGTCACATATAATTTTTTTTTTAAATATGATTTTACGTAGTGAAATTTTCAAGACAAATTGTTTTTGGTCTCAAAGACTTGAAAGATTTAAAAATAAGGGGGTGATAATTAATGTGTCACTGGAAAATTCATTCGATAAAATATGAATTTAGTTGTACTATTTAAATTAACAATTTCAATATTAACATTGGCATATTAAAATTGAAAGATTTAAAAATAAGGGGGTGATAATTAACATATCATTGTAAGAAAAAATAAGGCCAATATATGCCATCAATATTAACATTGGCACACACCATCATCAACAAGAATGATGTATCCCATCAATACCAGTATTGATGAGTGTCATTACCAACAAGGTTAGTACAAGCCATCAATATTAACATTGATAAACACAATCACCAACAAGTAGACGGTCTGTCTTTTACATCTAACCATGACTCCAAGATTTACACGCGCCATTGCCAATCAGATTGCCGACAACATAATATCAATATTGATGTTCAATATTAACATTAAGGTTTACGTAAACATTTTGATATCTTATCTCATATTCTTTAAGAAAAATGACTAAACATACTAATACTAATTTCTTGAAGGTAACTCTAACCCCTCGAAGCTCCACTAATATATATTATGTAGTCATTTCTTATACTTGATATATTTTTCTGTTGAAAAAGATTTATTTAACTTATTTCATAAATGCTCAAAAATCAGTAGATTTTTATTTTTGTTAAAATTTTGTTTGGGAACAAAATTTTATCCTAAACAAATTTTTATTAGAAAATTAAAATTCCTTCATAGTTCTATGATGCCCATTAGTTGGAGGAAATATTGCATTAGGACTGCACGTAGAGTTACGTCTGGAGTCCAATGAAATCATGCAATGTGGCGGTTATAGAAAAAAAAAATAAAATCTACCCAGTAACACAACGGAATATTTCTCCTGTATTATTCATGTGTTATTGTGTGTTAATCAGTTGTTATTGTGTTATTCAAGTGTTATTGATGTATTATTATGTTATTATAACATCGGGAATATTCTCATGACACAATAACACTTGAATAACATACAATAATACCTGAATAACATAGAATAACACAGGAGAAATATTCCCCTGCATTACCGGGCCGATTTTTTTTTTTAATCACCATCATTTGGCGTGATTTCATTAGCATCTGTATGTAACTCTACGTGCGGAGTCCTTATACAATATTTTTTCCGTTAGTTAGAGCTTAATTTAACATCATAGTTAAATCCAAATTAGACGTAACTGTCCTCCAATCAAATCATGTCATGAAAAACTGTTAGGTCTCGCAATAGTTGTTTGCATATGAAAAATTCCGAAATCTGTTGTCCTTCATCATATTTTATGTCAGCATTTTAATTAATTAATCGAGGTCGGCCAGCCAGCTTTTCTTCCGACACATCCATCATCAAGCAACACGAGAAACGTTAAGGAAAGCTCGACGTGTGACGTTGTCATTACATTCAACAAAAACTAAAATTCGAAAGATTTAAAATACTTGCGACAAAATCGACTTTTTGTTTTATGTTTAGATCCAAATGCTTACTTTGATTGCTCTGCCGTCGGCTTCTAGCTTTCTTTAATAATTAAGATCTAATCTGAAGATGGCTACAGCTTACCTTTTACTGATCAATTTAATAAACTAGCAATATTTGTTAGTTTGAGGTCCATTGTTTATGAATATAAATTAAAGGCATTCTAAGCCATTCACTGAAAAAAGAAAATTGATGCATTTGTTTAATAATTGGGTTGTTATGTTTCTATGCTTTGTGTTATTAAATTTAATAACCAGAACTGATGCATTTGTTTAATAATTGGGTTGACATATTAAGATTTAATTGGAGTTTAGGTGGCCAGGGTATTATGTTAATTGATTCATTAAGTGGTATGTGTGCAAGTTACTTCTCCTCGTTTAGGTTTCATTGCATAAGAATATAAAAGAAAGGCATTCCAAGCCATTCTCTATATAAAAAATTTTTTTTTGGTGCATTTGTTTAATAATTACATCATATTAGACTAATAATGTATGCTTCTTGAATTATGCCAGATTAAAGAGGTTTGTTCAATTATTTTTAAATTTCTGTAACATTGTAGAAATATATCTGGATATGTCAAAAATCAGCGGTATGGTTTAGTATAAATTGTTATGAGTAAAATGCACCATTGGTCAAAACTGACATGAACTCACCCGGACAAACATCATACTAGCATAAACTCACCAAGGGCATGACAAATTTGTTAGTGCCTACTTGTTTCAAAGATTGTTTAGGCGTACTCATCTATGATCAAGCACTCAAATAATTTCAACTGAATTGGCTTTTGCTAATTAATTATTCACAAGCATTAAAACAATTAAGTCAAAACAACTTCCTCCCCTCAAGTTAGCAACTTTCTCAAATCAGACAGGTGACTTTACCAATAATTCAGGAAAAAAATTATTCTAAATGGTAATCATTCCTTACAAAATTCATAGTATAAAATTTTGAAGTTTGCCAGAGTAGAATTTCTCCTTTTTCTAGCTCCTTTCACTTAAGTGTCATTAAAATTTGGGTGTAACTCATATATAAAATTGAATCTAATAAGTTTTAAGTTGTAGTGAGTGGACATATGTCCAACCATCATGGACATGCATAGACTAGCAGGGGAGAAAATGTGAGACTTTTGTGACTATGAAGAACCAATTTAGGTTTCACAAAAAAATTTTGATTAATTGTCAGAGTTTTATAGATTGACTAGTTTTCATAAAGAAATTGTAAAAAAGTATACATCTATAGATTTCTCACTTGTTTTTTTGGAAGTTTCCTCTCCAAAATATTGAGCTTTATATAATGTTTGATATACTTGGAAGTAAATAAAATAACATCATTGAAGGCTTTGATAGTGATCATGCATTAGAAGAAATCAATAGTCTATTTTAACTTCCAGTCACATGTGAATATAATGATATCACCATTATTATAAAAAAACTATAAAAAATATTTTGGTAAAAATATAATTTTATTTTTATCATGGAATGAGCTGGGTACTGACCCGACCCGCGATTACTTAATTATTTTAGTTTTGAAATATGGCCAAAAGATTAACCTAATTTATATTTAGCGGCTAGTGTGCGGCTAGTGTGCAAAAATGAAATATATAAAGTTGATAAAATGGTTTACACACTAGGGGTATTATGCAAGTATACATATCGTTTCAAGTAATATAGGGCTCTAAAGGAGTCCTAAGTATCGATCCCACAGAGATAGGCAAAACTCTTATAGGATGACTTTAGTAAAACGTTCTTTAAACTTTAGTTAACTTATATAAGAAATGATAAAATGTTTTTGTGTATTACCTAATCCTACGAAATTAAAAGGAATGCTAAGTATGTTAAGCAAATGCAAAACTTAAATGCAAGACAAAAAGGCTAAAATGTAAAGTTACCACTAAATAATTCTAAACTAGCAATGTACAGAAGAGTTCGATTTTGTATAAAACATACTTCCTCTTGCAATGAGTTTATAATCAGTGTAGGAATCAAATAATTTTAAATATAATTAATGTATTGTGCCAAATAGGAGCATACATATTCTTTATCCTCTCTCAAGTGCATAAAGAACATTGGCTAATCCAGAGTTTATTCGCTAAACTCATGGTTAAGCTGGGAAGATACTAGTTGTCACTCGAGAGTTCCCACTTACCCATCACTTGAAGGCTAACATCTCGCTTTAGTTGCCAAACATCTGGACCAAATTGAAATTTTTGTCTGTCACTCTAAAATCTCAAATTCTACACCCATCAAAATATATTTCCCTATTCATTTGCACTTAACCCCATAGACTACATTCTCATCCATGAGACTAAATGTGATTATTACTTTGTTGAAGAAAGTAAAGCTCTTTCGGGAAACTGTGTTTCACAATAGATTTTAATAAATCAATTAACCAGATCAATAAGTAAATTAATCATAGAGTTGAAATCATCACAATTTATGGAAGTTAAAGCATTTATACTAAACTTCATTCCTACACATAATTATTCCTCATTGCTAGGAGAAAGACAAAGGAAACTACTCATATCTCATGGGGAAGAAACAAAAACACATGAATTTATTGATAAATATAAGTTTACAAAATAAGAGTAAGTAAAATAAGCAAAATAGAAAATTTATCTCAACATCCTTCCCAAGCAATCCTTCTGGTTCTTTTGAATCTCTCACTCTCCTTACAATTCTACTCCAATCTAACTTAGAACTATAGTGAAGAAGATATCTCTCACTTCTCCTCTTCTTCTTCAAGACTTTCTCCTCTCTCCAAGAAGACTCATCTTCTCTCTAAAAAAACTCTCTTTTAAATCTCCAGAAGTCCTTTAAATAGAGCTCTCAAAATCACTAAGCGTTACTTCAAGCAACCCTTCAAAATTTTTCCATGTTCATTGAACCTTCTAGAGAAATTACTTCTGGCGCTTAGGTGTCAGACTTTCTGTTGTCTGGTGCCTAGGCTCTAGGTCAACTTTGGTCACTTCGCTTTTTTGACTTCAACTTGCTCTATTTTTGTTTCATTTGCTCCACTTGCTCCATTTAGTGTACCTACAACCAAAAAATCAAAAATACCTTTCATTATAGCGCAATATCACTAAAAATAGGTATTAAATGTGAAAATAAAAGTAACATATTTTAGGCATGTTAAAATTCTCCAAACTTAATTTTTACTTGTCCACAAGTAATTTATTTCTTTTAAAAAATTAAATATGTTAACATGTGGTAGTGGGTTTCATTAAAGACCCTCTATAATTTTGTCCTATAAATATGGTAGTTATGACTTTAGAAAAATCTTAGTTATTCAGGCTAAAAATAAGGCATAAGAATACTTTGTAATTAAGTCTAGAAATTCTAATTGTATATTCATTTCAAAAATTAATTGTAGTTTAAAAAACATATGGATCTCAGAAAAATAACAGATAGAATTTGAGAGAACTCTACTAGTAAATGTGAACTAATACTCTTAGGAAATAAAAGTTCAGAACTATAATAAAGCCTCTTTATTTAAGATGATCCAAGTGAAGCCAATTTTTAATTAGGCATCCCTTAAAGCTTCTCTCTCTTTCACATATACTTTTCTTTTTTTTTTCTTTCTCTTTTCTTTTTCATTTCTTTTCTACTTTTAGGATCATTTTCAATCATTTTTTTTCTTTTTCTCAGCGAGGATTACTATATCTGGATCAGCCTTTAATGATTTTGAACTTCACTATCCTTTTCTTAAAGTTAAAAACTCATCAAATTTCATTATCTTAATAATTTGCATTAGTTTTTAAAAATCTAGATCAGGATTACTATATCTGGATCAAGCTTCTCTCACTTGCACTATTCATTGATTGTTCACATTCGAGCTTGTCCTTTAAGAGTAGCCAGAAACACTTGACATAGAAGCACATCAGAGGTATGCTGAATGTGCATGATTGTTTGATAATGATCAATATGCTCGTAAGGGTCGGTTGTCCCTTCATATGTATCGCTGCTCGGAAGCTTAAAGCCTGTTGGGATGGGTTGTTGGAGGACCGTGACAGTGACTTTATATATGCTCAAAAATACAAGAATTTGATACTGCTGCTAGAAGATTTAAATTCCCGGCAACGGCGGTAAAAACTTGACAGCGACTTTATATATGCTCAAAAATACAAGAATTTGATATTGCTGCTAGAAGATTTAAATCTCCGACAACAATGCCAAAAACTTGACAACAGTTATAGATTTAATAAAGATGTGTATAAGATATTCAATAATTGCAAAGTTACACTTATCAACACAAGTATACGTATCGCTCAAGTAATACAGGGCTCTAATGGAGTTTTGGATATCGATCCTACAGGGAGTAATATTAGAGGCCACAAACTTTAGATTTAGAAAATCAATACTTCATCACAACAACATAGTTCAAATTGCATATTTGTCACTAATAGGCAATTAAAATTAAAATGTAATTTTAATAAACTCTCAATCCATTAATTCTATTAATAAAGTTCCTAATGTGAAGTTCAATATATTAGAAAGCTTCCTTCTCCTTGTCAAGAAATTTAAGTGAATAGATAAATTGAATCGGTTCAAATTGTATTATGCCAAATAGGAGCATACCTATTCTTTACCCTTTGGACCAGACATAAAGAACATTGACTAATCTTATGCTTGGTTACTGAATCTGCGACTAGGCTGAGAGGATACC
>NW_018165189.1:86419-91578 GCF_001263595.1 Phalaenopsis equestris | reverse complement strand
TGTAATCTTCACTTTAGTTGTAAAACTCAACATATTTTAACAAATCAATTGATCAGATTGAAAGTAAATTAAGATTGAAGTGGAAATATCATTACAACTTCTTTAACATTCTCATGGCACAACCAATTCAAATCACCATTTCGCAAAATCTCAAGACAAGGAGAAAGACAGAAAAAACTACTCAGAACTCATGGAGAAGATACAGAAAAACTTGGAATTTTTATATAAAATCAAAGTCATACAAACTTCAATAAGTAAATACAACTTATCTCTAATTCCTCCCCAAGCAAACTCCTTGAAGTTCCTCTGAATCTCTTCCTTTATTTACAACACACAGAATTCTCCTTCGAAGCGGAAATGAGGAAGAAATCTCTCACTTTCCTTCCACTCTTACAATCTCTTGAAGAATTACTCACAATACTAACCACTCTCTACACTCTAATGGGCACAACAAACAAGCAGACACCAAATTATTTCTTTTAAAGTTGTAGAAGAGTTTTCAAGAGTTGTCCAAGTTCGACCAAGCGTCCCTTCAAAAATCGTCCATATTCAATGCATCTATTGAGAGAACTGACTCCAATGATCATAGTTCAGCATACCTGCAATAAAACATCAAAAATACTTTTCTTTAAAGTGCAATATCATCAAAATCAGTGTAAAATAGGTATGAAAATCTCAACATATTTTCTTTTGGTCAACAACCTACGGGTTAGGTCATTTGGAGACGATGAACGAAGGCCGTCCGATCGCACATTTATTCAATGGACGACCATGATGGAGTCGGACGAGCAGATGGAATAAAAATGCGGGCTGACGAGGCGGCTATGTGGTTGGCGGGGTCAAACAGCGGAGCCCCACGTGGAGACTTCGGAGCTGCCTATGATTGCGTGGCGCCACGTGTTTAAACAGAAAAATTTGGATTTATTTGATTTATTTAAATACCAAAAATTCAAAAAATCATATTTTTCAGAGGAAAAAATCAGAAAAATAAATTAAAAATACTCGCTTGCTTAGCGAACAGAAGATAATAATGTGGAAAAAAAGTAATAAATTATTTGCTTACTCTTGATTTTAAATTAATTAAATACTCTCTATGGTATTTCAATTCATTATGGCTAAGAGCTGCTCATCATAGCTTGAAATTTGAACGGTTTATTCCTCATGACAGAGGCTTTGTTCTCTGATTTTTTCAATGTCAGAGGGTATCTCTGTGCTTCTGACCCTAATTTTCAAACTAAGATGACTATTTTGGCTTAATTTAATTATATAAATTGAAATATCACTTAGAAAATATGGGATAAATTTTAATAGGTTTCTTGTGGTCAGAAAAGTTTAGGAAAAATCTTATGATGGCTTGAATAGTTTTGTAAATTTCTGTATTTAACTAAGTTTATACATCTTGTATAAATTTATTTAAATTAAATATTAATCAAAAATCAAAAAAATCAATTCCAGATTGTGTATAAAAATCATATTAACCCACTGAAAAAGTTTGAAAATTATTTGATTAAGTTTAAGCACTAATGTTGATTTTTTCCAAGAAACATTGTATTTTTGTACAAAAATAATTATATTAAATTAAATATACATAGGAAAATTATGAAAAGTGGTTTATGAGTTTTTTGTGATTAGGAGTACTTCGGAAAAATAAAAAGTATTTTTGAGAAAATACTTTATTTTTTAGCTTTATTTTGAATTAAAAATAATTAAAAAATTTCAAAAATACAAAAATAATTCAAAATGTTCCTAATAGTTTCCTGATCACTTAGGACTCATTAAAATATTTTTTTTCTAACTTTTTAAGTTAAAAATAAATTTCTAATGGCTTAAAATGTATTTTCCTATTTTTCTCATTTAAATAATTGTAATAAATAAATTAAAAATCTTAAAAATATAAAATTTATTTCTCTGAGTTCCCTAGACTTAGAGAGGTTTAATAAAATATAAAAAAAAATTTTGTAAATAAAACATATTTTTCATTCAAATTAAATCATTAAAAATCAATAATAATTATAAAATTTAATTAAAATTTGATTAAAAAATCATGAAATTTTGTCTAAGTATTTATTTGACCTAAGGAAAACTTTGTAAACCAAAACATAAAAAACTTTAATGAGTTATAAACCAAAACATAAAAAACTTTACTTTGATCATTTAAATAAGTTAATTTTTAAAAAATCCTATTTTCTAATTTAAAATATTTATTTAAATTAAAATCTGAAAACCACATTTTTCTCATCTGATGTTTTAATTGCCTCTATGGGTAGGGTACTCTAAGATCATTAAAGTCGTTTGAATTGTGCTTCATGAGTTATAAGGTGAAGAGCCCCAATGGTAAAATGGTCATTTTAGATTTTGGTGCCTTAATCAAAATTTAAAATTAATTAAAGGGAAAATGGGAATTTTGATCCTAATGAATATGTTTGGATGATTGAAACATAATGGGTAAGAGATAGAAACCAACTTGCCACCTTTTCATAACAAGAATAAAATTATAATTTGCTAAATCCTCAAGATTTGAAAGTTAATCCAAAATCAAATGATTTCCAAGTGATGCGCTTAAACTAGGGAGATGATGCTTCACTAATGATTAAGTCCACAGTTAGTGATGATCTGACTTCTTTTAATCATAATTCATATCACCTAAATTAAAAATTCTAACCTTTGGTAATCTTTCTCCCATTAGATTTATTAAGGAGCTTAGTAGTAATCTAGGCTTGATTTTAAAACTTCTTTGATGGGATTTAGAAGATAATATGATTAATGATTAACGCTATCAGCCCAGCTTTAGTGGTGGGTAAGAAAGGTCCTTAATGACTGGAACTTGCCTTAGGGGCATTCACCTACATAACTTTTAAGTAAAATATCAATTGATTAATTGGGTACCTTGCCCTCAGAATGATTAAAATGTTAAGATTCACCGAGTAATGAGGTAATTTTAATTTGACCTGGAATGATTAATAGAATAATAAGATAAGTTTAAAATGAACTCAAATGTTTCAAGAGATCTTTAAAGCAGTTCAGGGTCTTTCCTTGAACACTATGAAACCTTTTGGATATTTTGAAGGACAAATTGAACCTGTTATATTTTGTTCTATATTTTGTTCTAAAATTGAACCTGTTATATTTTGTTCTAAAATCATCCAATAAGATCTTTTGGGACTCAATAAGTCATATTTTGGAGTCTATTTGATACACCTTCATCTACTCCTGCAATTTATTTAAATTTCTGCAAAATTATATACATGTTGCAAAAAAACTAATCTTTCAGCGGGAATGCCAAGAAGATGACATGTATGTTTTTACAGTGTCATTTATTTCCCGTCATTTTACTTTCACAGCAGAATATCATAACTGCTTGGGTGAGTACCTTACTTCACTTGCAAAGTTGAAACAACTTTTTCAAAAATTAATCAACATTTTCAAAACCTAAAACAATTTGTTTCAAAGGTAACCATAATTCCTTTAAAATTTCACTAAATTTAAAACATCCTTTTGAATTTATAAGAGTCCCTCGGAAGAGGTAACTCATGGTTGCTAACGAGATCTCTGCGATTTAAATAGGTTTCATTTTAGTAAATTCGTTTAAGGTAAGTAAATTCAAAAGAAAATAGTGCTACCAGAACGAGGGAACCGTGGGATCCTAACCGGTGTTGCTCTAATCAACTTTAACATCCCTCATGATATTTAAATAGGCATGACCTTAGGAAATATTTGATTTGACATCAGGACTTGACACATTATAAAACTTAAACTCGCTAAGATGAGAAGATTGGAGCAAGCATTGTGGGCAGCATGACCATCTTCAACAGCAAAACATGTCTACACGAGCTAAACCATTCCTTAAAATTAAATAACCGAGCCCTAGGATTTTGAGGTTGTCTGCTTAGTGCGATATAAATCCTCAACTCCTCAGGATCCATGACATCCTTGACATCCTCTAGTTCTTATTCCTTTGGATTCTAAAAATAAATGTTCCAAATTTGAGTCATTCCCCTTTCACACCTCTTTGTCTGATCTTTTGAAAAGTCATATCCCTTGAAATCCTTAAAAACAATTTCCCTGATTTTTATTAAGAGTTTTCTTAGGAGACTTTGGTTATCTAAGATGTAATTAACTATAAGGGATTACCTTTATAGGAAACTTTCAATAATCCAACTTAATATAAACCCTATTTTATTTTTCATATTAAATAGGGGAACTTGTCGGTCAACATAAAAAAATAGTTTTTTCAGACCAAATGTATATCATACATTTGTCAGTTTATTAAATTGAGCCTCACTATCAAGTCATGTGTTTATCTTTCAAGATAGAAACATAACTTGAGGTGTAGTGCTCTTTCATCTATACTATGAAAGATTTGGGATCAGTATATGTATATATAAATTAAATGACCATCCGAAGCGGGCGTCGGGATTTCCATTCTGGCGACCGAAAGCTTCCACAGAACTCCTAAAATTGTGTCGACATCGCTCAAGTAATAAAGGGCTCTAATGAAGTCCTAGACATCGATCCCACAGGGAAGTTAGAAATGCCTATAAGTAAATTCTTAAGATTATGACTTAAGATTATGATGTAAACTATAAGTGCAATTTTAATCTAGAAAAAGTAAAGTGTAAAATTTGAATATAAAGTAATAGAGTGAATGTTAAATAAAATGCAGTAGAAAGACAAAATTAATTAAACTAATTGTTAAACTTTTAAAAGTAAAATTTACGAAAAACTAAATAATTTTTTTGTGACGAAGAGTTTAAATTTAAGAAAGCATCTTTCCTCTTTACAATAAGTATATGGATTGTAAAGAAATTAAAAATATTTGATAAATAAGAATTGGAATATATATATATATATATATATATATATATATATATATATTATTTTGTGTCAAATAGGAGCAATCTTATTCTTTACCATCTTCCAAGTGTATAAACAACATTGACTAATCCAGAGTTTGGTCTCTAATTCTGTGGTTAGGCTGGGAGGATACTGACTGCCACTCTAGAGCTCCCACTACTCCCTCACCTGAGGGTTAACAATCTTGCATCAGTTTTCAATCAACTGGATCAAATTGAGGATTTTAATTTGTCACCTTAAAATCTCCAATTATACATCTAACAAAGTATATTTCTTTATTTATTTGCACTCAACCCCATGGATGA
>NW_018165189.1:40304-86409 GCF_001263595.1 Phalaenopsis equestris | reverse complement strand
CCATGAAATCAAATGTGATTCTCCCTATGTTGTAGAAATTATAGCCCTTTCAGAACATATGTTTCTCAACACATTTTAACATTTCAATTGTCCAGATCAAAAAGTAAATGAAGATCGGAGTTCAAATTTTCACAAATTATTGAAATTTAAAACCATCTAAAATAAAATCAATTCTTCAAAAAACCATGTCCCAAAGTAGGGAGAAGGATAAAGAAGACTACTCAGAATTCATGAGAAGGATACGATAAAACACGGATTTCACATATAATAATAAGTTTATAAAATAAAAGAAATAAAAGACAACTTATCTCACAATCCTTCTCAAGCAAATCCCTAGAAGTTCTCTTCAAGTCTTTCTTTCTTTAGAAGCACTCTCAATTCTCTCCTAGAAGTGTAATGAAGAACAAATCTCTCACCTTCCCTCACCTCTTACCATCCTTGAAGAAAATCTCTAAGCCCTTGAATTTCTCTCTCTCTCTCTCTCAAACTCTCTTGTTTGTTCCTTACATGTCACACTTACACACTCTCCAAAACCTCCTTTTATTAAAGGCTGCCTCCCTCTAAAAATATTTCAAAATTGCCTCCAAAATTCTATCCAAAAGTCAACCCTTTTGAATTCAAAAAATATGTCCATTGATCCAAGAGACATATCCCTTCATAAAATAACCTTAAAAAGTGTCTAGATGCATTGAATTACTCTAACTGATGTTTAGAACAAGTTTCCCTTTTGAATTTTGCATAATATTCATCTCAAACTACCTTAATCCGTAAAAAAGTTGTCTGTGGCACATCAAGCACCAACCTGCTTAAGATCGCATTGTTCTGGGTTTTGGCTCTTCAAGCACCAAATTTGGCGCATCTAGTGTCAACTCTCTATCAAATGACACTTCTGGCACCAATCTGGTGCATCGGGCACCAGCTCTCTATAAAATGATGTTTCTGGCACTAATCTGGCGCGTTAGGGTCAGAATTCTCAAAATTCGCTGTTTTGGCTCCAAATTTTGTCATTTTTGCTACTTTACTCCAAATGCCTATAATTAATATACCTACTAGGCATTAATATACCTACAAGAAAAACATGAAAGTACCCTTCTTTAAAGTGTAATATCACCAAAAATAAACATAAAATATATACTTAAAATAACATATTATTTTGGTGTATCAGCATGATTTGACTGTTATTTCATCTGCCAATACAGATGGTCGAACAGATCAGTTATGTTACTGATCCTGTTGTGATGATGTGGTCGTGATCATGTAGAAGGGCGTGAGGACTGATCCATATAAGAACTTTCTCCAAGTGACACAAAAAGATTGATGTTGACACACATCATGATAGATTGGTTCGTGGGCTTTCAGAGAAGAAGTACCTTTTCCCAACTTTCATAAGGGACCTGAGCTTGACTACAAATTAGGAAAATAACAACAGGGTATCCAAGCCCAGTCATAGATCCATTTAGTGCAACTCCAAGAATAGATCTATAAATAAGTGCCCGCACATCACTAGGTCTTCCAGTCTGAATACAATAATTGAGGATTGCACTTTCTTTTGTTACATCCTTTATGTTCGTGGTAAGAAGCTACTTGGCAGAAATGAAAAAGTGCCAAAGCTTAGATGATGAATTTAACTATGCAGCAGGGAAACTAACCTTGGAATCACTTCTCAATTTCCAACGTTCTTCGCTGTCCGTCAGGAATCTGAAGATCTCATTCAGATTGTCTCTAGTTGGAGTAAAGTTAGTAAATTTTCAAATGGTACGTCATCCACCATGAAAAACTCGTTGATCCTTGAAGGAGTAAATGGTACTAATTTACCTTAAACATAGACCAATACATGATTTAATCTATGAAGATTTGAATAGAATTCCTTCACGAGAGAGATGATAACAGCGATAGTGTGTAGCAAAACACTTCCCATCACCTCTGCGCTATAATTTCCTCAACATGACCTCCAGGCATGATGAATCCTCTTTCTTACTAAGCCTTTGCACATCCTTGCTTATGAACTTCTTTTGATCAAAATCTTTATGACTTGACTCGCTAAAGCATTGAAATCCATGAATCTTGAAATGTAATGAATCTCAAGACTTCCTTCACTCCCCAAACCTTCTAAATGGTGAAGAACGAAATGAAATGAAGGTTTTGGGGGCTTTTAATGAAAAACCCCATCAGAAAAACTGAAAAACCAAAGCAATAGGCAGTTTTGGAACTATGGCGCCTAGGCGCCAGATTTGGGTTCTTAGGCACCAGGTTCTCTATGTGCTGGTGCCTAGGTGCCAGTGCACACTTGAACACCGATTTGCTTAAGGTCCAAATGCAAGTCATAACCCCCCTAAGTCTAGAGTAACAAACTTTTAAGTAGTAACATAACATGTATGAATCTCAAACACAAAATACAATCAAGCAAAGAGACACAATCAAATCTCAATAAACTAAATTTAATCCACTCTAATAACTATGGGTTGCCTCCCATAAAGCACTTGGTTTAATCAATAAACTAAATTTAATCCACTTCTAATAACTATGGGTTGCCTCCCATAAAGCACTTGGTTTAATGTCATCAGCCCGGCGTATCTATTACTTACTCATGTTGACCCAATATTAGGTTTTCATTAAATGTAGGTATACTTCTATCAAGGTAAGGTTTCAGCCTATGTCTATTTAATTTGAAAATTCTATGATTTTTTGGATCATTGATATCCACAACACCATAAGGATACACTTTCACTACAATAATTGGCCCCATCCACCTGGACTTTGGTTTCCCAAAAAATAATTTCAATCTAAGAATGTACGGTAAAACTTCTTGTTTAGGTTTTAAATTCTTTCTTAAGATCTTTTGATCGTGCAATAATTTCATATTTTCCTTAAAAATTTTCACATTTTCATAAGATAAATTTCTAATCTCCTCAAGCTCATTCAATTGCAATAGTTGTTTCTCACCAACATCTTTAAAATTATAATTAAATTCTTTGATAGACCAATAAGTTTTATGCTCCAGTTCTACCGGTAAGTGAGAATCCTTCCCAAATATGAGTTTATATGGGGTATTTCCTATAGGAGTTTTATATGTCGCCCTATAAGCCCATAATGCCCCATCCATTCTATCAGACCATGTCGGTCGTCAACATGGGAAGGTTGTTGTTAAAAATACCTTTATTCTAATTTAATATATATTTAAGTTTGAAAAGTAATATCTTAATTTTTGAAATTATAAGACCAAACAGATCTCATATATGCAATATTTTAAATAAATGAGTGCAACACGTCAAGTGATGCACCTATCCGATGGAATAGGCACGCTACTTGATAGTGAAACTTGAATAAATAAACTATATAATTTATGAAATCCATTTTGGTCTGCGAAACCTTTTATGTTGACTAATAAATTCCCCTATCTAATATAAAAGATTAGATAGGGTGTATATTTGTCTGCGTTCCAAAGTTTCCTATAGCGGCAAACCCCTATAGTTAATTACATCTTAAGTGACTGAAGTCCCATAAGAATACTCTCAATTCATATCAGTGGTTTTGCCTCCAAGAATTTCAAAGTTTAAGGTTTTCAAGATTGGACATTGGAGTTTCAAAAGAGAATGGATCAAATAAAAACAGTTATTTTTGAGAATCCAAAGGAATGAAAGGTAGGAGATGTCACTGATCCAAGGGAAACTTCGGTGACTTCACAAACTTCCCTACCATTTGGCTTCAATTTTAAGAAAATACTACTAGACATTTCATCCTGTCAATTTTAATTATTTAGGGTTTACACTTACATGACACGATCATACAAATAGCCAGAAAGATAGAAGGGCTTATGTCGTAACGAACGACAGCCTCAAAACCTAAAGCTAGTTAGCGCTAAAATTGCACAACATGTATGTGAAAAATACTAAAGATGAGTTGAGGTTTTATGTCGTACTAGACGAGCTACCACTTTAATGTATAAGAAAAGATGTGTTGTAGTGGATTAAATTGCTCTTTCAAAGTTGTTCATCTGTACATTCTTGTCGTGTTGCCCACAGAGCTAGCTCCGAGCTCCTCGTCAAAGTGATAGCTCCAGGTTTAAAGTTTAAGGTATTATAGTTTATGTGACGGTTTTTTTAATTTTTCATGTGTTATGGGGGGTGTTAAAGTTGATTAGAGCGACACCGGTTAAGATCCTATGGTTCCCACAATAGGTACCATTATTTTCTTTTGAATTTGCTGAGTTTAAATAAGTGGTTAAACTCCTTTAAACTTGGGAGATCTCATTAGCAACCGTAGGTTACCTCATCCAAGTACCTCATCCAAGGGACTCCCGTAAATTTAAAATGATGTATTATGTTTCTTTGTTTGTTTCTAAAAAAAGTTTAAGGTTAATTTGAAAAAGTTTATTTTAATTTTGAAAATTTTTGTTTTGGCTTTTGAAAAGTGTTTCAACCAAGCATGTATAATACATTAAAGTCGTAATAATGTGTAGAAATAAAATGACAATAATAAACTATAAACGTGTGTCTTGTCATCATCTCGCTACTCGCGCTGAAATGTTAGCATTCATAATCATGTATGTATTGCAAAGTGAAAGTAGAGCAACTACTAAGTAGCAATAAAGCCTTAATGATTTAAATTCAAAAGAGACCACAATTTATAGCTTGGTCCGTCCCTAAAGGTTTTAAGGATGATTTTCATAGAAAAAGCATAATAAGTTCAATTGCTCTTCAAAATATCCAAAAGATTATAAAAGTGTTCGGGGCATCACCCTAAACAACTCTTAAGAATCCTTAAGACTATATCGAGTTGGATGGATCACCCGAGGTTCGTTAGCTTTAAGCTATGCTTAGTGTTATATTTTAATTAACCTAGAGAGAGGGACAAACAAGCTTGAGCTTGTAGTGCTTGAAGTAAATTAATCATGGTTTATCTTCCAACTAACCCTCAAGTTCCTTTTGATTGAACTTAGTTCACGACAAAGCTCAAAAGGCACCAAGGGTAAATGTGCAATTTAGGAAAAGTCATATTAGGAAGACTTAATTAAAAAATTGACCTATGACTCAACCAATGGTTTGAGATTCAAAATTGGTGGATTATTGACTTCCCAACTTATGTCCCAACCATTTAAGTCATTCAAGTCAATTTCATCACCCAATGTTCAACAATTTGAATAAGTGTCAGTATATAGAAAGAGTGGCGCCTAGGTACCACAGTTAGGTGCCAAGGCACCAAAAACAGTTTCTCCCCTAAATTCATTGAATTTGGAGGGATTTGAAAAGGTACCAGAGGTGACTCTTGAAAATTTAGCTCTATGCTATATAATAGTGATTTTATTATAGAAAAGGGGTGGCATAAAGTAGGAGAGGAGGAGAGAAATTGAAGAAGAGTGAAAGAGAAGATTATCTCTTAGGGTTGTAAGAGGAGAAGGGTAGTGAGAGATTTCTTCTTCATTATATTTCTAAGAGAGAATTGAGTGATATTGTAATGAGAGAAAGTGATTCAAAAAGTGATTCAAGAAAGTGATTCAAAGAAACTTCAAAGGATTTGCTTGGGAAAGAGATTGAGATAAGTAGTTTGTACTTTTCTTGTTTTACTTGTTCTTGTTGTGTAAACTTGTTTTTTATATAAATCCATATTTTATTGTATCATCCTCATGTGATTCAAGGTGTTTGCTTTGTCTTTCTACCTACAATGAAAAATAAGCATGTGAAGAATTGAAATTGTTTAGAAGTGCTTTAATTTCATAATTGTGATGCTTCAAACTTCGAACTTCATTTACTTAATCAATCGGACTAATCGTTTATTTAAAATTTGTTGGGAAACATAATGATCCAAAAGGGCTATACTTTCCTCAACCAAGTAAGAATCACATTTGATCTTTTAGCTACAAATGTAGTTCATGTGGTTAAGTTCAAATAAATAGGGAAATAAGTTTTGATGGGCGTAAATTGACGATTCTAAAGTGACGGGCTAGAACCTCTAATTTGATACAGAAGTTGATAACCTAAGGCTAGATGTTAGCCTCCAAGCGAAGGGATAGTGGAAACTCTAAAGTGAGAGTCAGTATCTTCCAAGCCTAACCAAGTATTTAAGAACTTGACTTTGGATTAGCCAATGTTCTTTATGCACATATAAGAGGGTAAGAAATATGTATGCTTCTATTTGGCACAATATAATTTATAACAATTTAAATTACTTACTGATTATAATCACATTGCAAGGGGAAGGATGCATTCTAAATTTTAAACTCTTCTTCATAAAACTTAGTTTTAGTGAACTTAAGATCTAATTTAAGTTTAGAGATAAGAGGGATAGATATAATTCACTTAGCTTAAAAACAAAAATTTTGATCTGCATTCCCATTTAAGTTTTCTGCAATTTAATTAGAGTTTCTTTGAGTTAACATTATAAGAATTCCAAACTTCCCTGTGGGATTGATACTTAAGACTCCATTAGAGTCTTATATTATTTGTGCGATAAGTATACTTACATTGGCATCCTAACAAATATTTGAAACTGATAAATAATACCTTGAATCACTAGGAGTGGCATATATAATGATTTAAAAAAATATTAATTATCCTGAATTATATTATTACTGTGGCTGTCGCAACAATCATATCGCATCACCCCGCTCTGCGGGAATAGCCTTGGATGAGGTAACCCATGCAAAGATTCCTCCGGTCACTTATGACTAATCACACCACAAACCTTAACGAACCCGAGACTATGGAACCATGGGATGTTGACTGGGTCATCATAAAAAAAAATTAAACCAATAAAAGACAATCCTAGTAAAAATTAAATTGCATAAAACTCAAACATGATAAAACTCATTAACTCAAGAAAAATCCAAAATATAAGGTAAACCTTAATGAACAAACATAACTGAATGCAACTTAAACAATTATAATAATAACAAACCTATGGATTTACGAAGATCTTTTGGACGACACAACCCATAGTTGCTAACAAGAATCTTTCTGTCAGTATAGATTAACCACCTCTCTTTTGATAAAGTAGATCCAAAACCAACAACCCCGAGATGATAAAATGTCATAGATATCTTGTTTGGGTCGTCTTAAATCCAAAAGAAAATAATAATAATAAAAAATAAAAAAGTAAAAAACTTTCTCACTTTCCCACTCACCTACTTCTAGATCTCATTAGGCACGAATCCTCTTAGACGTCATAAGGGTAGATAGGCTATGTGTTGTGATTGTTGTGCTTTCTTGCTAGCACTTGCTAGGATAATTAGATGACTCACTATTGCACTAGTATGACAAATATTTTCTTTTTTTGTTTCTTGGCTGCCATAATAAGCTTAGGATGTGCTAACTTAATTTTGCAGGGCTACTGTAATAAAAATAAATAAGTTGTTTTTGAAACTTAAGGTTTACCTTTTGAGTCATCATTTTTTTCTTTATAGAGTTAGTAAGGATTTTGTTTGATTGACTATCAATGCCCATTACATTCGAAAGAATATTAAAAACAAAGCAAAGGATAAACCTCAATCAAACTAGCAATGGTGGTATGGATCATATCAACGGATGAGTCTGACATTGGTCTATGACTCACATTCATTGATTGTCCTTGTTCATTGTGCTTGCTGATAGGTCTACCCCTAGTTTAGGTTGGTGCTTTTGTTTATGCCTTTTTTTTTTGGATTATCTATAGACTCATCTAAGGACTAAATCTTCTACCTAAACCAAATAAAAAAAAATTAATCATTACAACGACAAAAACAACAACAAAGCCTTAATCCCACTACGTGGGGTTGGCTACATGAATCCTTTTTCTCCATTGCGTCCTATTTAGTTCTAGTAAATTAAGATCATTTTTTATACAATAAGCCCAAGTCTTCCTAGGTCTACCTCTACCTTTATTAACACGAGTCGAATCTAAAACATCTACTCTCCTAATCGGATCATCAGATGGTTGATGTTTAATGTGACCAAACCATCTAAGACGAGTTTCTCTAATTTTGTCCGTCACAGAAGCTACATCAACCCTATCGCGGATATATTCATTTCACATTTTGTCCCTAAGTGTAAAGCCACTCATTTGACCTAATCATTCTCATCTCAGCAACACTTAACTTATTATCATGCTTCTCTTTTAAAGGCCAACATTCAACGCCATAAAGCATTGCAGGTCTCACCACTGTCTTATAAAATTTTCCTTTCAATCTAAGTGGTACTTTTATATCACACAAAAGGCCCGAAGCATTCCTCCACTTCAACCAACCAACTTGAATTCTACTTTTAACATCCCTATCTATATCACCATCGCTTTGAACAACAAACCCAAGATATCTAAATCTTTCACACCTTTGATAATTTGATCGCCTAAAGTCACACTTCTGTCACTAGCATTACTACTAATAAAATTGCATTCCATGTATTCAGTTTTAGTTCTACTTAAATGAAGACCTTTAAACTCCAAAGTAGACCTCAATAATTCAAGTTTTTCTTGGGTCTTTTCTCTCATTTTATCTACGAGAAGGATATCATCAGCAAAAAGCATACACCAAGGTACATCCTCCTGTAGATGTCCAGTAAGACCATCCATAACTAAAGCAAAAGGATATAGGCTTAAAGCCGATCCCTGATGTAATCTAACAGAAATATGGAAATATTTGGCCAATTCTCCTTCAGTTTGAACACAAGTAACAACTCTAGTATACATATCTTTAATGACTTAAATATAAGTTATATCAACACCTTTCTTCTCAAGAACTCTCCAAAGGATATCTCTTGGAACCTTATCGTAAGCTTTTTCTAAATCAATAAAAATCAAATGTAGATTCTCCTTATTATCTCTGAACTTCTCCATCAAACCTCTCAATAAATGTATAGCTTCCATAGTAGACCTGCATAAATCAAATCAAAATTGATTATGAGAAATCTTTGTAATGTGTCTTAACCTATGTTCAATTACCCTCTCCCATAACTTTAAAGTATGACACATCAACTTAATTCCTCTATAATTTGCACACTCTTGTGCATCCCCTTTAATCGTGTCTAAGAATTTGCATTCACAACCTATGTTCAACCAACTTGAATTTGCATATGACTATAAAAAATTTAATCATTGCTTTACAAAAATCAAATGATACTCATAACCACAAAAAAAATGTCTAAGAATTTGCATTCACAACCATTGTGAACAACGTGTACATAAAACATTGCTTATTTTATATTAAATAAAAACGAGTAGAAACCTCTTTTTTTATTTAGAAATACAAATGGGATCATGTTCATAGTCATATGCATAATCATTTTGCTTCTCTTCCTTGTTCTTCGGGTGCTCACATTTGCATAAATAGGGGATGATTTGTCGTGTGAGAACTATTCACTTTAAGGAAGTGAGTTATGTTGTTTGCGTCTTAATTGGCATTATGAACTGATCTTTTAAATATTCATCTTCAAGGTCATGCATGATCTATTGCACAACCTGCTTCGAAGCACTCATCACTAAAAATTAACTAATAATAATAAAAAACACTTAAATGTGTTTAGCTGTAAAATATTTAAATTTTAATTGCATAAATATATTCACATTAGTCTTAGGACTTTTTGCATACTAGTCATACTTCGGCAGCTTGTTTTATAATCAAGTGGTAAGACCTACCGAGATGATGTATGAATCTTTTGAATTATATTGTAATAATTTTTTTTATGTATCTTTAAATTTGTATGAATCTTCTGAATTATATTTGTATATATTTGCGAATACAAGTGACCTCTAAAAGACCTCTAAATGTATTGGCAAATATGGTCATTCAAGAATTTCTTACCTATTCTTTTTTAATTGAGCCCACCTGTTGAAGTTGATGAGTCTAGCGAACCTATAGAAACAGTTGTATCCATTTCTCTCACAACGACGATCTATCCCACTTGTGAAGAAAGAACTATCAAAAAATATCATCATGACTAATATAGACATCTATCAATTCATCATTAAGAGTGCCACCTGACATTTGCATCTCAGTCTTTCCATCTAGACACCAAGGATGGGTGTTGTGCCGACATCGCCTTACACCCACATCACTATTTTTAAATCAGACACTGGGGAACGGCATCGTATAGTATGAAATTTATCTTATTTATTATTTTGGGACTTTTCTCCTTCATGTATAAACGGAAAGTCGCGAGTAAATCAAGAAAACAGGGAGATATCTCTCTTTGTCAGAGATAAAAGCTTAATACTTTCTCTGAGATTTTCTCTCAAGACTCACATCCATCACTCTTTTTTTTTCTCTGTCGCTCTCTTTCCATCATTTTGTCTGTACGATACAACACCTTTACCAGAGTGTATGCACTCACGAACAATACTAGACCCTACCTCTCAAAAGGAATTAAAAATAAATAAATAAATAAATAAATAAATATATATATATATATATATATATATATATATATATATATAGAACAAAATTCTATTCAATCCACCAGCAAATCTGTTAAAAAATTGTTGGCGTTGAATTGAAAACAAGTTAGTTTTCACTTTCTGACAAATTTTAGCTTTTAGCATTCTTAAGTAAATTAATTAGAGTAAAAGAAAACTCGGGCTCTTGCTGCGCTGTCAAACCGTCCGTTGTAGCAGAAAATTTGACGGTTGCTGAGCAAACCTCTCTACCATATATAACTAGCCCCATTTAGCCGATAGCACCAAACCAGTTTCAAAAGATTTGCCGGTTCTCATTCTTTCACCTGAAGCTATTGCAATAATAAAGCATCGAAAAATCCTTAAAGCTCAGGAGGGATAGCGCCACTGTTCATCAGAGCTCTCTAGAATTTACTGTACTTTTCTCTCGCTTGATATGTGACGCTATCTATCCTGAGTTTTATGGTTTCTTCCTGCTCTCTCTCCCTTCTTTTGATTTACCCGTTTGTTACAAGCACGTGGACTTTAAATAAGAAAACTTAGGATGCGTTTGAGGCAGCTTGTGCTTATTCAGATAAGCAGCTTATCAAGAAATGTGGCCCGCAAGATTGGACCATCGGTTGCGTTTGGTTTAAAAACTCAAACGCATTTTCGAAAAAACTGTCGAAACGTGTTTTCCAAATGATGAGGCGCCGTTTTGAGCACCTATAAGCTGCCCCAAATAGACCCTTAAATGGGTACTTCCTTTCCTGCAGTGCTTTTATTTCACTGCAAATTTGATTTAGGCTCTGACAAGAGTGCAAGATAAGAGTAGAATAAGAACGCAAATTCATTCTCTGTTGTCCAATTCAAAAATTTTAGGTATAAACGAGAAGGTTGTCATCCATTACCCGATGAAGTCATCATTGCCATCCGTAAAGTTCCCAGCATCTGCACTTCCATTGCTAAAATTTGGATCAGATTACCTCATTTTCGACTAATTTTATGTAGTTGCTTGCTCAACATTTTTTGCTATATAATTTGACACATGATCTGCCGTTCTTCTCGTTATAATGCCTTCACCTGATGAAAAATTTAAGCAGGCCTATACTCGAATGAGACCAAATCACCAGGTAAAGAAAGCGACAACACAACCACTAAGTAGAAGTACAATGATTTCTGCACAAGGGTCCAGTAGACGGGAATGTAAGTTGCTACATCAATTACCTTATTCCTCTTCAAAATAAATAATCGTAAGTTCAATGAGCTGAGTTTGTCACTTATCTTCCTCGTATACATGTCGCCAAGTGCAGAGTGTAAATTTTCTCACTTCTTGACAGGATTTGGTCATAATTTTTATGAATAGTAGCTATGTACTTATATAAAGGAAAAATACCAGCATAAATCTCAGAGGGATCAAGCTTTTCATACGAGCATTCCTACCGTCAATCAGAATTCGACACCGAGGGTCATAAAGCAAATCTATTTGTATGAAAAAACCGACTAACTTAGTGCATCGGCTCAGCTCACAGTATATCCATCAAGTATAGACTATCAGTATAACCCAACCTACCTACATAATTAACCAAGACTTAGGTGACCGCCAGCAAAAGACAAAAATCACTTTTGCTAACTACTTAGTCTAAGATTCAATAGTCATGACTATTCATTTATGGTCACGTTTTTTCAGTTATATGTACTAAAGAGTTGGTTAGATTAACCTCTCACTTATTATAAAGAAGACCTGATACAACCTTTAACTGATAAGGAAGTGTTGACCTCACTTTTGTGAGGACTCATTATACCAACCTATACATAACCGTAATTCAGGGTTATGTCTGGACCTCACTAGTACAAGTTGAAGCCCCTAATCATTGGTTGAGGTGGTTTAGGGATTTGACAAGGTGAGAACCTAAAACTAACCACCAGAGGCTAGACAGGCCTTAAGTGAACCCAAGTTGCCTATTAGGGACTAGACATGCCCTTGATCTCCTAGATAAACCTGAAACCCAAAGGAATAGTCTATTTGCCTTAGGTCCCCCAATCTAAACTTGAAACCCGAGGGACCATTGTGACCACTAAATTTTTGGAGAGGGGTCAACACAAGTTAACCCTGGTCTCACCAATGACCTTCCTAACATTACCAAATCCTAAAGATCAAACCAAAACCATAATGTATTTTTTGAGCCTAAAATTAGGTGGCAACCTAGGATTGTCAAAACAATTATGCTGAACCATAATTTTGCTAAATTGATCATCTTACCCCTCCATGACCACGAGAACCACCAGATGGCCAACACACAACAATTTGGTCAACTTTGACAACCCATTGACCCTATGGTTAACTAGTTATCATATGGTCTGTACATGACCATATGGTCAACCTAACAATCATGGTCAACCTCATGGTTAATATGGTCAACACATGACCAGATGGTCAACTCTGACCATCCATTGACCCTATCTTCAACCAACCTACCATATTGTTTATGCATGACAATATGGTCAACTTGACCATCTTGGTCAACTTAGTGGCTATCATGATGAACCTCTGACCATATAAGCAACCCATTGACCATATGTTCCACTTAATCACCATCTGGTCAACCCCATGATTTTATGGTCAAATTAACAATCATATGGACAACATGACCATTTTGGTCAACCCATGACTATGTGGTTAACTTTATGACCACATGGTCAACACTCACTCCCTTTTGATTAATTAATTAATTAATTAATTAATGGAAAAGAGTATTTTAAAGGCCCATTTGGCTTTAAATTTGGGTTAACATTTAAGCCTTAACCCGTTGCCTAAGTCCATGAACTAGACTCATGGATTAAGCCTTCAAGCCCATGATCCATTCCTTAATGGGTCATCCACAATCTATGATAACCCATCAGGATATAAGATGACTCATATCCTAAATAATTTAATTAAGAAAAAAATAAAAAATAAAGAAATGGCAGAAGAGACAAAGGTAACTACCCATCCTCACACTTGTCACCTTAGTCTAATAAACTAAAGTCCTTTCTTGATTGGGTCAAGATAAACCTCTTTCAACCACAAAAAACCCCACCTAAGCTTCCCCGAATGCACCCCAGCCATGAGTATCCTCTCTCTTCCCCATTGGAGCTCTTCTGGTCAAATATGCCAAGAAGAAAATTAACACCCATAATTCATCCAAGAGAGCTTCACATGTCTCTAAAAATCTTTGTGGAACATCCCAAGCTTTTCTCAGGCCATGCCAAGCTCCCCAGGCCGTTAAAAGGAGAACCCAAAAACTTCAAGCAAGAACCATGCTCCCCACTTAGACTCCCAAGCCCCTAACCTTCAAGAGAGAAAATCTCCTCCAAGGCATAGGCAGTAGATCCCCCATCTCCTCAAGGCATGCCCTAATTTTCCAACCCAAATCCAAGGCAAAATTTGGGTGTGACATAAAACCTACCAAAACCTCAAACCAACTCTTCCAAAAACTTCCCTAAGCTTTACAAAAATAATCACAATCAAAATTGTGCCTCCCCGAGCTCTCTAACATAGCTCAAGCCCAAACTGGGCCACCTTTTATCCTAGCTCAAAGCTAGAGGAAATTTCACTTCAAATTGAGCTAAGGACAAGCTTTGTGAGGTCTAAACGATCATTTCTATCAAGCCCAATCAAGGCTACACCTCTTGCGATAAGGTATAGATTGAAAACCCTAAAAATTACTTTAGTTTTGAAGGAAATGAACACACCATGTTTGATCAACCATATATATGTGTTTGTCTAGGACATATGAAGCTTTAGGAGCAAACTTCGTGAGATTTAATGAAAAATTGAGGGAAATATTAACATTTGATCATGAACGATATTCAGTTTAATATCACGTGGGGATGATGATTGGATGTCGTCCATTCGTGTATTGGAAATGGATGATAGAGATTAGATCAAACCGTCAGACTGTGGGCATGAGAAGCACCAGTTCGAGGCCACCTCGGATGCTCACGGGGAAAGGCATGCAATCAAAGGACACCACACAAGCCTTCAATAAAGCCGAGAAAGATGGGGATGCAACATCAAATAAGTAGGAAATTCTTAATTTCCTATTTAAATAAATTCAAGAAACCACTAATAATTTTAAAAAATGCATAACATTGTTTTTAAAAATCCTAAAAATAAAAAAAATAACTTTCAACACCATGAACAGAGGAGAAAATGTTAAAAATAAAATTGAAAATAAATGACTTATATTGAATTTTAAATTAATTAGATACTCTCTCGAGTATTTTAATTATTAAAAGTTAAATTTAAATTCAAAAATTATGAAGTTTGCAGGGATTATTACCCCCCTCATTGGGTAAATTCATGATTTTTCTAAGGTTAGGAGATGTCTCTAAATTGAAAATGACCAATTTTCTACCACCTTTGTAATTATTTTGAAAAATAGTTTTAAAACATCAGTAAATTGGCAATTAAACTGGAAATTGACTATAAAATTTAGAGTAATAAATTTAGACCCTAAAATAATAATTTCTAAGCTTTGACAGTTTAAATAAAAAATTTAGAAACCTAAGGGAAAAATTGTAAATTTGAAAAATTTGCATTTTAGCCCAAATTGTTCCCAAAACTTGGTTTAAGCTATTACACATTGATTTTAGGGGATAAACAACTTGGTCATCCATTTTGTCCATGAAGTTACCATTAATAATCTAGGGTTAGTCTAATGTGAATCTAAACCTAGTCTAGGTTCAACCAAACCTAAGCTTGGCCTAATAGATTGAACATTTAACTTAACCTATTTAGGTTTAGGACTAAGACTTAATCAGGCCTAAACTTGGCTCTAAATTGTTGGGTCTAACACTTTGGACCCAATCCAATCACTAAAAATTGGATCTAACCACCTTAAATCCAACTTAAGCTTAAGTCCAAACCAACTTGGACTTAATCAGAAATGTTTAGGTTCAATCTAATTTGAAGCTAGACCAACTTGGAGTTAACCCTAAATGTTTAGGTTCTACCTAAATTGAACCCAAACCTATGTCCAAACCAATTTTGACTTAACCCAAATTGTTTATGTTCAACCTAAATTAAACATAAACCTAAGTCCAAACTAATCCGGACTTAACCCTAAATTTTTAGGTTCAACAAAAATTAAACCTAAACCTAAGTCCAAACCAATATGGACTTAACCCAAAATGTTTAGGTTCATGCTATATTGAACCTAAACCTCAGTCCAAACCAACTTAGATTTAACTTTAAATGTTTAGGTTCAACCTAAATTGAACCCAAACCTAAGTCCAAACCAACTTGAACATAACTTGAAATGTTTAGGTTCAACCTAAATTGAACCTAAATCTAAGTCCAAACCAATTTGGACTTAACCCAAATTGTTTAGGTTCAACATAAAATGAACCTAAACTTAAGTCCAAACCAATTTGGACTTATTCCTAAATTTTTAAGTTCAATCTAAATTGAACCTAAGCCTAAGTCCAAACAAATTTGGACTTAACCCTAAATGTTTAGGTTCAACCTAAATTGAATCTAAACTTAAGTCCAAACCAACATTGACTTAAACCTAAATTGAACCTAAAACTAAGTCCAAACCAATTTAGACTTGACCCCTAAATGTTTAGTTTCCAACTAAGTTGATCCAAAACCCAACCCCAAAAAATTTGGACTTAAAAACCCTAAAGGTTTTGGTTCAACCAAAATTGAACCTAAACCTAAGTCCAAACTAATTTGAAATCAACCCGAAATGCTTAGATTCAACCTAAATTGAACCAAAACCTAAGTCTAAACTAATTTAGACTTAACCCAAAATGTTTAGGTTCAACCTAAATTGAACCTAAACCTAAGTAGAAAATAATAGTCTTAACCCGAAATGTTTAGGTTCCAACTAAACTGAACCTCTAAGTCCAAACCAATTTGGACTTAACCCTAAATGTTTTGGTACAATCAAAATTGAACCTAAAACTAAGTCTTAACCAATTTTGACTTAACCATAAATGTTTAGGTACAACCTAAATTGAACCAAAACCTAGCTCCAAACCAACTTGGAATAAACCCTAAATGTTTCGGTTCAACTCAAATTGAACAAAACTCGAAGTCCAAACCATTTGGACTTAAACCTAAATGCTTAGGTTCAACCCAAATTGAACCTAACCCTAAGTCCAATCCAATTGGGACTTAACACTAAATGTTTCAGTTCAACCATAATTGAACCTAACTCTAAGTCCAATCCAACTTGAACTTAACCCTTAATTTTTCGGTTCAACCTAAATTTAACCTAAACTTAAGTCCAAACCAACTTGGACAACTTTAAATGTTTAGGTTCAACCTAAATTGAACATATACCTAAGTCCAAAGTAATTTGGACTTAACCCTAAATGTTTGGCTCAACCTAAGTTGTACCTAAACCTAAGTCTAAACTAATTTGGTCTTAACCCTAATTTTTTTGGTTCAACCAAAATTGAACCTAAACCTAAGTAAGAAAAAATTTGGACTTAACCCCAATTATTTAAACTAAACCAAAATTTGACCAATACCTAAGTCCAAATCAATTTGAACTTAAACCTAAATGTTTTGGTTCAACCTAAACTGAACCAAAACCTAGGTTTAAACCAACTTGGAATTAACCTTAAATGCTTAGGTTCACCCTAATTGAACCAACCCTAAGTCCAAACCAAGTTGAACTTAACCCTAAATATTTAGGTTCAACCCAATTGAACCTAACCCTAAGTCCAAACCAATTTGGCCTTAACTCTAAATGTTTATGTTCAACCTAAATTGAACCTAGACCTAAGTCCAAAATAATTTTAACTTAACCTTAAATAGTTAGGTTCAACCTAAATCTAACCTAAACTAAGGTTCAAACCAACTTGAACCTAACCCTAAAACCTTAGGTTCAACCTAAATTGAACCTAACCCTAGGTTCAAACCAACTTGAACCTAACCCTAAAACCATAGGTTTAACCCAAGGTGAACCTATTCCTAGTTCAACCTAACTTGAACCTAACCTTTAACCTTAAGTTCAACCCAAATTGAACTTAACCCTAGGTTCAACCTAAATTGAACATAACCCTAAACTTTGGTCCAACTCAAACTAGACACAACCTTAACCTTAGATTCAACTCAAATTAAACATAACCCTAAACATTGGGTCTAACTCAAACTAGACCCAACCTTAACTATTGGTTCAAACCAAATTGAACATAACCCTAAACCTTGGATCTAACTCAAATTAGACCCAACCTTAACCTTAGGTTCAACCCAAATTAGACCTAACCTTGGGTTTAACATAAATTAGACTTAGGTTCAACCCAAACTCATTTCTAGATTCACCTTATACTGAACCTAATCCTTAACCTTAGTCCTAACCTAAATTAGATCTAACCTGAACTTTTAGGTGTATCCAATACTAAGGCTACCATAAATAAAACCTAAACCCTATGTAAAACCTATATTAAAATTAGCCAACTTTGAGGTTCAACTTACAATGAACATGAACCCTAACCTAAGTCTAGCCTAAATTAGACTTAGTCCTAATTGATTTGTACCTTATGTCTAACCAAAATTAGACCTAAAATAATTTTAACTTAGTTTAATCTTAGTTGCAATTAGATTTTCAGTTGATCTATTTCAATCAAGATGCAGTTTAAGTCCACCTTAACTGGGTCTTAAGTCAATTCAACTAAATCATTGAGTCAACTCGACCTAAATCAGGTTCACCCAATTTAACTAAATCAGCGGGTCAACCTAACCTAACTCAAATTAATCCAATTCAAATGAATCACCAAGTTAACTTAACCTAACTCTGGTTAAGCAAATGGATCAACCCGAGTTAACTTGGGCTTATGCAATCAAATTATATCTTTGTACCAAACTAACTAAACTCAGGTTAATTCAATATCTGAACAACCCATTTTGAAACTCAATTCCAAACTTGATTTGAGTCTCAATCTAACTAAAGTAACTTAGACCTAATAAGTTAAGTTTAAGTTAACTTGGACTATGTCTAAGTTTAATTTAACTTGATTTTACTGGTGACATTTAACTTGGATCAGTACAGTTCAACTTGGTTTCCTTCTAAGTTAATCTTACTCGGTTTAAAACTTTACTTAGTATAATTCATTTTAAACTAAATAGAACTAGTTTAATTTTGATAAAAATAAGGTTAACTTGGGTCAATCCAAAACTTAAGTCAACTGAAATAAATTTAAAGATAACCCAAGCAAAAAATAACTTGATTAATGTTAGCACGGATTATTTAGAGTTTCATCATTGATTAATTTAAACTAATTTAAACTATCTAAATGTAGGCAGCTAAAGGCCATGGATGGTTTTTGTTTAAAGAAAAAGCACAGTTAGCCTCAGTTGGGAACAATTTGGGCAAAAATACCAAACCAAACTAAAGAAAATAACATAAAATTCACCTTAGAAGACATTAAAACATAAACCTGAATAATAAAATGAAACTAGGTTTAAGAAGGTGTTTTGGAGGAGGCAACCCATCGCTGCTAACAAAATACCTTTCAGTCGTTTATCACTAATCAAACCACAAACCCTAAAGACCCCGAAATGACATTACCATGGGATCTTGACCGGGTCATCCCAAACAAAATAGATGACAACAACAATAAAAAAAAATTAAACCACTAAGAAGTCTTAAGAAATCTAAAATTTTGAACCTCTAAAATCCAAAAAAAAATATTAAAAATTAAATGAAATCTTAATAAACGAAGATCACTGAATGCAACTTTAACTCAACATATCCTGGTTTATGACGATCTCTTGGACGACGCAATCTATGGTTGCTGACTAGAATCTTTTTGTCAGAGTAGGTTGACCACATCTCAGACTAAGTAAACTAGGGTACTCCAAAGACATTGGGACGACGGAGCCATACACATCTTGATCGGGTCATCTAAAACTTTAAAAAAACTAAATTAACAAATAAAACTAAAATTTTTCATGATAACTCTATTTTGCATGGATGAACAATCAAAACCTGAAGCAAAAGGATGAACATCAACTCAACTATCAATGACATAATGAATACTTAAGATACTTTATAATCCTTAGGAATTCACTATCTTTAGGGTAGATGACTCGACTTGCAATTACTTGTATTTTTAATCTTCGTAATTATGCCAAAAATATGTCTCAAATTATATCTAGCAGCTAGTATGAACATATGAAATTATTTATAATAAATTTTCACACTAGGGGTACTACGCAAGTATGCGTATCGTTTCAAGTAAAATAGGATTTCCCTTAAAAACCCTAGTACCAATCCCATGAGGAATGCAGTAACTCTTAAAATCAACTTATATAAATTCTATTTAAATTGTAAATTAATAAGATAAGAGATTTAAAATGATATGCTTACTCAAAATTACTACAAAAGAGCTGTAAAGAAAATAACAACTAAATGTAGCAGCTTAATAAAATATAATAACGAGTTCGGATATTATGGAAAACCTTTCCCCTTGCGAAGAGATTTTAATCTATATAGGATTCAAATGATTTAAGACAAAGTTAAGGTATAGTGTCAAATAGAAGCATACCTTATTCCTTACCCCCTCCCAACGCTTGTAAAGAACATTGGCAAACTTAAGACTGATTCCTTAACATCTCGACTTCGCATCAAAACTATCTAGCCTCTCACCTCTAGATGCCCTTAAGCCTATGCCACCATGATGGCCGAATCCCAGTGTCAGTGTACTAAATCTTAAGACAAATTGATAAGACTCTAGAACTAACCAATTCTACACCCATCAAAACTTATCTCCCTATTCATTTGCACTCCCCCTTAGGTGATTGCAATGGCTCTGTCTAGAGACAATTTGACCACCAAAAGTTACTTGACCTTTAATTACAATTTATGCTTATCACTAAAAAGGAGCTTTTAGCCATAGAGACAGTTTGAACACCCAAATTTTGGTATTTAGAGAAACACCATAGGGGGAAGAAGAAGGGAATGATATACCTCTTGGGTTCACAGGGACTCACAACACACCTTCTTCAATAATCACTCACATTTGTTAATGCAAAAGTTCACAGGTGGGGTATGATGTTCATTGAGGATATAGAGACCCGACTCAGCTCTTGGCTCATTTAGATGGAGGCCAGGATATAGAGTAGGCTGTAAGAAGTGCGTTGCAAGGCATGAGTGTGAGGGAAGTAGTTGATGGATATGGATGCTAAAGAGGAGGATCAAGGACACTGATGACAAGTATATATATGAATTTTTTCGTAGATCACTGCTATCATTTTTGTGGGATATTTGTTCTTATTGACATTCGCCCTTGAGATACTTATGTACTAATTATTCCATTTAATGTGATTTAATACATTATGATTATCTTTTTTATTATATTATGGTTGTCATTTATGATACCAACTTATTATGAAAATATATGAATTTAGTTATATTATGTTTTATGATGTGATTACATCTGTATAAATTCTAACGGGCTAAAGGCCAAATTTTCTTTTCATGTTCAAGTTTCCAACAAAATATCATTGGACTTGTATGTTAATTTTACGACAACCAACATATGTCTCCGTTAGTTTGTCAATGCACCATTTACTGGTCGGCCATGTACGCCCGAAGATGGGATGATATTTCATCTTGTATTTTCAGTTTTGTGCTAAGGTACCATTGGGACATGCCTCATGGTACTTCAGTTAGAAATTAAAAAGTCAATTAATCATACTGTAAGCCTTGGTAGATAGACATGTTGTGGACATTTTTCCATCAGATGCATTTCCGATCAAGGAAATTTTGACACTAATTTATCGACTGAAAATCCATTGAAAAATCAAAATATAAACGAAAGTTTCCATTTTTCCGACGGATCAATCTGTAGGAGTTAACATAGCTTTTTGTAGTGTAAGTGAGTGAAACCTCAAAAAAAAAATCGGTCATAAATTTAATAAGACCTAATATAAAAAAACGGATCTAATGTAAGCTTCTAGATTAATTAGTTAGCAAATTGGGCCCTCTAGAATAATAAAGTAAAATTTTGACAATATGTTTTTAGTTTGAAGGATCAGTGAAATTGTAACTAAATCTCAAGTCAAACAAAATGGTGCAGACATGATTTACAATTTTATAAAATTTTACTTCGGTTATAGTTTTTAAAATTTCAATTTTGAATTTATAATATAATTGAAATTTATTTAGTTTTAAAAATTTTTAATTGAAAAAAAGTTTTAAATTAGTTTGCAATATAACCCTTAAATCATGGATTTTTAAAAAAAAATATTTAAAAACAATATCTTTAAACTATTAATCATGTTATAACACCGCTATTGCTAGGTCTTTGGCCCTGATGCAAAAGGTCTAGGGTTGTGTTTGTTAGTTGACAGGTAGTATACATTTTTTTGTCGAATAATCATGACATAAATCCTTTAAATTATTGTGTAAATGTTACGCATCCATTTGAAAGCAGCACACTGTATGACTTAAATAAATTGAGAAGTGTACATGAGTCTCTACACCGGTGCCTGGATATTGTGGCAAAAAAGAAGGGTTCCCATATTTTGGAGGGAAGAAGGCAAATAAGTAAATCCATGTAATTAATATTAAGTTTGATTTTGGAATATAGATACACACATGGGTAAATTAATGGGATCAGTAGATATTATGGTTTATAGGAAGAAAAATATTCTATGCATTCAAGAAACTAAATGGGTTGGATAAAATGATAACTTACGTTTTAAACTTTTGTATTCAAGTAGATGTCATGCTAGAAATGGTGTAGATATAATTATAAAAAAGAGTTTAATGTTGTAAAAATTAACAGAATGAGAAATAGAATTATCATCTTAATGATTTTTATTTTCACTAAGATTTGTAATATTATAAGTGCTTATGCTCCTCAATTAGGTTTAAATATAGGTTCAAAATAAAATATCTGAATTGCCTTAAAAATTTAATACAAATGATACCCCTTGAACAAAGTTTATTTGAGGAGATTTAAATGAAAATGTTGGTAGAGTAGATTTTATAAATATTCATGGGGTTACGGTTTTGGAGTGAATAATGAAGAAGATAGAATCATATTAGATTTAACTTTAGCTTCTAATTTTGTTATTGCTATTATTTTAATTAAGAAAACAGACGAGCATGTCATTACTTATAATAATGGATTTAATAAAGTACAAATTGATTATTTTCTTTTGTAAAAAAGAGAATGTAAAAATGAAAAGAGTGTATGGTCATTCAAAGTAAAATTTTAAGTACTCAACATGAGTTAATAAATCTGGATTTTAAGAAGAAGAATTGAAAAATAAAAAATACAATGGAATACAATCATAGAATTAGATGAGGGCTCATAAAAAACCCAAATAAATTTATTTTGATGAGCAAACTTCAAGATCTGGGATGTTCATGAAGAGGCTAATTCTATATGGGATAATATCTAAGTAACAAATACTATTAAACAAGTAACAAAAGATATAGTTAAAGAATGAAAATGTAAAAGCTTTTATAAATAAAAATAGTTTGCGGTGGAATAATAATGTGCAAGAAAAGATAAGATATAAGAATATTTGTAATTAAAATTGGTTTAAATATAAAAGCTTAAAGAACTGGAAAAAATTTAAGGTGATCCGTAAAGTTTCTAGAAAAATGACCAAAGGAAAATAGATTGAGATTTTCATACCTATTTTATACTATTTTTTATGATATTACACTATAAAGAATTGTATTTTTGATATTTTGTTGTAGGAATGATGAATTAAGGTCATTGGAGCAAAAAGATGCAAAAAAGAGCAAATTTGGAGCGAAAAGGACCAAAATGTGAAGATATGAACTAGGGCGCCGATAGCGCCCTCGATGCCAATGAGCCCAACGGCGCCGACGGGGAGAAATTATCGAGACTTTAGATTTAATGATTTAGAAAGCCCGCCGACGGCTCCCTCGAGGCCGCCGACGGAGAGATCGGCGGTTATGTCTAACAATGCAATGGATGAGAACAAATTTTGGAGGGATGCTTAGGCAACTCTTGGAAAAACTCATCCACAACATTAAAAAAAGATTTTGGCTGAAAATAGAGGAGAGTACTGAAGGTCCTGGAGGTTAGAAATGTTCCATTAGTGTGTAGAGAGTTTACTAGAGTGTCTAATTGTGAGGAATTCTTCGAGAGATTGTAAGTGTGGAGGGAAAGTGAGATCTCTTTCTCCTTACCACTTCGAAGAGGAATTTTGTGTGTTGTAAAAAAAGGAAGTGATTCAGAGGAACTTCGAGGAGTTTCCTTGGGGAGAAATTAGAGGTAAGTGTTATTTACTTGTTGTAGTTTGTATGACTTCGCTTTTATATATGAATTCCGAGTTTTGTTGTGTCTTCCCCATGAGTTCTGAGTAGTTTTCTCTGTCTTACTCCCTGTCTTGAGATTTGTGAAATGGTGATTTGAATTGGTTGAGCCATAAAAATGTTAAAAAAATTGTGATGATCTTTTTACTTCGATCTTAATATACTTTCAATCCGGTCAAATAACTTGTTAAAATATGTTGAGTTTTACAACTAAAGTGAAAATTACATCCAAGATTCAGGGAGGTCAAAGCCCTTGGAAGTTGGGTGCAAATAAATAGGGAAATAAAATTATCAGGCGTAGAATTGGAAATTTTAGAGTGACAGACTAAAATCCCTAATTCGGTCCTATCGTTTAGGTGCTAAAGTGTAGATGTTATCCCAGGCGAGGGGAACGTGGGAGCTCCAAAGTGAGAGTCGGTATCCTCCCAGCCTAGCCGCAGATTCAATAAACAAGCATAGTCAATGTTCTTTATTCTTGTATCAAAGGGTAAATAATAGGTATGGTCCTATTTGACACAATATAATTTGAACTGATTCACTTTATCTATTCACTATAATTTCTTGACAAGGAGAAGGATGCTTTCTTATATATTGAATATCATATTAAAACCTTTATTAGTATAATTACTTTTTTAAGAGTTATTAAAATTACATATTTAATTCAATTGCCTATTAGTGACAGATAAGTAATTTGAATTCCATTGTTGCGATTGAGTATTGCTTTTCTAAAATTTTAGTTCATAACTTTTAATATTACTCCCTGTGGGATCGATATCTAGGACTCCATCAGAGCCCTATATTACTTGAGCGATACATATACTTGCGTTGATAAGTGTGACTTTACTATTATTGAATATTTTATATATACATCTTTATCGAATCTATAACCGTTATCAAGTTTTTGGTGTTGTTGTTGAGGAATTAAATCTTTTAGCAGCAGTATTAAATACTTATATTTTTAAGCATATATAAAGTTGCTGTCATGAAATAACTTGTGATATTAGGAATTTTGCTTTTAGTGATCTTTATAATAGGTAAAATACTAAAGAGGTTGAAAAATATATCTATAAACAAGCAAATCGAAAAGAAAAGAAAAGTGAATATTTAATTCAAGTAAAATGTACTAAAGAGAGAGTAGATACTTTGGAAGCTATACATTTGCTGAGAGAGTAAAATATTTCTCATAACTAGTTTGGATTCATGTCGGGCATATCTACTATGGAAGCTATACAATTGTTGAAAGGTTTGATGGAGAAGTACAGAGTGTGTAAGGTGGATCAACATATGACTTTTATGAATTTAAAAGAATCTTACGATAAAGTTCTAAGAGAAGTTATTTGAAGAGTTCTAGAAAAGAAAGTTGCTGACAAGACCTATATTCAAGTCATTAAAGATATGTATACTAGAGCTCTTACTTCTGTTCGAACTGAAGGAGGATTGACCAAGTATTATTCTACTTCATTCAATTACATCAAGGATCGTTATTAAGCATATATTTTCTTGCTTTAGTAATGGTTGTTCTTTCTAGGCATTTACAGGAAGTGTACCTTGGTGTATGCTTTATGTTGATTATATCCTTCTAGTGGATAAAATTAGAGAAAGAGTTGAGGAAAAGCTTGAATTATGGATATTTGCATTGGATTCTAAAGGCCTTCGTTTGAGTAGATGTAAAACTAAATTCATGGAATGTAATATTTTTGGTAGTAGATCTAGTGACATAACTTTAGCTATAAGTGATCAAATCATTAAAAGATGTGAAAGTTTTATGTATCTTGGGTCTTCTGTTCAAAGTGATGGTGATATATATGGGGATGTTATTAGTAGAATTCTAGTTGATTGGTTGTTATGTGAAAAAAATGTAGGAAAACTTTATAAGATGGTGGTGAGACATAAGATGCTTTCTGGCATAAAATGTTTAAAAGAGAAGCATAAAATAAAGTTTAATTTTGTTTAGATGAGAATGCTTAGGTGGATGAGTGCATTGACACTTAGAGACAGAATGCAGAATAAATGTATCCGTGAAAGGGTTGGCAAAGCTCTAGTGGCGGACAAGATTAGAGAAAGTCACTATAGATGGTTTAGTTAAATTAACAATTAACCAGCTGATGATACAGTTAGGAGAGCAGATGTTTTATATTTGACTTATGTTAAGAAGGGTAAAGATTGACTTAAAAATACTTGAGCATATTGTATAAAAAATGATCTTAATTTTGTTGAATTAAATGAAAATATGATACTCAATAGGACAAATTAGGGAACTATGATTCATTTAGTTGACATGTAGTTGGATAAAGGCTTTTTGTTGTTGTTGTTCTTGTTATTGTGGTGGTTGTTGTTGTATTAATTAAGTTCTAATTCAAGAATAATTAATTAAATTTAGCATGCTTGAATCCCAAAAAGAAGAATAAGATGATTAGAAGTCATCTGAAATAGCCCTTGGTGGCTACTACACAAAACTCTAATGACCGTCTGTCTATTTTCTTAAGGAAGTATTGTCTTCAGGCATGATTTATGTGACATAGGCAACTAGATCGTTGAATCGTAATACAAATTGATCTCCTTTGAAAGTTAATTAGAATTCTGCCGGTTCTTCTAATTCAACAAAAAGAAAATTTAAAAAAAATAAAAATATGATTGTAAAATATTATTTTTATCTATAACGATGACATCATAATAATAAATCTGATTGTAAAATATTATTTTTCAACATAAAAATCAAAGTTTTAATTATTTCTCAATTATTCACTATGATAATTATTGGCCACATAACGAGAAACATACACATAACTATTTGAAAAATATATTATATAGGTTTTTCAAATATTAAAGTGAATGTCTTTACCCATAGAGGAAATGTAACGCGGTGTAATGCAAAATGGTTCTTCAACTACGACCAACAGAGAATTCTCCGATGGCTAGGAAGTTGCCATCGATAAAAAGACAGATACTGTACGCGAAATGTTCAATATAAACCGTTAACGGTTAGACCATCCTCGAAGAATCCAGCTAACAGAAACTTCCAACGGTTAATAAAATTTTAATCAAAATAAAGTTTTGAAGGGGTTGCGGAGATTATTTTCTCAAATTAAACTAAAATTAAACAAAATCTGCAGGGAAAAAAACATATCTGACAAGAGCTTACGTGTAAATTCAAAATAATTGCTGGTTACAGACGTATAAATGGAAAACAAATGCTAAGAACAATGCGAGAGAATGAGAACTTAGTAAGGATCCAAAAAAAGGGCGTTTTCGGCCTTGATTTCCCAGCTGGTTACGGAAACTAAAAGCAAAAGTGCTTTTTTTTTTTTCTGAATTGTCTTGTTCAATTGTTGTGAGTTAAAATAATTATAATATAACAACAACAACAAGCCTTAATCCCACTACGGCTATATGAATCCATTTCTCCACTGCGTCCTATTTGGTGTCGTATTTTCATGAAGTTCTAGTAAATTAAGAACATTTTTTATACAATAAGCCCAAGTCTTCCTAGGTCGATCTATACCTTTCTTAACACAAGTCGAATTTAAAACATCTAGTCTCCTAATCGGATCATCAAATCGTCGACATTTAATGTGACCAAACCATTTAAGACTACTTTCTCTAGTTTTGTTCTCCACAGGAGCTACATCAACCCTATCACGAATATATTCATTTTGCATTTTTTCTCTAAGTGTAAAGTCACTCAAGTTAGAAGAAGAATAATAATAATTTGTTGGAATACATGCTTAGAACTGCTTATTGAGTCTAGGTTTATTTGAATTTAGTTTGTTCCTTAATCTTAGGAGTTAGTTGCTATTTCTCTTGATTTTGTTTCTTGTTATTTTTTTGGATGATTTTTAGGACTTTTTCTTGAAAGTTTGTTATTAGCTCCAAGTTTAAAATATTGTAAGTCTACACAAAAGGTGTGGTTCTTATTATCCCTTCAATCTACAATAATTCTCTTAAGTTTTTTCTTCTTTCTCATTTCAAGAAACCAACAATTTGGTATCAGAGCTCTTTTCTTAAGGGACCTGTGCATGAGTTTGAGCGGAAATGAAGATCGAAGCTAGTTTTTCCTCAGTTGCTCCACCAGTGTTTGATGGAGACAACTATCGGATCAGGGCAGTCCGCATGGAGATGGACCTAGAAGCATTGGATCTTTGGGAAGCAGTGGAAGAAGACTATGACATTCCTCTTCTCCCTGAAAAATCCCCGTATCACAAATTAAAGCAAAAAAAGGAGAAGAAGATAAAGAAGTCAAAGGCAAAAGCTTGCATGTTTGCTGCAGTTTCCGCCACGATCTTCACTCGTATCATTTCGTTGAAAATGACAAAGGGGATTTGGGATTATCTCAAATCTGAGTATGAAGGAGATGAATGAATGCGAGGGATGAAGGTGCTAAACTTGGTTCGTGAATTTTAATTGCAAAACATGAAGAAGATCGAAACCATAAAGGAGTACTCTGACAGACTACTCAACACAACAAATCGTGTCAAATTATTGGGTTCTTCTCTGGAAGATTCAAGGATTGTTTAGATAATCTTTATAACAGTGCTTGAAAGATTTGAGGCTACATCACCACCATAGAAAACATGAAGGATCTATCAAAGATTGCTTTGACAGAACTCTTGAGTGCTTTACAAGCACAAGAGCAGAGGCGTGTAATGAGGGAAGAAGGAGTCGTCAAAGGAGCTCTACCAGTCATACATCAAGATGATGACAAGAATAGGTGGCCCAAGAACAAGAAGTTTCAAGCTACAAGTAGAGAAAGATCTGCACCTGAGAACAGAAGCAAAACTAAAAATAAAAGATTAAGAGTAAAAAAAGATTACCCTCAATGTCAACATTGTGGCAAGAAAGGTCATCCTCCTTTCAAATGTTGGAGAAGACCAGATGCAAAGTGTAGTAAGTGCAATCAAATGGGACATGAAGCTGCCATTTTCAATAGTAAAGATCAGCAACAAGAAGATGAAGTACAAATGGCAGATCAAGAAGAAGATGACCATCTTTTCATTGCAACTTGTTTCACGAGTTCTGAAACTAGTGAACATTGGCTTGTTGATAGTGGTTGCATTAATCATATGACACATAACAAGGAGTTGTTCAATGATTTGAAGAGCACCGAGTCCAAGAAAGTCAAAATTGGGAATGGTGAATATATTGCAGTTAAAGGAAAGGGCACCGTAGCCATTCCAAGCTATTCAGGAACCAAGTTGATCACCGATGTTCTCTATGTACCAGATATTGATAAAAACTTGCTCAGTGTTGGTCAATAAAACAAAAAGATTCAAAGTGGTTTATGGAGAAGGCTTATGTAATAAATGATGTTACTGGCCAAAATATGTTTGAAGTTAAGATGGTAAGGAGGAGTTTTTCACTCAATCCAATGCAAGAGGAGCAGGAGGCTTTTGGCTTTTTTCCTAATGAAAGTTTTGTAAAACATGCCCACTCATTGGAAGTTTCATTGATTAATGAGGGTAGTGAAGGCCATTTAGATGATCTTACGATAATGAAGGAAACACTTCAAGTTAAAGATGAAGAACTTCAGTAATTGGCCAAAGAATTATGTGCAGAGGTTCAACCATATGTGAGTTAGTAGACAAGTTCTGCAGCTCTTGCTATGGATGAAGAGAGGAGGCTTGCTTACACAGAAATTGAATGACTGACCAAAGATTGAAATAAAAAACTTCAAAAAACCATTCTTAATTTAAAAGAAATAGAAGAAATGATTGCAGCATTTAGTAGAGATAGAGAGATCCTGTTCAAGCAGAGAGACTCTGCTCTTTAAGAGGTACATTTTTGGCATTCTAAGCTCGCAAAAACTAGAGAACATGTTGTTTTATTAGAATCGGTTGTAGTTCAAGTTGAAGAACGAATCAGGGTTTCACAGGCAGATGCGGAAGCTCGATTAAAAGATGTCGCTGAAAAAACATTATTTGCTGCAAAAGAAAAAGATGATCTGTTAATATTTGTGACTGCTTCGCAATCTCAAGTTCAAAGGAAACAAAGTTCCACAAAACAAGTGCTGGAAGAGAAACCCGAGTCAAGCTCAGGCTTCATCAAAATGGTGCCAATGAAGAAACATGCAGACTTGGAAGACGATGTCGGTAAAGCTTGCTTAAGTGATTCAAAACTCATTCAGGTTTTTGGTGACAACATGCAATTGACTACTGCACAACATGCAATTGACTACCAATGGTGTCGATATTTGTACCATTGTCATTTCTCATAACCTTGTGTTTCATGGGAACACTAAGCATTTCGACATCAAGTTATTTTTTCTAAGAGAAGTGTAGAAAGAAGAATTTGTGACTCTGGCTTACTGCAAATCTAAAGATATTGGCAGATTTGCTTACAAAGTCATTTCCAATCAGCAAATTTGAGTTTCTAAGGCAGAAACTTGGTGTTCGCAGATCCTAAAGCAATGAGGAGTGTTGGATACATGCTTAGGACTGCTTATTGAGTCTAGGTTTATTTGAATTTAGTTTGTTCCTTAATCTTAGGAGTTAGTTGCTGTTTTTCTTGATTTTGTTTCTTGTTATTTTCTTGGCTTATTTTTAGGTCTTTTTCTTAGAAGTTTGTTATTAGCTCCAAGTTTAAAATATTGTGAGGCTACACAAAAGGTGTGGTTCTAATTTTTCTTTCAATCTACAACAATTCTCTTAAGTTTTCTCTTCTTTCCCATTTCAAGAAACCAACTTAATTAAAAAAACAATTGCTTCTAACGTCTTTTCAGGTTATACTATAAATAGACAGGCCTCCATCGCCAATAAATACAAGCCAATTTCGTGTTGACAAGTTCTGTGTTAGATCTAATCTCTTCATCAGAATCAATTGCAATAATAAAGCATGGAGAAACCCGTAAAGCTCAGGAGGGATAAGGCCATGGTTCAACAGTCTGCTCAGGGATTTTCTGAAATTTTCTCTTTTTTGATTTGTGACGTTATCTATTCTGAGTTTTATAGGCTCTACATGCTCTCTTTCAATTAGAATATGGCGGATTTTGAAGGAGCTGTGAGTGAGTTCATTTTTTTCCTTGCTATCTTTCTACTTTTTCCATTCTGTACTTCTCAGGAAGATTGATATAAGCAGATGGTAACAGAGCAAATAAAGTACATAAGAACGCCAATCATATATATGTAGAACACTTTGCCATTCACTTCTATGAAGGAGAAGGCCGCATCATTCGTTTTAAAATTTCTCACTTGGGATTGAAAAAAACATTAATGAATAGTATATCATTTCATGGGACGAAAATACTATCTTATGATGAGCCCATTTATACAGTTACTTATGCTTGGGGTTGCATGCTAGAAGTCCTTCCCTGATCCTAAAAAGACATAATTTATTTTAAACTTGATATCTAATATCCCTAAAGAGACAAACATTTTTAATTTGCTACATCCTCTAGAAGACAACTCTTGACATGATTACTCGCATTTGTAGATTGAATTAGAGGCCAATTTAAACTTGATTCAATTTCTAAATGAAACTTCAAACAAATTGGTTCAAACATGGAATATTTCTTATTAGAGGCCAACAAATAAGGAGCAGAGAGCATCAAACACTGGTATACCTAGGAATTACTTTAGTCTATTCTATGGTGGAGCTTTAACTTTTCATGTAGAAGTGATATTTAGTTTGAATTGATCAATTTTTAGAATGTTAGAACTTAGATTTATAAGAGCATATCACAAAAAAACGTAGGGGAGGACTTGTCATGTTGCAAAGCTAACATGATCGCCTCATAACCTACATTATGGTGAAATATATCTACAAAAGGTAGAAAACTCAAATCTAATCTTAAAAGGTCCGACTTATGCGTCATACTCTTACCGATGAATGAAAATTAACAAAACTCTCAAGTACTTAAAATCCATGACAACCATCACATTCATGTTAGAAGTGATAGACTATTGTTATTTAGAATGAGAAGTGATGATACTTAAGACTCAATCACAAGTATCAAGTGGTTTGGCAGACATAAGCAATTCTAACTAATATGAATATTTTATAAATTTAAAATTTTCAGATTTGATCGATCGAGGAAAGTCAATACAGAAAATATATTAATTAGCTTTAAAAAATTGCTAACGCAAACTTTAGCGCATGATTGCCTTCTGTCTTCCATCAATACTGATTAGGAGCAAACTTTTCGTCGCCCTTAGTTTACGTTGAAAGTATTCAATGCAATATAACAACATAATAGCTATGACGGTTCAGATAGTCTATCTGACGCTAACTAATTTGTGTCGGCAAATACCAAAACAAATATAATGCATGCGCCCTAAAATTCTAATCTCGTGCGCTCGAGTAAAAATTGTGCTTAACCATTCAGTTGGTTGAGGGCTCAGACGATGATTTTTCAACATCAAGAGTCCACTAATTTTAAGGAGTTTGCACCAACAATTTCACAACTCCGGTGAGTATTCTTCATCACAAATCTAAGGTAAAGTTCTTTTCTCTATTTAGGTCCTTGCCCTTCATTATTTTTATGGATTCATCTTATTTTTGTCTAAAACTTGAAGTTTTGGTGTTAGATATGTAATAAACAAGAATTGTGTAGTTTGTATGTAAAAAATGAAGTTTATGTGTTAGATATGTAATACACATGCATTTTTTGATTTGTATGTAAAAGTTGTACTTGGGTGTTCAATATGTAATACATAAGACTCAAGTGGAATGCATGTCAAATTGAAATTTAGGTGTTAGATATGTAATACATATGAATTGAGTGGATTGTATAAAAAATTTGATGTTTCGGTCTTAGATATGTAATACATAAAAAATGTGTGAATTGTATGTAAAACTTGAAGTTCATGTGTTAAATATGTAATACATAAGAATTGTCCAGTTTGATTAAAAGATAATCTTATTTCAATTTGAATAATACAAAATGAAATAATACAAAGTGGGTCTTTTTAGAACTACACAAATTCAAAGATTTTCTTATTTCAATAAACAAATATAGCATCAAAGGTAGTATACCACCTCGAAATGTAGAAATACAGCTTTACGATGGGTTTGATTACTTAAACTAAGAAATATTGAACATTTGCAACATTCTATAATTAAAACCAATAAATATTTCCTCTATAAAATCTGAAGAATAGATAAAGTTTAGATTAAATCTTTCTTTAAGAGCAAGCCCTTATAAGTAATTACAACTTAAGTAACTTGAGTTACATAAGAAAATAGTTGATTAAGGCTATGGCTTTTTCCTTAAGGAATTTCTAAGTTTAGGATTCAATGATTGATCATCAAAATTCCATCTAAGTTTAGGATTCAATGATTGATCATCAAAATTCCAAATGGGAATTGTAAAAAATGGAAGAGTTTTTAACGGAATCCAAATAAAGTAAAAGTAAGAGAGGCTGAAGATACTGATGGAGGAGTTATTAGCGGAACTCAAAGAAAGTAAAAGCAGAAGATGTCGAAGATACTGAGAGACATTATGACATCTCTACTATCCAATTATTTGGCTTTAATACTTTTGAAAGAGATATATTTGATGTTTCATCTTGACACTTTATTAGAAGTTAGAACTTAAAGCATATTATATATGATCGTGATAAAGTTTAGAAGGCTGAAGATTTGTGTTGTAACCAGATGAACAACCTCCAAATTCTACAACTATGGTGAAGTTTACTGAGAGAAGTAAAACTTTTGAACCCTAATCTAAAAGAAAGAGTAAGCATGAATAAACAAAATGCAATGGACCCACAACTCTGTGTAGAAAATATTATCATCTAAACCAATTAGACACATTTAAAACCATGCATGGATGGTCTCGATTAATGCAAGATTGGATAGGTTGTTATTTATTAGGAGTAGTAGACCTTACATATATCTGTTATGAAAATTATTCTAAGACTAATGCCATTATATTCTTACAATTTAACACATAATATTTTTAATCTCACCACAATCAAATTTTTTATTACTTTTGGTTAACACTTAGTGATGAGTGAATTAGAGAAAGCTGTGTAAGAGGTTATGCATGTCATTGATGAATATTTAGAAGATCAAATTATAAAGCCAAATATATGCAGAGGGCAGGAGAAGGTGGGTGCCTCATGATTAAGCTTATGGAGTGATTAGTGGGGTTGTTATGTAGAGAAGAAGTGTTAAGGGAGGGATAATGTAAAGATTCTATTGGTTAGGGAGTTGATGGAGGAAGTGAGAACTGTGTTGTGTTTGAAGTAGTGGAGGGAGACTATGTGTTGTGCTTCTTGGGTAAGAGGAAGTGAGGAGGTTGGTTGGTGGGGGAGAGGATGGATAGTATTTGCTCTTCAGTTAAGGGAGGAAGGTTTATGAGGTGGTTGTGTACTTAAGAGGGAGGGTGAGGATTTAATTATTTTTCTCTTTTTCCCTTTGTTAGCCATGACAAAGAGAGGGAGGGAGAGAGAGAGAGAGATAAAGAGACAGAGAGAGAAGATTTTTTTATTTTCTTTTAACATCCTTTTTTTTTTCTTTTTTCTTTTTATTTATATTATGTGTTATTATTTTATCATTACAATTACAATTATTATTATTATTATTATTATTATTATTATTATTCATTATTATTGGTATCATTTTTTGTTATTATTATCTTTATCATTATTATTACTTCTTTTATCTTTATTTATTATTATTATTATTTCTATAGTTTTTGTTAATTTTTATTACCATTTCTCATGAGAAGCATGATAAGTGTTTGATGTGACTTATCAAGAGGAATTTAAATTTTAGTTAACAATAATTGCGGTTTGTTAATTTAAATTATTAATTAGGTGAATTATGAGGTGCTTAGGTTAGGCTTCGTTTGATGGGCTTTAGGTTGTGCCTTTTGCTTTAATTTTGATGCGTTAAACGATTTAATTTTAGTGATTTAAGTTTAGTGATTTAATTTTGTTGGGTTAGTTGAACTTTAAGTTAGTGAATTTAATCACCTTAAATTAAATTTGGGTTAGATTTGAAGTAGATTTCCTTATATTGATTTTCTTGTTTTATTTTCCATATGATTGAATTAAATTTTGTCTCAAGTTGCATCAATCTTTTTGAATTTTTATCTTAGTGGTTTTAATTATTGTTAAAATTTATTTTAATTTTCTTGAAATTAATTTTAATGGACAATGAGATTTTAAGCTTTATTTTGATAAATTATTATTCTTCATTTACATTTTGATTTTTTTAATTAGTGGTTTCTCCATCTTATTTCGTTTCTCAAAGGATAAACTATATCTTGGCCTAAGGTGAGTATTGTTGGTCAGCAAATATGGTGTTTGAAAATATATTTAAATTAAATATACATATATATAATTTTGAAAAGTAATATTTTAATTTGAAAATACAAGACCAAACCGATCACATATATGTAATAATTTAAATAAACAACCACAATACTACAAGTGGTCTACTTGTCCTAGGAAATAGACACTTTACTTGATAGTGAGGTTTGATTAAAAAAACTAAGAAATTTATCACATCTATTTTGGTCTGCAAGCCCTTTTATGTTGACTGACATGTTCCACTATCTAATATAGAAGATTAGATAGGGTTTATATTAGTTGGGTTCCAAAGTTCCTTATAGAAACAAACCCCTATAGTTATTTACATCTTGAGTAACTGAAGTCGCTTAAGAATACTCTCGATTCGTATTAATGGTTTTTCTTTCAAGAATTTCAAAACATAAGGTTTTCAAGATTAGACATTGGAAGTTCAAAAGGGAATGGATCAAATGGGTACAGTTATTTTCAAGAATCCAAAGGAATGAAAGGAAGGAGATGTCATTGATCCGAGGGAAACCTCAGTTACCTCACAAACTATCCTACTATTTTGCTTCAATTTTGAGAAAATTATATTTGATGTTTCATCCTGCCAATTTTATTAATTAGGGCTCACACTTGCATGACACGGTCATGAAAATGGCTTGGAAGATAAGAGGTTTTATATAATAACGAACGACAACCTCAGAGCCTAGAGTGAGTTAGAGCTTATGTTGCACAACATGGTTGTGCAAAGGCCCAATGATAAATTGGGGATTTATGCCTTACCATAAGGGCTACCTAGAAATATTATGGCTTGTTATTTAATTCTATGGAAACATTTGTTGTTGTTGACCTGTTTGCTCTCTCGAAGTTGTTCTTCTGTGCATTTTTGTTATGCTGCCCATAAAGTTAGCTCCAAGCTTCTGTCAAAGTGACAACTCTAGATAAAAACTTTATGTCTTATGTTTGTCTTTCAATCAACATTAATCCAACAAATTAACAAGTATGTGTTTAGGTTTGACAGTGATCCACCTTAGGTAAACCAACTACTGTTTTCTATCCTAAAGGTCTTGAGATTATAAAAGCAAAAGTAAATGGACAGTAAAAGAAAATGCTATAATAAAATTGCTGTAAATGTTTAAATTAGTGCACTTGGGCCTTTGATACCACTGCATGGTTAGCATCATAAAGCATAATATATTTGCAGGAAATTTAAATAATTTAAGTAAAGTAAATAGGAGCATAAAGTACTGGAAAATTTAGACAAATTGAGTCATAATAAAACATGAGTAAGTACAAGAAAACCCCTAGTCACATATGAAAGATCAGAATTCAGTGTAAGACATTGGTAAACTTGGGAGCTTAGAAGTATATTATGTGCTTTCCAAACTTGAGTAAGAGCTACCAACCGGATAAGCTACAGAGCGCAAGTTATTTCATTTTTTTAAATACTTTGCAAAGTAATGTAGTCCACAGGTTAATTACTTTAATCAAGCTAGGACTATAGACAACTTAAGAGTATCGGGGGCAATCATTGATGCGGGTGGATTTAGTGTGTTAATTTTGCAAATATTTTTCAATATTACAAAATACACATGGCATATACAACAAGTAATATTCAAATTAATTCTAACAAAATAACTTCAATTAAAATAGTTTTATCTTTTAATAATCTCTAAACTGTGAAAATCCCCTTTAAAAATAACGCAAGTATACGTAATAAAGAGCTCTAATGAAGTCCTAGATATCGATCCCACAGGGAAGTTGGAAATGTCTGTAAATAATTTCCTAAGATTATAACGTAAATTACTATTTTTAAAATACAAAAAGTAAAGTGCAAAGTTTGAATATTAAGAAACAAGTGAATGCTAACTAAAATGAAGTTGAAAGACAAAGTTAACTAAACTAAATGTTAAAATTTTAAAAGTAAATTTAAGAAATTTAAAACTAAGATGTTGTTATGAAAAGTTCAAATTTAAGAAAACATCCTTCCCCTCTATAATGAGTATATGGTTTGTGAAGAAATTAAAATCATTTGAAAATTAATATAGAAAGTTTTTTGTGCCAAATAGGAGCAATTCTATTCCTTACCCTCTTCCGAGTGCATAAAAAAATGTTGAATAATCCAAAGTTTGGTCCCTAATTTTGTGGTTAGGCTGGTAGGATACTGATTGCCACTCCAGAGCTCCCACTACTCCCTCCTCTAAGGGCTTAGAGTCTTACGTCAGTTTCCAATCAACTGGACCAAATTGGGGATTTTAATCTGTCACCTTAAATCTTCAATTCTGCATCCAACAAAGTACATTTCCTTATTTATTTCCACCCAATTCCATGGATGAAATACTCTCCTATGAAATCAAATGTAATTCTCTCCATGTTGTAGAAATCATAGCCCTTTCAGAACATATGTTTCTCAACACATTTTAACTTTTCAATTGGCCAGATCAAAAAGTAAATGAAGATTGGAGTTCAAATCATCACAAATTATTGACATTCAAAAGCATATAAAAAAATAAATTCTTCACAAAATCATATCTCAAAGTTGGGAGAAGGATAAAGAAGACTACTAAAAAATCATTAGAAGAATACGACAAAACATGGATTTTATATATAAAAATAAGTTTACAAAACAAAATAAATAAAAGACAACTTATCTCAAAATCCTTCCCAGAAAAACTCTTAGAATTTCTCTCCAAGCCTTTCTCTTATTACAAACACTCTCAATTCTCTCTTAGAAGTGTAATGAAGAAGAAATTTGTCATCTTCCCTCTCTTTTTACAATCATTGAAGAAAATCTCCAAGCCCTTGACTTTCACTCTTTCTCTCACTCTCTATAACTCTCCTTCTTAACGCCACACACCTCACACCCAAAACTCCTCTCTCCTTCAAGCTCTAGACTTCCTTCTCTTTTATTAAAGGCTACCTCCCTCCAAAAAGAATTCAAAACTCCCTTTAAAATTTTATCCAAAATTCAAATCTTTTGAATTCAGAAGACATGCCCATTGATCCAAGAGATATATCCCTTTATAAAAGAACCTTCCAAAGTATCTAGATGCATTAAATCACTCCAAGGGGTGTTTAGAACAAGTGCCCCTTTAAAAATTCATGCAAAATTCATTTCAAACTGCCTTAATCTACAAAAAGTCATCCCTAGCGCATCATGCGCCAACTCTCTATCAAATGGCACATCTGGCGCCAATCTAGTGCATCATGCGCCAATTTACTGAAAACCGCACTGTTCTGGGTTTTGGTGCATCTAACGCCACTTCGACGCATATGGTGCCAATCTGGGGCATCATGCGCCAGAATTCGAAACTTTGCTTTTTTGGCTCCAAATTTCGTCTTTTTCACTACTTTTGCTCCGAATGCCTAAAATTGATATACCTACAATAAAAACATGAAAATACCCTTCTTTAAAGTGTAATATCACTAAAAATAAGCATAAAATATATACTTAAAACAAAATATTATTTTGGTGTATCAATCATCTCCTCAAGAGCCGTTGAATAGTATCATTGGTCCTTATCCTCTCTCCTTTATTAAGGGTCTATGGGGTAGGAGATATTATTCTGAATCCCACTTCATATCCCTCGATTAATACACATTAGAATTATTGTCATCGCCGTAGCCACCGAGACCTCAGACATACATAAGTCTGATAATCCATATGTGGCAAAAGCAAATATCCCAGTTGTTCACAAGGATTTAAATACCTTAGAAAAGACTTAAATCCTTAAGCATAAACTCTAATTAGGTGTAATCCATATTAGACTTAATTAATCTTTTAAGCCTTACCTAAATTAGGCTTAATTAAATTTTAAACCTTAATTGGGTATAATCCATCATAGACCTAATTAATTAATTAAGCCTGACCTAAATTAGGCTTAATTAACTTTTAAACCTTAATTAGGTAAAATCCATCTTAGATCTAATTAATTTATTAATCCTTACCTAAATAAGGCTTAATAAACCTTTTAAACCGTAATTAGGTCTAGTCCATTTTAGAAATTTAATCTATAAAGCTTACTTAATTTAGGCCTAATTATTTTTTAAGCACTAATTAAGTCTAATTCATCTTAGATTTAATTAATCTCATATGCCTTAACCAAATTAGGCTTATTTAACCTTGTAACCCTATTTAGGTTTAATTAACATTCGATCTAATTAATCCATTATGCCATACCTTAGTCTTAATTGACCTTAAAACTAATTAAGCTTAACACATAATAAACCAAATTAACCAATTAAGTGATACTCAAATTAGTCTTAATTAAACCTTAACCCTAATTGGGTATAACCCATATTTGACCTAATTAAATTATCTTTATCATTATTATTAATTCTTTTAACTTTATTTATTATTATTGTTATTTCTATAGTTTTTGTTAATTTTTATTACCATTTCTCATGAGAAGCATGATAAGTGTTTGATGTGACTTATCAAGAGGAATTTAAATTTTAGTTAACAATAATTGCGGTTTGTTAATTTAAATTATTAATTAGGTGAATTATGAGGTGCTTAGGTTAGGCTTCGTTTGATGGGCTTTAGGTTGTGCCTTTTGCTTTAATTTTGATGCGTTAAACGATTTAATTTTAGTGATTTAAGTTTAGTGATTTAATTTTGTTGGGTTAGTTGAACTTTAAGTTAGTGAATTTAATCACCTTAAATTAAATTTGGGTTAGATTTGAAGTAGATTTCCTTATATTGATTTTCTTGTTTTATTTTCCATATGATTGAATTAAATTTTGTCTCAAGTTGCATCAATCTTTTTGAATTTTTATCTTAGTGGTTTTAATTATTGTTAAAATTTATTTTAATTTTCTTGAAATTAATTTTAATGGACAATGAGATTTTAAGCTTTATTTTGATAAATTATTATTCTTCATTTACATTTTGATTTTTTTAATTAGTGGTTTCTCCATCTTATTTCGTTTCTCAAAGGATAAACTATATCTTGGCCTAAGGTGAGTATTGTTGGTCAGCAAATATGGTGTTTGAAAATATATTTAAATTAAATATACATATATATAATTTTGAAAAGTAATATTTTAATTTGAAAATACAAGACCAAACCGATCACATATATGTAATAATTTAAATAAACAACCACAATACTACAAGTGGTCTACTTGTCCTAGGAAATAGACACTTTACTTGATAGTGAGGTTTGATTAAAAAAACTAAGAAATTTATCACATCTATTTTGGTCTGCAAGCCCTTTTATGTTGACTGACATGTTCCACTATCTAATATAGAAGATTAGATAGGGTTTATATTAGTTGGGTTCCAAAGTTCCTTATAGAAACAAACCCCTATAGTTATTTACATCTTGAGTAACTGAAGTCGCTTAAGAATACTCTCGATTCGTATTAATGGTTTTTCTTTCAAGAATTTCAAAACATAAGGTTTTCAAGATTAGACATTGGAAGTTCAAAAGGGAATGGATCAAATGGGTACAGTTATTTTCAAGAATCCAAAGGAATGAAAGGAAGGAGATGTCATTGATCCGAGGGAAACCTCAGTTACCTCACAAACTATCCTACTATTTTGCTTCAATTTTGAGAAAATTATATTTGATGTTTCATCCTGCCAATTTTATTAATTAGGGCTCACACTTGCATGACACGGTCATGAAAATGGCTTGGAAGATAAGAGGTTTTATATAATAACGAACGACAACCTCAGAGCCTAGAGTGAGTTAGAGCTTATGTTGCACAACATGGTTGTGCAAAGGCCCAATGATAAATTGGGGATTTATGCCTTACCATAAGGGCTACCTAGAAATATTATGGCTTGTTATTTAATTCTATGGAAACATTTGTTGTTGTTGACCTGTTTGCTCTCTCGAAGTTGTTCTTCTGTGCATTTTTGTTATGCTGCCCATAAAGTTAGCTCCAAGCTTCTGTCAAAGTGACAACTCTAGATAAAAACTTTATGTCTTATGTTTGTCTTTCAATCAACATTAATCCAACAAATTAACAAGTATGTGTTTAGGTTTGACAGTGATCCACCTTAGGTAAACCAACTACTGTTTTCTATCCTAAAGGTCTTGAGATTATAAAAGCAAAAGTAAATGGACAGTAAAAGAAAATGCTATAATAAAATTGCTGTAAATGTTTAAATTAGTGCACTTGGGCCTTTGATACCACTGCATGGTTAGCATCATAAAGCATAATATATTTGCAGGAAATTTAAATAATTTAAGTAAAGTAAATAGGAGCATAAAGTACTGGAAAATTTAGACAAATTGAGTCATAATAAAACATGAGTAAGTACAAGAAAACCCCTAGTCACATATGAAAGATCAGAATTCAGTGTAAGACATTGGTAAACTTGGGAGCTTAGAAGTATATTATGTGCTTTCCAAACTTGAGTAAGAGCTACCAACCGGATAAGCTACAGAGCGCAAGTTATTTCATTTTTTTAAATACTTTGCAAAGTAATGTAGTCCACAGGTTAATTACTTTAATCAAGCTAGGACTATAGACAACTTAAGAGTATCGGGGGCAATCATTGATGCGGGTGGATTTAGTGTGTTAATTTTGCAAATATTTTTCAATATTACAAAATACACATGGCATATACAACAAGTAATATTCAAATTAATTCTAACAAAATAACTTCAATTAAAATAGTTTTATCTTTTAATAATCTCTAAACTGTGAAAATCCCCTTTAAAAATAACGCAAGTATACGTAATAAAGAGCTCTAATGAAGTCCTAGATATCGATCCCACAGGGAAGTTGGAAATGTCTGTAAATAATTTCCTAAGATTATAACGTAAATTACTATTTTTAAAATACAAAAAGTAAAGTGCAAAGTTTGAATATTAAGAAACAAGTGAATGCTAACTAAAATGAAGTTGAAAGACAAAGTTAACTAAACTAAATGTTAAAATTTTAAAAGTAAATTTAAGAAATTTAAAACTAAGATGTTGTTATGAAAAGTTCAAATTTAAGAAAACATCCTTCCCCTCTATAATGAGTATATGGTTTGTGAAGAAATTAAAATCATTTGAAAATTAATATAGAAAGTTTTTTGTGCCAAATAGGAGCAATTCTATTCCTTACCCTCTTCCGAGTGCATAAAAAAATGTTGAATAATCCAAAGTTTGGTCCCTAATTTTGTGGTTAGGCTGGTAGGATACTGATTGCCACTCCAGAGCTCCCACTACTCCCTCCTCTAAGGGCTTAGAGTCTTACGTCAGTTTCCAATCAACTGGACCAAATTGGGGATTTTAATCTGTCACCTTAAATCTTCAATTCTGCATCCAACAAAGTACATTTCCTTATTTATTTCCACCCAATTCCATGGATGAAATACTCTCCTATGAAATCAAATGTAATTCTCTCCATGTTGTAGAAATCATAGCCCTTTCAGAACATATGTTTCTCAACACATTTTAACTTTTCAATTGGCCAGATCAAAAAGTAAATGAAGATTGGAGTTCAAATCATCACAAATTATTGACATTCAAAAGCATATAAAAAAATAAATTCTTCACAAAATCATATCTCAAAGTTGGGAGAAGGATAAAGAAGACTACTAAAAAATCATTAGAAGAATACGACAAAACATGGATTTTATATATAAAAATAAGTTTACAAAACAAAATAAATAAAAGACAACTTATCTCAAAATCCTTCCCAGAAAAACTCTTAGAATTTCTCTCCAAGCCTTTCTCTTATTACAAACACTCTCAATTCTCTCTTAGAAGTGTAATGAAGAAGAAATTTGTCATCTTCCCTCTCTTTTTACAATCATTGAAGAAAATCTCCAAGCCCTTGACTTTCACTCTTTCTCTCACTCTCTATAACTCTCCTTCTTAACGCCACACACCTCACACCCAAAACTCCTCTCTCCTTCAAGCTCTAGACTTCCTTCTCTTTTATTAAAGGCTACCTCCCTCCAAAAAGAATTCAAAACTCCCTTTAAAATTTTATCCAAAATTCAAATCTTTTGAATTCAGAAGACATGCCCATTGATCCAAGAGATATATCCCTTTATAAAAGAACCTTCCAAAGTATCTAGATGCATTAAATCACTCCAAGGGGTGTTTAGAACAAGTGCCCCTTTAAAAATTCATGCAAAATTCATTTCAAACTGCCTTAATCTACAAAAAGTCATCCCTAGCGCATCATGCGCCAACTCTCTATCAAATGGCACATCTGGCGCCAATCTAGTGCATCATGCGCCAATTTACTGAAAACCGCACTGTTCTGGGTTTTGGTGCATCTAACGCCACTTCGACGCATATGGTGCCAATCTGGGGCATCATGCGCCAGAATTCGAAACTTTGCTTTTTTGGCTCCAAATTTCGTCTTTTTCACTACTTTTGCTCCGAATGCCTAAAATTGATATACCTACAATAAAAACATGAAAATACCCTTCTTTAAAGTGTAATATCACTAAAAATAAGCATAAAATATATACTTAAAACAAAATATTATTTTGGTGTATCAATCATCTCCTCAAGAGCCGTTGAATAGTATCATTGGTCCTTATCCTCTCTCCTTTATTAAGGGTCTATGGGGTAGGAGATATTATTCTGAATCCCACTTCATATCCCTCGATTAATACACATTAGAATTATTGTCATCGCCGTAGCCACCGAGACCTCAGACATACATAAGTCTGATAATCCATATGTGGCAAAAGCAAATATCCCAGTTGTTCACAAGGATTTAAATACCTTAGAAAAGACTTAAATCCTTAAGCATAAACTCTAATTAGGTGTAATCCATATTAGACTTAATTAATCTTTTAAGCCTTACCTAAATTAGGCTTAATTAAATTTTAAACCTTAATTGGGTATAATCCATCATAGACCTAATTAATTAATTAAGCCTGACCTAAATTAGGCTTAATTAACTTTTAAACCTTAATTAGGTAAAATCCATCTTAGATCTAATTAATTTATTAATCCTTACCTAAATAAGGCTTAATAAACCTTTTAAACCGTAATTAGGTCTAGTCCATTTTAGAAATTTAATCTATAAAGCTTACTTAATTTAGGCCTAATTATTTTTTAAGCACTAATTAAGTCTAATTCATCTTAGATTTAATTAATCTCATATGCCTTAACCAAATTAGGCTTATTTAACCTTGTAACCCTATTTAGGTTTAATTAACATTCGATCTAATTAATCCATTATGCCATACCTTAGTCTTAATTGACCTTAAAACTAATTAAGCTTAACACATAATAAACCAAATTAACCAATTAAGTGATACTCAAATTAGTCTTAATTAAACCTTAACCCTAATTGGGTATAACCCATATTTGACCTAATTAATCTATTAAGCCTTACTTAAATTAGACATAACTAACTTATAAACCTAATTAGGTCTAATCATTAATAGACCTAATGAATCAATTAAGCCTTACTTAAATTAGACTTAATTATCCTTTAAATCTAGATAGGTCTAACCCATAATAGACCTAATGAACCAATTGAGACTTGCTTAAATTAGACTTATCTTTAACCTTGCTTAAGGCATTTCACATTAAACAAACCTAAACCTTAGGTTCAACCTAAATAAAACCTGAGTTAATGATACACCTAAAATATATAGTATTTTTAGACACATTTTTATACCTATTTTTGAGATATTGCACTTTAATGGAAGGTATTTTTGTGTTTTTGTGTTTTTCTTGCATATACCTATTTTTGAGATATTGCACTTTAATGGAAGGTATTTTTGTGTTTTTCTTGCATATACAGGTAAAAAGGGTTAAAAATGCTTAAAGGGAAAAATGTGCAAATAATTTAGAGCAAAAAGGTGAAAAATGTGCAAATAAGTTTTGGCGCCTAAGCGCCAGATCCGATGCTTAAGTGCCGATTAAACAGAGAAGGCCGCACCTAAGAAATAGAGGCCCCGCGCTTAAGCGCCAGTGGCAGTTACTAGACGAGTAAAGTCAATTTTTGCAAATTTTGAAGAGGTTTTTGAGACACCTATTAAGCCAATAGGTGGTTATAACCACCATGGACAAAAATTATCACGAAAGGATGTATCTCTTGGGAAATACATAATCTAGACATATTTTGAAGAGTTTTCAAGGCACCTCTTGGAAAACTATATAAGAAAAAAGAGAGGACTTTGAAAAGAGTCCTGAAAGTATTGGAAAGTTTTGAAATTTCTCATTTGGGGAGTTAGTTAGGAGAGATTTTCAGGCACCAATTTTACTTTTATTTTATCCTTTTTGTTATTTTTTTTTTAGTGATTGTAAAGACAAGAGATTCAAAGGAACTTCAAGAGTTTGGTGGAGAACTTGAGATAAGTTTTTATCTTTTTGTTTTGTAACTTCTTTGGTTTTATTTGAGACTTGTTGTTGGTTTGACAATGATTTCTACTTTTAAACTAAAGTGTGGTTTTATATTCTCCATGGATTCTGAGTAGTTTTTCTTATCCTTCTTCTTAAAGTGATAAATAATTAAGTTTTGGATGTAAATTGTGGAGAGTATTGATATTTAATGTTGGAAGAAGATTTGATCATTTAAATCCATGCACTTCATTTACTTCTTGATTTGGCCCATCCAAATGTTAAAATTTGTTGTGAGAACATGTAAGAATCGAGCTTGTATTATCTCAATAAACAATTGGAAAGAATCACATGAGGATGTATGAATGAGAATGTAGTTCATATGATTGAGTGCAAATAAATAGGGAAATATTCATTGAAGGGTGTAGAGTTAGAAGACTTTAAAGTGTCAGGTTAAAGCCCCCCAACTTGGTTTATTGTTTTAAGTTCTGATACGAGAATGTTAGCCCCTAGGTGGAGGGAATCGAGGGAACTCTAGAGTGAGAGCTAGTATCTTCCCTGCGTAGCGGGTCTTCAGAACTATTCAAACTTTAAATTAGCCAATGTTCTTTATATCAACTCTAGTAAGGGTAAAGAATATTATTGCTCCTATTTGACACAACACAATTTGCATGCTTCCACAATAGATATCTTATACTTATTACTGATTTATGATAAGAAGAAAGATATTTTCAGATTAAGTATTTTTCTTCTAAAAAAAATTTAGTTATCTTTTTAAGTTGTTACTGTTTCATTAAAATATCAAAAATATCAAAAATATTTAAATTTTAAATTCCTGCAAAAATTATTTTTAGTTTAAGTAATTATTTTTTAAAAAATAGAAAAACTTTCTAAAAAGTGCATATTGCATAATCTTCCCTGTGCGTTCGATATTCAGGTCTTAATCAAAAAGTCCTATATTACTTGATAA